>NC_064642.1:134515462-134821773 GCF_023864345.2 Schistocerca serialis cubense
TGTGCTGTAATGTATTGTTGTGCTATGGAAAAGGCTGTCTCATTGCAGTTATACCACAAAAGTTACTACTAAAACATGTTTTACTTTCCAGAACAATACAGAAAAACTGTGCCGATATAAAACAGATACACCGCCAAAGCAACGATCTAAACTGTGTCACACAATTGTAGCGTTGTGATATAGTCGTGTAGCTGTCAAATAAACTAACCACTGTGTCATCTGGTGTGTCTCAGAAAGCCCTTTAAATCCATAATGTATTTTCAAGTAAACCAAAACGTTTGCAGTAAAATCTCATTAGCAGTACTGGTATATGTTTTAAGTATGTAAGCCTTATAGTCATTACATAATCGTGCAAACAATAAGCAAGAATATACACACACAATAACACGTTGTCATCTGTTCACTATAACAATGCATTCGTAATTACTGTCTAAATATGTTCCCTTGGTTCTAGACTGGATAGTTGATATTAAAACATAGTTGCATGTTAACATTTTCTAAGTGTAACAAAGAGTACTAGTAACGTGAAGTGAAAAATTTTATGACAAAGACTAAGTTAAAAAGCAGATCATCTTTGAATAAGCGGTTTTACATGTGAAATGTGGTGCAATCCTTTACCCTTCCTAGTGCGCAGAGTTTCAACTTCAAAGCAATTATCATCTTGTATACGCCAGCAAGGAATGCTAAAATTTTTCTCAAGGTTAACGCCAATGTTATTTTTCTCTGAGCCAGCCGGCGCATGTGGCTGCCTGCGGTGTGAGTCATTGTCTGTCTCTTTGTTGGCGCGCGTCGTTATTGGGATTTGGAGACCTAACTTCTACAAATTCATCTACTCGAGAGGGCCCTGCCCTGTTTGAATCCCGCCAGTTCTGATGAAATTCAGGTCTGTCGTTTTATCGGTAGTTTACATAGTATCTTTCTTGTCGGTCATGTGGTGGAGAATTTCTCCCGGAATCGTAACTGTACGGTGGACCATTCCATCTGAAGTTATTCTGTCTCCCTCGATAATAATTATTTTGGTTCCCAGATAGTCTGTTTCTCTGATTATCTATGTGATAGTCATTACCACGGAGAGGTGATCTTTCCCTGTAATTATTACTACTCAGCCATTGGTTGTCATTCGGGTGGTGTCTGTTTTGGTCACGATTTACATTGTAAGAATAGCCTTGTCGTGTCCATTTATTATTTCTGTCATCACAGAATTGTGACGGATGTGATCTGTAATTGTTTTGCTCCTGTTTTCGCGTTCCGCGATTGTCAGTGTCAGTTTCCAATTCTTGCAACAGTCCCTGAAAAGCTTCAGCGTCGTCTTTGCAACCTCCTGCCAAAATTATATGTCGTAAATGTTCAGGCAATTTGATTAAGCAAATGCGGATGAGTTCTGAGGGGCTGTATGGGTTTGACAGGTACTGATTCTTGTGCAACAAGTCTTCAAAATATTTCACAAGACTGGAAAATTCAGATTGTTCGAAATGTTTCATCATTATGATGCTATGTTTTACTCGGTCTTGTGTAGCTTGAGACCAATATGCTGAGAGGAAGGCATGATAAAATTCTCCTTCACTGTGACAATCGTGAATCATTCTCTAAATAGCCACACATAAATTCTGATCTGTGCTCTAATGACCAGTTGGGAGGAAAACAATGAGAGAATTGATGAAGCCACGCTTGTGGATGAATGTCGTTGCAGGAATTCCTAAATGTTTTGAATTTACGTATAGTAATAAACAGCTTATAGT
Organism: Schistocerca serialis cubense; assembly: GCF_023864345.2. Lineage (NCBI taxonomy): Eukaryota > Metazoa > Arthropoda > Insecta > Orthoptera > Acrididae > Schistocerca > Schistocerca serialis. The sequence goes on from NC_064642.1 coordinate 134,517,202, forward strand.
CAAAATCATCATGACGGCGAGTCGCATGTCGATCATTGTTACGTCGTTTCGGCGGTTCCATCTCAAAATTCGGTGTACATTGCCAATTTCTTTCATAATTTCCGAAGTGCCCTATGTTATTATTTTGTGGCTATTCCGTATTTCTATGTCCCTCTTCCCATGTTGGAGCGCGAGTGTCCTCTGAAATAGTAATTCTTGTATTACCTGTGTCAACTGATCTTGTACTGCCCGGATTTCTCTTTGGTGTTGCGTATTAATTTGATTCTGATTTTGTTTGAATTTCCTAATTCGTTCGTACTCTTCTGTGTCATTAAAGACTACCGGTCTTATGTCATTCAGATTATCATCTACCTTCGTAGAAAAATTATTTAGCTGATCAGAAAATTCGACTACTTTCTCTGATAATGAACTAATTTCCTCCATGTGCCTTTCTGAACCAATTTTCAGAGTATCTAGTGTGTCCTTTAAGTTTTCCTGAGTTTTTGCAAGTAGCGTAACCGAATCGGTAGATGCAACTGAGTCAATTTTAGCCCGCAAGGTCTCCCGATTTTTATGCACAATAGCTTGCAGTTCTTTTATGGCTGCTTCGTGATTCTGTAATGCATTTTCACGCCGCGAAAAAATAGGTTGAAAATGCTCACAAATTTGTGTTTTTACGTCATTACAGACTTTTTGACATTTCGATTCAATGTTATGCAACTCAGTAGTTTAATCTTCACGTGTTTGTTCAAGCGTGGTGTCTAATTTTTGAAGATTTTGTTCCACTGTGTCTAACTTCCAAAGATTTTGTTCCATTGTGTCTAACATTTGAAGCTTTTTCTGTGTTTGTCTCTGATTTTGTTCCATTGTGTCTAACTTTGAAGATTTTATCCCATTTGTTTCTGATTTTGTTCAAGCGCTGTGTGTAACTTTTGTAGCCTTCGTCCCATTTGTTTCATTAACTGTAATAACAATGCACTGGTGTCTGAAAGATGTTCCTCAGTGCTATTCGGCAGTGCATTTGAACCGGCAATATTTGCATTTTGAAAAGCAGGAAATCTGTCTTGACTTATTTGAGAAAACGGTGAGGACGCAAAACCTGAATCTACAGTATTTGCAAGATTGTGTGCTGTCATTTCGGATTCCTGAGGCGAGCTGTTGCCGACCGATCGATCGATAAAGCTTCCCTGTTCACTAATTGTTTCACTGTCTACGCCATTATTTGCAGCCCGCTCTATTTCCCTATGCACAATTACCAAATTACTACTTTGAACATTAGTTAATTCATTACACATTGGCGCTAACACACTGCTTTCGTCTTCACTGTCATTTCTTAGTTTACTTTCGAGCCTAGTATTACGTTTTTCACACGCCATTACTGTCACAATATTTCACACGATAACACAGAAAAACACAATTTGAAGAGCGAAATAAGAAAACACATTAACATAGCATTGAAAATAATATCTCCTTAATTGCTAGTGCAGCTGCGAAATACTTGTGCAAATCTACATGCATGCCACAACTGTTTTACTGTACAACAATGAAAAACTACAACTACAAAGGAAATTGTCTCTATAACTACGCGCTAGTAATAAACAATAGCTACACTAACTACACAAACTACAAGAAAAAATCAGAAGATTCCAGTGAGGTATCCTCGGCTAAGGGTCGACATATGAAACGTCCCCTTAGAAAAATTAATGAATTACTGTGCTTATAAACCTCTTACATTATTTGATTTTCAAACAGCTGAGCAGAACTGAACGTACTCTGACATTTCGCTCTTTACCTATTCTGATCAACACTAAACTGACACACAATATTTTTAGCGCAACGCAATCTGACTTTCAATAATCTCTACAAAAGAATGGCCCTGACTAACATTAACCTGTACCTTCCACAGATCACTTACCTCACAAAAATCTTCGTTACTCGAACTACTGCAATACAGCGAGTGCCACTACTGCCAGCTAAATAAAAGATTCCAACTACTGAAGGGACTAACTACTAATAGGCATAGTCAGCAAATGGAAGATTTTGATAAAAAACAAACAATGTATTTTCCTTAATAGTGTTCAAAAGTCATAATATATACAGTGTGTCCCAGCTATCTTGTCCACCCAAAATATCTCTGGAACTATAACAGCTATTGGAAAGCGACTTTCACCGGTATCAACGTAGGGCTGGTGCCCATGAACGTACGTATCTGGAAACATTCTAAAACGAAAGCATATGTGTTTTTAACACAAACTTATGTTGTTTAAATGGACCTCCTATATTTTTTCTTCAGCAATCCATAGCATGACAAAGCACATACACAATGACGTTGATTGCATCGCAATATTCCCATTACATCGCGAGATATTGAGACGCGAAGATGACGCTTGAAACACCCGACATGCGCTGCTAGCGCACGTCCTGAGGCTCAGGCGTGAACCCCATGCTGCCCGTAATCGCGATGTGATTGACATGTGTAATCACACCTCCATACTTATCAAGAGGTCCGAAAAGAATAATACGGTCTGCTGCCATCAACTCTCATAAACATAATGGTTTCCCTCTTGCACGTTTTACGTATCTACGTACACAATATGAACCAGTACCGATCGGTGTACACACGTCAGGTTGTCTTATTTATCCTGCATACCCAAAATAAGGTTTATCTAATGCGTTATATGACCCATTGTGCCTGTCGCGCAGGGCCTGGCTCTACCTAGTCAAGTGTCCAACGTAGTTCCCACTACTGCCACAGTTACCACTTCGCCTTGTTTATGGTTTGCGACCCATGCAAACTCCTGTACTCCACCACCCTCCGAGCATCCCATTTGTTGTTGCTTTGGCGTGCAGTACACCGCTTGTCAGTGTAGTCGCGCATCAGAGTAATCTAGTGACGGCACGGAGGTAGTACACATTGTGAATAAACGTTGTGTTGTGGAACTTATACTGTACAGTATAATGTACACACTTGAAGATATGGTAGAAATGCTGCTGATCTATGGAGAATGTACGTTGACGGGAAATACGTTATGAGATTGCTTGTTTGTTGATAGTACTGTTAGCGAACATTATGATTATTAAGTTAATATGTCTGTTTTCTACCCTTCTCTACACACCTGTACTGTACCCCGTTGTAGGTGGACGAAATGCTGTTCAGGCAGAACGACTGTACAGAAGACGATTCCCTGACAAGCCATCGCCTTCGCGCCGGATGTTTGGTCGTCTCACATCTCGTCTATGTGAAACGGGAAGCTTAAATCCAAGACCTCGACATCGTTCTAGAACACGCACAGATGAACGTGCTGAAGTTGCTGTGCTCGCTAACATAGCTGTGAATCCTCAAATCAGCACACGTCAAATTGAACGTGAAGTTGGTGTGTCGAAATAAAGTGCACAGCGTATTCTTAAACTTCATAAATTTCATCCTTACCATCTTCATTTACACCAGGATCTTCATGGAAATGACTTCCGCAATAGGGTAACATTTTGTCGGTGGGCTCAGCAAAAACTTCTGACTAATCCAAAATTGTTTGCAGATGTTCTCTTTACCGACGAGGCATCATTCTCCAACAAAGGAATTGTCAATATGAGGAATATGCATTATTGGTCCGCAGACAATCCAAAATGGCTCCGTCAGGTAGAGCATCAACGTCCGTGGAAAGATACGACACAATCTTCCTGTTCTCCTGGACACCGTACCTCTGAACCGGAGAATGGTCATGTGGTATCAGCATGACGGATGCCCTGCACATAACGCCTTACGAGCACGACGACTTCTGAACCTTAAGTTCCCTGGTAGGTGGATTGGACGAGGTGGCCCAGTTAGGTGGCCTGCCCGATCTCCGGACCTTACACCGCTGGATTATTTTCTTTGGGGAGCAGTGAAGGATGCTGTCTACCAACGTGAACCAACAACACCAGAGGACATGAAGCAACGCATTATTGATGTTTGTACAGCCATCAAAGAGGAAACAGTAGCACAAAGTAGGGCATCCTTCATCCGCAGAGTGACCCTATGTATGCAAGCCAATGGGCATCACTTTGAGCATGAGATGTGAACGCTATGTTTAGTATGTAGTGCTGGTATCACACTGGAAGTTTCTACAAAGGGCCATTTTACCCAGTGATGTTAAGAAACATTTGTTTCCAACAATTTGTCATTTAACCCATTAGATAAACATAACATTGATAATTATGTGATAATAAAACTAATTGGTTAAACATGTTTACATTCATCTTCTATGTCCTACCTGATCTTCCCAAATCAAAACATTTTTACCTAAACAACGGTAAAACATTTAGTCCACTTGCTCGTTTCACTAAAACCATCAACATGAATTTTACTATTACGAGTGAATGATTAACTGTCACTTGCGCTAGATCTACAGTAAAGTAAAATTTCACCGTTGAACGGCATTACCTTTTTAGTAACGGATTAACCATAAGCGAAGTTAACTTTGTGACTAACGTTGCGGTACACAGATATGTTACAAAACCGCATCACCCCTAGCCTATGGGATAAATACCTGCTGGAATGTACGACGTTAATGCAGGATGGCAGCAGACCGTATTATTCGTTTCGGACCTCTTGATAAGTATGGAAGTGTGATTACGCACGTCAATCACATCGCGATTACGGGCAGCATGGGGTTCACGCCTGAGCCTCAGGACGTGCGCTAGCAGCGCATGTCGGGAGTTTCAAGCGTCAACTTCGCGTCTCAATATCTCGGGATGTAATGGGAATATTGCGATGCAATCAACGTCATTGTGTATGTGCTTTGTCATGCTACGGATTGCTGAAGAAAAAATATAGGAGGTCCATTTAAAAAAACGTAAGTTTGTGTTAAAAAACACATATGATTTCGTTTTAGAATGTTTCCAAATATGTACATTCATGGGCCCCAGCCGTACATTGATACCGGTGAAAGTCGTTTTCCAATAGCTTTTATTGTTCCAGAGATATTTTGGGTGGACAAGATAGCTGGGACACCCTGTATATAGCAGTTCATGACATCCAGTCTTACAAATTTACTGTCTCTGATGGACACGCGTCCAGATCATCCGCTCTCAAAACTCCGCCATTTCTCTCCCCACATCCACCACTGCTGGCGGCTCACCTCCAACTGCGCAAAGCTACGCGCTGTTAACAACCAACTGCCCAACAGTACAATAGCAAACAACAATGCAAACCAGCCACAGACTGCACACAGCACAGCCAGTGATTTTCATAAAGAGCGCTACGTGGCGTTACCAACATAAAAACCTTAACAGCCTACTTACATAGTCCTAAAAACCTAAACAGCCTACTTACAACCAGAAGGATATCATTATAATACGAAAGAGATTCCAAATTTGGTATTGTATTGTAGGGAACACACAAAAGATCACAGTTCGGTAATGATAAAGGGTAGGCTGAAGTTTGAAAGACCTCTCAGGCAGAATTAGTTTGGAAAGAACTCGGATACTCAAATATTAAAAAATAAACAAATACGTCACGATTTCTGCAAGACTTTAGATAGTGCGATGATGAATACCACATTTAGCAGATCAGTTGAAAAGGAAACGACATCTCTATGCCGGCCGGGGTGGCCGAGCGGCTCTAGGCGCTACAGGCTGGAACCGCGTGACCGCTACGGTCGCAGGTTCGAATCCTGCCTCGGGCATGGATGTGTGTGATGTCCTTAGGTTAGTTAGGTTTAAGTAGTTCCAAGTTCTATGGCACTGATGACCTCATAAGTTAAGTCCCATAGTGCTCAGAGCCATTTAAACCATTTGACATCTCTATAAAGGCCGATCACCGAAGTTGGATGGATAAATACAGGTACGGGGAAGGAAACTGTGTGTAAATCTTGGGCAATAGGAGAAGAACAGAGTGACTAATTAGAAACACACGTTTTTGTACTGCCTTGCACACGGTTAACAGTGCTGTGAGTAAGACTTTGAGTGCGTTATTTACTTCTTGGGGGTCGACCATTTTGGTCGCCATGGCACATAGCATCATGACTTTTTTTCTTAAACGTCAACATACTATTTATTTGATTTTATCCATTATAAATGGGGTGTGAAAGCCTGCGACTGTGAAATCAATAGGTTTATTTACAAATAACTCATCTGCTAACAGTCACGATTTCCTTTGTTTTATTTTTCGAACGACGCGTTTCGGAAAATTATTCCCATTTTAAAGTGCGTTTTTTGTGTTTGTTATGTCATTCCTAAAAATAAAGAAAACCGTGACTGGTTGCAGATGAGTTATTTATAAACATACTACTGATTTGCAAATCATTCATTTCACACTGTACTTCAATGACTTGATGAAAGAAGGGAATGTGAAAACGTTCACGCAAAGACTGTACTTAAGCAATTTGAGTGGGTAGGTGTAGAGACTACACTGAAGCCAAGGGGAAGAATCTTTATGATAACGTGATATAAGAGGAATGAGATTCGATTTGTAAGATTTAAGAGATCCAGTTGAAGAGTGAGGTTTTGATAGAACCTTGGAAGTCATGCAGTCAAAGAAGTCAAGAGTCTTAGCCACGCGGGGTAGCCGTCCGGTCTCAGGCGCCTTATAACGGATCGCGCGTCTCACCCCCTTGGAGATTCAAGTCCTCCCTCGGGAATGGGTATGTGTGTTGTCTTTAGTGTAAGTTATTTTAAATTAGATTAAGTAGTGTGTAAGCTTAGGGACCGATGACCTCAGCAGTTTGGTCCCATAGGACTTACCACATATATTTCAAGAGTCTTAGATAAAAATACTTACGAATTCCTAAAATTATTACGTGAAGTGGCTACAAAATGACTGCTCAGGTTGCTCTGTAGAATATATAAGACTGGAGATATATCAGCAGACGTTCGGAAATTGTTTCATCCACACAGTTACAGACAGCTAGGGCACATAACTGCGAGAACTATCGCTTAACATATCATGCAACTAAGTTTCCTACAATAATGAAGAGCCATGCTGCGGCTCACGTTGATGCTGTTTTTAGGTTTCCGCCCTCTGTTGGAGGCCAGACAGTATCGTCTAATTGGCATGGTTGCGGTTGTTTGTCTTCTTCTCGTGTTGACTGGCGCCACTCGGTTTCGCAAGCGTTGCGTATCCGCTAGTGGCAGCAGCGGCGGTTATCGATATGTAGTAACTGTTGCCCTATTTTTGGGGCCACGCCGTTGTTTTCCCGCGTCGTGTGAGTGGGCCAGTTCGGTTGGGGACTCAGAATGAGCCAAGTACTCAAGGAGGAGCCAGGTCCGCACGGCGCCAGAACACGCCGGGACCGCTGGCGGCACGCATGGACTGCCGGATGGAAGGGCTGTGGTCACGAGGGTGTACGACCTCGTCGTACACCAGATCCAACAAGCTTTAAGATGAGTGCATTTCAATCCAAGTAGAGAAATCTCCACCATTGTGATATCTCGCGATTCTGTAGTGACTTGAATTCGTGTTGCTGCTCGTAGTGTCGCCGAGGCGAAGAGCAGCGAGTGGAGTGCTTGGGGAAGCCGGATCTGATTAGCTTTCCTCGACTTCTCATTACTATTTACTGCGTTCAACTTGCTACAATTTGTTGAGTTGAACTAGCGGTAATTTTTCTTGCCTGGTGTCCGCTGAAGCACCAGCTACCCTCCCTGAGGGTTAGTGAATGTAATGGCAATGTAAGTGTCCTTGCCCTGCCGCTGCTGTCCGGTAAGGCGTGTAGTTTTGACAGCATCTTGACTGTAGACCGGTTGGTGATTTCTCTACTCTGGTGGTAATGATTCTTTTCTCATTCCGGGGGCTTTAAACGCAGTATTCTGGATGTAGTGCAGAGCGCAGATTCCGGCTTTGGCTTATTGTTCCATCGTTGCATTTGGTTTATAGGACGTCAGGTAGCTTCAGCGAGATTATCAACAGTCATTCGTTAGACTGCCACTAGTCAGAGTTACCATCTTGTGAAGTGAATGCAGCTCTTGGCTGCCTATCTCATCACTCGCGAAAGTGTTTGTGCCGGACCTTCTCAGAGGTCGATTCCTGGAGCAGCGTCTGGATCAATTGCTTGTTTTCTTAATTAACTTTTGCTATTGTAATTGCTGTTTTACAGTAGGTTTCAAATTTTTTTAATATTACTGCCGTTCCTGGCGTGTAAGGCCTTCAGCCGTGATTGTGGTCATTTGCCTTAAAATTCTAATTTGGTATTTGTGTTTTAGTAGTAAGTCTTACAACCTTATTTTCTGCCATTCCTGGAGTTTGATGTCTTCTGCTGTGTTTGTAGCGACTTGCCTTTAATATTTCAATACCTGTAATTTGTAAGCTGCAGCAGGTCTTAAACAATTTTTAATGTATTGCCATACCTGGCGTGTAAGGCCTTCTGCCCAGATCAAAGTCGTTTGCTTTCAAAACATTATCTGCTGTATCTGTATTTAATGGTGATTGCTAAATTGTAACTCACTGAAAACACTATTATTTACACAGTTGTTTATTCTTTCATTAATAACGTGTGGTATTTTTATTTGTTGTTGAGTATGGAATTATTGGTTTAAAATAAATCGTGTGAAACTTTAAAAGGCAACCAATAGTAACGGATTACGGCCCCGTCCACAATAGTAAGCGAATCCTGCCTTCCCTTGACTACCACCAGGTTTCACTATCCTTACAGCTTCTGTACTGACTGACGTCGTTCCAGTCTAACAGGTATTCTAACTCGCAGAGGGGTTCAGAAAAGCCAGGTATTTTGCTCAACACTGAACAAAAGCAAGATCAAATACGTAATAATTTATCGTAATGAATCCCTGCCAGTAACAGACAGTTTAGAAGGACATTAAATAATTGATCAGTTCATCTAATTTTGAGTCATGATCTGTAATGACTTTGAAAATAAAAGATAGAAGCAGCGTCAAAGATACGAGTTACATGGAACGATAACGCTATTACTCAACAGAAAAAATTAAGGATTCTAGTATCCAATGTTCCTAGCGTTACTGAGACATGGACCATCAGAAAGTCGACCGCAAATAAATCAATACATTTTAAACTGTGAACAACACCGATTTTCCTGTATACCGTGGGTTGAAAGAAGAACTATGTCTGAATTTTAAAAGCATGAAAGTTGGTGAAAATCACCAACGGAATAAAATTTAAGGCCAAACGCCCTGTAGAGGAAACATTGGATAATAGAAAAAATTCAGAAGGAAACTTACCTGACAGTAAGACATCTGGCATAAGAGGTGGACGTTTCGAAAAAATCCATAATAAAAGTTCCCCATGATTCACCAACTCACAATTATGAAAAAAGAATTTCTCAAATTTAATACTGTTTCTTTAATACTGTTTGTAACAAATCGTTGGTGCTTTTGTCCCTGCAATTGTATTCGTTCGCGTAAGCTAGTACTTAAACTAAACATATTGTTTAAATAATGGCCTGTTTAGAATGTAGATGTTAGAAGGACGTTACAACACACAGCTAGACTGTCATCCCTGTCCGTTACGCGACATCTGGCTTTCATGGGTACACTTGGAGCACTTTCTCAGTCTAAAAGTTCACTGAATGACAAAAAAAAGTGATGTACCCAGAAGACATGGCGTGACTCAATGTTACTTCGTACACGTACACACGACGGCAGATACAAAATTATTAGTGACAGGCATAAATGAGTGTTGTTCGTGTTTGGTGTTGATACCATTCCTGGTAGTGCATATATACCCTGTAACTGGGCTGTACACTGCTCTGATTCAAAAGAATGAATCGATAAAGTCGTAGGGTCGAGCTGTACAAGTCTTCTTCCATGCCCTGCAGCTAAACTCGCTGCTAGTAATTTCACGTATGTGTAATTCTTCACTCAAATAGCCTATGCATTGACTAGAATTGCGAATTAATAAAATAATCAGAAATATTAAATAAAATATAAATGAATAATTAAGAAAAGTGTTTTGTTCTAATGTCTGAAATTGACGTAGATGTCACCGGAGGATTATGCCGACTAATGTTTATTCAAGTAAGTAATTTCAAATAAAGGAGAAGTTGTCCTACACTTGGCAGTTATAAAACAGCCAGAAATATATCCTCATTAAAATGCAATAAAGTTGTGTGAAGTGCATTACAAGATTGGTAGCAGAGTGCCCAAGCTAGACATCCAAGATACACGAAAAGCAAAATTCCTGTCATGATCACAATAAACACAACATTCGCCTAGCCAAAATAATTCAGAATTCAGTATGACGAGTTAATCACCAACAGACGAGAGATAAAGAATAGACCCTCCTGCTCTGTCTAGTTTTAAGGCCTTAATGAAAGCGGAAAATGTTAAAGCTCTGAACCAGAGCACATTCAGACTTTGCGAAAGTTAAAGACACTTCGAAAGTCAAAGTATTCTAGCGACCATTCACCATGCAGAATCTATCACTTACAGGACCAAGTATCAAAAGTTACGCCAGGAAAGTTCGCCTTCTTCCAGTTCTCGGCGTAAAAGTATTCTCCTCGTTCCCTTAAGCGCACCACTCAAAAATCGTCTGCCTCCACTTGACTGCAGTAGTGTTCCGCCACTGTCTAATTCTCATTGGCTGATGGCCATCCCCACCAAAAGCACATCATTTTGTGTTATACAGGCATAATCTGACTCTACCACTTCCTGCACAAAACTAATATACACTCCTGGAAATTGAAATAAGAACACCGTGAATTCATTGTCCCAGGAAGGGGAAACTTTATTGACACATTCCTGGGGTCAGATACATCACATGATCACACTGACAGAACCACAGGCACATAGACACAGGCAACAGAGCATGCACAATGTTGGCACTAGTACAGTGTTTATCCACCTTTCGCAGCAATGCAGGCTGCTATTCTCCCATGGAGACGATCGTAGAGATGCTGGATGTAGTCCTGTGGAACGGCTTGCCATGCCATTTCCACCTGGCGCCTCAGTTGGACCAGCGTTCGTGCTGGACGTGCAGACCGCGTGAGACGACGCTTCATCCAGTCCCAAACATGCTCAATTGGGGACAGATCCGGAGATCTTGCTGGCCAGGGTAGTTGACTTACACCTTCTAGAGCACGTTGGGTGGCACGGGATACATGCGGACGTGCATTGTCCTGTTCGAACAGCAAGTTCCCTTGCCGGTCTAGGAATGGTAGAACGATGGGTTCGATGACGGTTTGGATGTACCGTGCACTATTCAGTGTCCCCTCGACGATCACCAGTGGTGTACGGCCAGTGTAGGAGATCGCTCCCCACACCATGATGCCGGGTGTTGGCCCTGTGTGCCTCGGTCGTATGCAGTCCTGATTGTGGCGCTCACCTGCACGGCGCCAAACACGCATACGACCATCATTGGCACCAAGGCAGAAGCGACTCTCATCGCTGAAGACGACACGTCTCCATTCGTCCCTCCATTCACGCCTGTCGCGACACCACTGGAGGCGGGCTGCACGATGTTGGGGCGTGAGCGGAAGACGGCCTAACGGTGTGCGGGACCGTAGCCCAGCTTCATGGAGACGGTTGCGAATGGTCCTCACCGATACCCCAGGAGCAACAGTGTCCCTAATTTGCTGGGAAGTGGCGGTGCGGTCCCCTACGGCACTGCGTAGGATCCTACGGTCTTGGCGTGCATCCGTACGTCGCTGCGGTCCGGTCCCTGGTCGACGGGCACGTGCACCTTCCGCCGACCACTGGCGACAACATCGATGTACTGTGGAGACCTCACGCCCCACGTGTTGAGCAATTCGGCGGTACGTCCACCCGGCCTCCCGCATGCCCACTATACGCCCTCGCTCAAAGTCCGTCAACTGCACATGCGGTTCACGTCCACGCTGTCGCGGCATGCTACCAGTGTTAAAGACTGCGATGGAGCTCCGTATGCCACGGCAAACTGGCTGACACTGACGGCGGCGGTGCACAAATGCTGCGCAGCTAGCGCCATTCGACGGCCAACACCGCGGTTCCTGGTGTGTCCGCTGTGCCGTGCGTGTGATCATTGCTTGTACAGCCCTCTCGCAGTGTCCGGAGCAAGTATGGTGGGTCTGACACACCGGTGTCAATGTGTTCTTTTTTCCATTTCCAGGAGTGTATTATAAGAATATTTAATAAAAGGAATGTTATGAACCATCAGTCACACTCAGATCATTTACAATAAGTGTAAATAATAGTTTGTTCATAAATAAATAAGACGGTATTCTTTCACATTTGCACACTAGTAAATTAGTCATTAAGTAACTACAGAGCATGACAAGATATGAGGCAGTCATGCTGCAGTCAGTTGCAGTGATATTGTGGAGAATACGATGTTGTGACAGACATTTGCATTTGTAAAAGTTGTATTAACCCTAGTAAACCAATAAATGAAATCGGTAAGGATGTGTAGCTTTCAGGGTTGGTAGCCACAGTGCTACGCATCATTCAAGACGTTGACTGCTAAAATTAAAAGAAGTGTTTCAAAGTATTTAGTTTCAAGGTTTATTGTGAAGCTGTTCAGTCACTGTAAAATATCAAGTATCGCAGTTTTTAAAATGTTAGAAATATTATTGTTTGAGTGAATGGACCTCAATATTCTGATATCGCAGATTTATTAATATTTGCTTTACTATGGAGCTGTGACTTATTAACGGATTTCTAAGAGTCATAAGTACCCATATTTCAGACTGCTTTAAATGCTGCCGTTACTGGCATATCTTCTGCACTCCAGCCATGTGAGTAACCACTGTCCAAATTCTCCCTGCCCTGAAATTCCCTATATCCAGCTGCATGCTACCACCTTGCTACCTGAGCTCATCTGGAGCAGCCAAGTGGTCTCCTCACCCTGCCGACTCACACCCAGGTGAGCAGGAAAATTCACCTGTCCTCAATACCACCCCTAGACAGCAGAATAGTTTCAATAAATATACATAAGGAGGATGAACAGCATCAGATATTGAGTTATCACGGTGCAGGACATGGAGATGTTGTTTACTCGTGTGGAACATCTTATCACTAACTGACAAAGCTGGAAAAGTGCCTCATTCAATGTCTCCATTTGGCCATCTGGTGCTATAGTGCATTATCCAGATGTGGGGCATTTGGATGTAACAGTAACTCGATGTGTAAGTGCACAGGAATGTGAGGGCAAACTTTCTTGTCATTAAGGTTCCAGCCGAACATCTAAGACCATGACAAGACAGCATAACTGTATTGAGGATCAACAACGCTGTAAGCCCTTCATATCTGCGCCTGGCATCCAAGAACAAGTAATATAGGCTCCCTACAACTTTCTAAATTACGGCACACCATTGGTCAGAGACTAGCAGGAGCCAGACTACTGCTATACCATCCCAAAAGGGATGGGGGGGGGGGGGGGTCCTGTTAACACCACATAATAAACGGCTGCGTTTGGAGTGTTGTTGTGACATGAAGCATTGTCTGCTGGTGAATGGCGTCGCATTACGTTCATCGATGAGCTGTAGTTACGCACGTTCCCAAATGACCATCAGCGAGTATGCTGGTGACCAAGCATGAGGTACCTTCTTCCAGTGTTTTGGAGAGGCACAGTAGTGTTACTCCTAGCGTCATCATGTGGGTATCCATCAGATACGACTTCATGTCACAGCTGGTAGTGATTCGGCGAACTCTGATGCTGATGGCATAACAGTATGTCATGAACATCTTGGGTCCACATGTGTTATCCGTCTTGTTACAGTATTATGGTGCCATATTTCATTAGGATAACGCTCGTCCTTACAAGGCGCGTGTCTCTATGAACTATCTGCGTGATGTTGATATTTTGCTGTGGCCAGTAATATCCACAATCTGACCTTGATAGAGCAAGTGTGAAGAAGTCAACTCCATTCCAGTAGCAGTACCCAGTAAACCAAAGACCAGTATCAGAGTTGTGAGCCAATTTGTCTCAGGAGAGAATACAACTTGTCTATAGACTATATATCGGGAGAATGATTCATGCATGCACAGTGACAGGTGGTCTGAAGCGGTTTCAGTCGAGTACGTAGAGGACAGTAATGCACAGATACATTCCAGAAACAGGTCAAGAGAATCCAGAATGAGATTTCCACTCTGAAGCGGAGTGTGCGCTGATATGAAACTTACTGGCGGATTAAAACTGTGTGTCGGACCGAGACTCGAACTCTGGACCTTTGCCTTTCGCGGGCAAGAGCTCTACCGTCTGAGCTACACAAGCATGACTCACGGCCCGTCCTCACAGCTTTACTTCCGCCAGTACTTCGTCTCCTACCTTCCAAACCTCACAGAAGCTCTCCTGTGGAACTTGCAGAACTGTCACTACTGGAAGAAAGGATATTGCGGAGAGCCTGTGGAAAAGCTTGGGTGGCTCAGATAGTAGAGCACTTGTAAGTGGAAGGCCATGGTCCATAGTTCGAGTCTCAGTCTGGCACACAGTAATAATCTGCCAGGAAGTTTCATATCAGCACACACTCCGCTGCAGAGTGAAAATTTCATTATGCATATCATTTTTCTACTGATGAACGCTTTACAACTAGAGTGAGAAAGTTTTCAGACAGTGTGAATACGGACGACGGTGAATTTTGTATCATAATATCGTAAGTTTGTGATAAAAGAAAAGATAATTAGAGTGCAAATGAAAAGAGTTAATAACGTAAAGTATAAATATCAGAATGTTAAATATTTATTTTGGGAAAAAATACATTTCGAAAGTGTGATATTTGTTGATTGGTTAGTCATGAAAAGCACGGACGAACGCAGGAGAATATTTTTTTCTATTGGCCTTAAAGGAAACTGACAAATCAGAACGGAGTATTCTTCGCGCTCCTTTTCTCTTGGAGATGGAGAATGCTTACAGCAGTCTAAAGTCATCGGATCCCATCCTTTCAATGGTACGGTCGTGTGTAGTATTAGCTCCGAGAGAAATTATAATTTTCCGGTTTTAGATGTGCTACATGCTTCAAAAAGTGTTTTAAAGTGCAGACATGTTTTATCCGTTGTGTTTTTTAGAAATCACTAATTTTTTAAGCAATTTTGTATACACCCCTATGAGAAAAGACGGTAATTCCGCGTGGTATATTGAGCAGATCGGTGGCTAAAAGCTTGACTGCATTAGACACCGATAAACTTAATAGTATGGCGAGCATTTTCATTTAAGATCAATCCGTGCTTAGTAGATGTTCAGATTTCGGGAAATAGGTTACCATAAACTTGCTAATGTGAATGAAAGAGTTTGTGCATGACTGTGTTAAAATTAGCACGAGCTTGGCAGTGGACGCGTACATTATCAAGGTTCAGAATATACCGAAGTTTTGCCTGTATTTCCACCTTTCATTCAAAATTAAGACCTTTCCCTATTCTTTGAATAGTTACGTTGTATGCAGCCTGGTGCGGGTTGCAGTACGGTAGGTTTCTGTTCGGCTTTCCTACCGGTGACCTGCTCAACGAGTTCACAGGTAGGTGCAGGTAATCGACGAAAGGAACCGCACCGCCGCAAACTGCTTAATGACATCCTTCCCAACCGACTCAGTGCCTGCATCCACGCCATAAGGGGTGGAACGTCATAGCGATTAGTTGTCTCATATTGAAAAGTTCTTTGTAAATTTGACTCGATTACAATTGCTGAAATATCATCACGAACCCTCTCAGCCAGTGAAGCACAAATTCGTTTCCTCGATGCCTTCTGGGTGCTTCACTTTTTTGTCAGGCAGTGTATTTCATATCCTCCAGAAACGTGTGTCTCGAAGCTTTGGCTTCGCTGAGCCAGGTCGGTCGGAATGTGGTGGATATTTTGCAGCCGGGGATGTAGGCGGCGTAAAAAGTGTGCAGGATGTGAGTGGAGCGGGCGGAAACGGCGGCAGGCTACACAGTGTGTGGTATTGATCAGCAGAGGCGGGCAGGGGGAGTTCCAGCAAACAGCGGGACGGCTTTTGCTGCGGGCAGTCCATACTTCGACAGCACTTTGCGGCTCCGCCAACCAGCAGGCGACGTCTCGAGCTGGGAGAAGGCGTACGGCACTTGTGGCCTGCTGCAGTTGGACTGCTTCCACAGTTGGCTCCTGCGAAAGGATCCTACAGTTCACTGCGAGATGCGCTCCAAGGTTCTGATTAAGGCATAGGAGCTGACTTGCAATAGATTAATTAAGCATTCCTGGGAACTTTCTTAGTGTTAACGTCTGTTATCTGAAGACTTGAGCACATGCCTTACTAAGAAACTGCGAATTCGGGGAAAATTATTATTGCAGAAATTTCACCCTACTCAAGACTGACTTACTTCATTTTATCTAAATACGGTTCACGTCTTTTATTTTCAGCTGTGAACAACGGCGTTTCATCACTTACCTGGAAAAATATGAACTTGTACATCTACTGTACAGCGGCTTGCAAAGTATATTTGTATCTGCAGCTACGGAAAAACTACTCTCAGCAATCTTAGAGGTAGTTTTGAAAGTCTTAAGCTATCAAGGTGGTAGGGGTAAAATACAGGGAGCGAAAGGCTATTTACAATTTGTACAGAAACCAGATGGCAGTTATAAGAGTCGAGGGGTACAAAAGGGAAGCAGCGGTTGGGAACGGAATGAGACAAGGTTGTAGCCTATCCCCGATGTTATTCTATCTGTATATTGAGCAAGCAGTGAAGGAAACAAAAAAAAATTCGTAGTAGGTATTAAATTCCATGGAGAAGAAATAAAAACTTTGAGGTTCACCGACGACATTGTCATTCTGTCAGAGACAGCAAAGGACTTGGAAGAGCAGTTGAACGGAATGGACAGTGTCATGAAAGGAGGGTATGAGATGACCACCAACAAAAGCAAAACGAGGATAATGGAATGTAGTCGAATTAAGTCAGGTGATGCTGAGGGAATTAGATTAGGAAATGAGACACTTAAAGTAGTAAAGGAGTTTTGCTATTTGGGGAGCAAAATGACTGATGATGGTTGAAGTAGTGAGGATATCAAATGTAGACTGGCAATGGCAAGGAAAGCGTTTCTGAACAAGAGAAATTTGTTAACATCCAGTATTGATTTAAGTGCCAGGAAGTCGTTTCTGAAAGTATTTGTATGGAGCGTAGCCATGGACAACAACTAGTTTGGACAAGAAGAGAATAGAAGCTTTCGAAATGTGGTGCTACAGAAGAATGCTGAAGATTAGATGGGTAGATCATATAATTAATTAGGAGGTATTGAATAGGATTGGGGAGAAGAGAAGTTTGTGGCATAACTTAACTAGAAGAAGGGATCGGTTGGTAGGACATGTTCTGAGGCATCAAGGGATCACCAATTTAGTATTGGAGGGCAGCGTGGAGGGTAAAAATCGTAGAGGGAGACCAAGAGATGAATACACTAAACAGATTCAGAAGTATGTGGGTTGCAGTAGGTACTGGGAGATGAAGAACCTTGCACAGGATAGAGTAGCATGGAGAGCTGCATCAAACCAGTCTCAGGACTGAAGACCACAACAACAACAAGCTATGAAATCGAAGAACGAAATAACATCTTGAGCCAACTACTTTTTGCTGGTGGCATTGCACTGTTTGCCTCTAGTGTAGATAAATTTCAGTTTTGCATGGAAGAACTTAATATATAAGACCTGAAATTCAGTTTCGACAACATTAAAGTAATTTGCAATCAACATATCTAAAACAAAACAGTGAAAATTAAAACTGAACTCAAAGAACTATCTGATGAGTTTTTGTACTTGGACAGTTGTAGATAACGGTTCAATAGACAGCAAAAGAATGGTATTGAAGATCTAACACTTAATTAGACAAAATGATTCTTTTAATGCACCAAGTTTTTAAACTAGACTAAGAAGGATAAAATAATTTCTCCTACCCCATACGTATTCCTAATACGATACGAATAACCCTGAAAATTTGCGATGTTGAATTGTTAATAGCTACGAAAATACCTGTAAAATTTTAAACAAAGAATTGGGTGGGTGGGGGTGGGGGGATGCACTAGATAATAGCAAGGAGGTGACCTGTTCATCCACCAGTTAGTAAGTAGAGTAATATTAAGGAGGTGAACTGGTCATGTATCTACAATGTATTTCACGTACCCCGCGTTTTTCGTTTCACAGCTATTAAAAATTCAGTTACAAATTTTTGGGACTATATGTATGGGCTAGGAATCTGTATGGGACTAGAATAAATTATTTTATACCTTTTATCCTGATTTAAATACGTAGTATAGTAAAAATTCATTTTTATTTATATAATAAATTGTAGTAATGATGTAGGCCAAAGCAGTGAATTAAAATTTGTACCAGTACCAGAATTAGAACCTCGGTCTCCCGCTCATTAGACAGATGCTCTTTTCTTTCTTTTTTTATAAAAAATGGTAATTTTATTTCCGATTCCGCAAAAAAAGGAACAAAAATACATAGCTTGTAATGAAATGACATACATAAGGCGGTAGTTAATTACAGCCATTAATTATAAATGCGCATGGAAACAAATCTAACGACGTCTTCCATTCGAGACACATCTTCACTGTCACCTTCAACTGGTAGCAGTTCAGCATCAACATTTTCTTCTTCTGCAGTCTGAGGTTCCTCTGCAGCAGTGCCCAGGTCCAACTTTCTCGTTCAGTATGCCCCTTAGTATCCTCCATACTAAATTATGGGAAGTATATATATATATATATATATATATATATATATATATATAACTTCTGTGCAACTTCAGTGCAGTAATGTGTTCATTGTAAATGTGTGTGTGTGTGTGTGTGTAAGTACAATCTAACTTCTGCACCATTTCATTGCAGTAATGTGTTCATTATAAATAAGTATTATAGCAGTTGTATTACATGTTTATTACCTTATAAATAAATAAAAAACTTTTTTATTTTAAATTCAGTGCATTAGTATTTGTAAAATGACTTTCATATAGTGTTCATTAAAAAATGACGATCATTCCACTTGGGACCTGTGGAATGGTACATTAGCTTATTTGTTTTAGTGGTAAACATTTGTCATGGTTCAAATGGCTCTGAGCACTATGGGACTTAACATCTATGGTCATCAGTCCCCTAGAACTTAGAACTACTTAAACCTAACTAACCTAAGGACATCACACAACACCCAGTCATCACGAGGCAGAGAATATTTGTCATGTATTGTTGTTTTTCTGACATGTTCCACATCCTGGAGGACCTCCTCACTACGGATCAATTGGAATGAAAGTAAATCTAATCTAATCTAACACGTGCACAGACTATATTCTAGTATGTCTCCCTCGCCGACATAAGGAGAGGACACCAACGTTCGAGTCCTGGTACTGGTGAAAACTTTAATTGATTGCTTTGGCCAGAGTTAGAATCATAGTTAAAGGTGGGACTCAATACGTCTCAGGAATACCAACGATATATGATTAAATATTAAATTTTTTCTGCCATTTAGTCCAGTGTATTTTTCATTCCATTTCCAACATTTTGAGGAGATTATAGCAGACAAAACTGGTAAATTTCAGGTTTATATAGTTTCTTTCACCTGACCTTAACAATATACTACTTCCTCCTAAGTAAATCTCACGAAAAGCCCATGAAGGCAACAATTCGAGAAATTCGAGCTCATGTGGAGGCTTACGTCCAGATGTTCTTCTTCCAAACTATTCTGTGGCAGTGAACCCATATATGCCGCCACCGCCACCGCAACTTTCGCATTCGGTGCCGCCCACGAGAAGGCAATACGGTGTCGCCTGCTTCAGTCGATGGCAGCAGCGCCATCGCCGGACAAGCCTTCCCTGTGGTACGTCGCCAGCCCGGCTGGCTCTCCCTTGTGCATCAGCCCTACCAGGTGAAGGTTTCATTCAAAGACTTGGACAGATACGTGTCATTGTAGGACGAACATTGCATGTCATAGATCTCGAACTAGAATTGCATTCTTCATTTATGTTAGTGATTGAAAACTCGTGAAATCAACACCGAGCATGAAATCTTCTTTATTTGAATTGATTGCTAGTTTTGGCTAACAGTCTAGATCATAAGACATTCTGGATTAGTGTTGGAGCCATTACGACTTCACACATCCTTAAAATCGTTCTTGAACTGACATCCATGCATGAAAAAAACAGCATTTCGTCGTTCGTGGCCAGTGTAATAGAACGATAGTCATATATAGGGTGAATGAGGTACAACTTGCACCGAAAATGTTGCGAAAATAGAAATGCTACTGATATGCGGTTTTAACAGGATGAATTGGTAGTCAGGAGTTCATATCATTAGTCAATCAACAGATTGTAATCATACTTATAAAGATAGAACAATGCCTATTGACATTGAGAATCTAAATGTAGCATAAACTAGAACGCCAGTGGTGTTTGTTGGAGGATTCTAGTGCGAGTCGTCTATGAGATATTGTATTTTGAAAAGTTCCCACACCGATACGTGTTTCTTCCATTCGACCAGCGTAGTTGCTAGGTACGTTGTTGTTATGTTTCAGTGTGCTTGTTTGTTCCTTGAGTGCATTGTGACTTGTTAGTCAGCCAGTGTGTGACAGTCCAAACAGTAGGTCGTGAATGGACGATGGGATTTACCAACGCAGAAAAGCCGACATGCTAACGGTGAACAGGGAGTGTAGGAAGAATGCAGTTCGTTTTCGTACACTGTATGCGGCAAGATATTCCATCCCCACAATTATTTATCAACCTCTTCACTCAGTTACTTGAAAATGGTAGTTTAGCTGTTGAATCCTCGTTACCAGCATTTATGTCGTCTCACTGTCTCCATAGAAGTGTAAAGGAGCAAAGAGACGATGTTGTTTGTTGGCCGTTATCCTCTTTCTGTAACACAAACTGCACACAATTGTTAACTGGGTTCTTTATTCATTAGCAAAGAGCTACTTACCTTAAGCTTCCATGTGCTGTGGTACAAGCTCTCCTATATAGTCCACTTTAGCCTCACTGCTGCTGAAGTACAAAGTCCGCTATGAACACTATAAGATTGCTGCGTGCTACCTGTCTCTGTGCTCGGTGACACGCTGGAACTCACTTGACATACAGACTCGAACTAACTGAACTGATTGGAACTGACTGGCCCTCCGGTCCGCAGCGGCGATCCTAAATACTGGCGGTCGAGAGGGCGTTGGCTGTGCGTTTCCAGTGAGTCTGTCGTTGGCCTTAATCGATTTTCTAGTGAACTCTGTGCTGAATGTTGTGATTGTGCCAGCTTACTCTAGCACAGTAGCACTTAGACAACATAACAGAAGGAAATAAGTGAGAACAGAAGAGGAGGAAATTAATGTTCCTGCTGCTGTCACAGTTGATCCGCACGTTAGCTCCCGAGCAGTCGCACGAGGAAGTGACAGGAGTGAGACAAGTGTCCTTCGCATTCTCCATCGACATAGGTTCCGCCCCTATCACATCTCTCTCCACTAAGAGCAGCATGTAAACGCAGAGGAGGCAGTGCACAAGTGGAAACAGTCTATTGAAGGCCTCTATGAGGGGTAGAACTTGTCTGATGACTTAAGAGAGAAAGAAAGTCAATAAACAAGTTATAGGCAATGCAGTATTAGAATTAGAATTTAAAAGAGCCTCAGAGCTTCTCGTTCGTGGCCAGTGTGTAAGCGTATTGTCATATCAATGGCTTGGTTGCGGAGTATCTTCGCAGGCAACGCGTTTGAAGAGTCGAGTGCAGGACATCGAACTGTTATGTTGTGTTGTGGGTAGCTCTGCATGTAAGAAGCATTGTTAGTGTGGTGTCACCGCCAGACATCACACTTGCTAGGTGGTAGCCTTTTAAATCGACCGCGGTCCGCTAGTATACGTCGGACCCGCGTGTCGCCACTATCAGTGATAGCAGACCGAGTGCCGCCACACGGCAGGTCTAGAAAGACGTCCTGGCACTCACCCCTGTTGTACAGCCGACTTTTCTAGCGACGCCACACTGACAAATACGCTCTCATTTGCCGAGACGATAGTTAGCCTAGCCTTCAGCTACATTTGCTACGACCTAGCAAGGCGCCGTATTCAATTGCTAATTAATATTATGAAGCATGTACCATCAAGAGCGATGTTCTACAATTATGGATTAAAGTTAAGTATTCCAGAAGCTACGTACTTTTCTTTATAGCATTCATTACGTATCCTGTTTCAAACCTCACGCCAGCCTGCGTGAGCTTGACGCGTGCCTTTCGGCTACTTCCGAGTGGCATGGCTGTCTTGCTACTACAGTTAGTATGGAAGTTGAAGTGTTTCTTCAAGTGCTATTACAGTAAAATGATGAAATATGGAAGTGATTCAGGCGAAAGTGCATCAAGATATAATTAAAAATGAGCAGTGCCGCCGATGAAGTATTTGTGTATCCTCTCGTTGCGTGTCGCACAGCATCTATCATCCGCGCCGTGTTCAGTCTCTCAGAATGAACTGATGTGAATCAGTAGAAATTAGTCACCTTAAAAGAGTGCAGTCAAGTGCCAGTGTCTTGTAGCGAGCGTGAGAACGTGCGTTTGGTCATCGCGTTTCCGCATCATCAACAATCAGCCGCGTCGCGACGGTTACGTGCACGCTCGTACAATTGAGAACTGTGTACTGTAAATTTAACTGTGTGAACAGTGTCAAAATTTATTACTAGTGTCAAGGTGGACTGGTACCAAAAGAAATCTGTGGCGAGCGTAAGAACTTTCGTTCGATTATTCGGCTTCCGCATCATCAACAATCATCGGCGCCGTGTTCGGTTACGCGTACGCTCGTCCAAGTGATACTAAAGACAGATAATCAGCAGTAAGTTAATTGGGAAAGTCACTTAC
Source organism: Schistocerca serialis cubense (assembly GCF_023864345.2). Lineage (NCBI taxonomy): Eukaryota > Metazoa > Arthropoda > Insecta > Orthoptera > Acrididae > Schistocerca > Schistocerca serialis. The sequence continues at coordinate 134,539,839 of NC_064642.1, forward strand.
GACTTACAGCGTGTAAACAGTGCAACCTGTGATTTTTTCATATCGTCTCAGAATATAGATGTTCATACCAGACGTATGACAGCGTTGTGCTTGACGTTGAGTGGTTCCCCTAAACCTGCTTGCATATCACATACATAATTTCAGGCAAGCTAGCAGCAGTGTGGAGCAGAACTGTACGACCGCCGCGGGATTATGAGGTACCTGGTGTGGACAGGCTGCACGGTCAAGAAACGGTCCGGAAGATGAGAAACCAGTTTAAGGGTACCCCACCCATTTGTGCGCCCGGGCGTGTTATGCACAGTAGCACGTAGACAGAAGGAAATCAGTGACAACAGAGAAGGGGAAATTAATGTTCCTGCTGCTTTCGAAGTTGATCCGCACGTTAACTCCCGCGCAGTCGCACGGGGAAGTGGCATGAGTCATACAAGTGTCCTACGCATTCTCCATCGACATAGGTTCCGTCCCTATCACATCTCTCTCCACTAAGAGCAGCATGTAAACGCAGAGGAGATAGTGCACAGGTGGAAAGAGTATATTGAAGGCCTCTATGAGGGGGAGAACTTGTCTGATGACAAGAGAAAGGAATCGCTGTCAATAAACAAGATATAAGCAATACAGTATTAGAATCAGAAATTAAAAGAGCTCCAGAGCTTCTCGACGTGGCCAGTGTAGGTGAAGGATGGTCACAGAGATCATCATATTACCTAAACCTTGCAACACAAATATCGGAAATGTAAAGTGCTACTGACGTGCCATTTTCACAGAATGGATTGGAAGCCAGGGGTTCGTATCGTAAGCCAATCAAAAATCTGTAATAATGCTAAGGAAGTATTTTTTGTGCTACCATATACTTTTTTCAACGGAACAATGCCAACTGACGTTAATAAACTAAAAGTTGGGTAAAGTAGAATGTCTGTGGTGCTTGTTGTAGGATTCTAGTCCGAGTTGTTTACGAGATATCGTGTTTTGAAAATTTCCCAAATCGACACCTGTATAATACTTGTGGTAGCTTACCCCAAAGAACAAGTGCATATATTAGTTATGTAGATTCTGACCAGTAACGAGACAACTGGCGATCACAGGTTGTGTTCAAAACGATGACTGGCAGCGGCATTACACGCTTCCAGTCTGATATGGAACGACTGCTGCACATGTGCCAGTATTTCAGCAGAATGTCCGAGTAGGCTGCAGTAATAATTCGTTCCATATCAACGGGTGTAGTCTTTCATCTTATTCCACAGAAGACAGTCTCCAGGCGTCAAATACGGTGAGTGGCCCGGCCGAGGAGCAAGTCCTCTGCGTCCAATCCAACGATTTGGAAAAAATTCGTGCTCCAGTACCTCGTGCACTATGGGCTGGACAGCCATCATGTTGGTACCACAGGTTTCTCCTAGTCTCCAGAACAAGGTCTTCTAGCATCCGTGGCAGATTGTTTGTTAGGAGGCTTCGATGTTTGTGTGCGTTCAATGTTCCGTCTATGGAAAACGGGTCTATGAGTGGGCGGTTCACTATTCGATACCACACGTTTACCCTCCCCGGACGCTGCCGTTCCACCTAACGAAGCCAACGGGGATTGTCAACGGGCCAATAATGAATGTGTCGCAGTTTACCTGGCCATGATTAATAAATGTGGCTTCATCACTAAACAAGATACATAATAAATCAGGAGTATCCTGTCTTAATGCCCACATACAGAAGTTAACTGTCTCCTCTGCGTGGTATTTCCATTGCACTCTTAATGTTATCATCCAAGCTGTTAGTTTCACGGAAGGCTGTGTCGTGTTGCCTACATACTGAGTTACTCTTTCCGGCAATCTTTCTTTTTTTTTTTTTGTTCTTGTTTTTCCTGCAGCCATTTCGTTTTGGGCGTCTTACGGTTCCTATTTATTTCATTTATAAGTGCTTTATATTGTTTTATTCTTGTCTTTCTCGGTAAAGTCTGTGCCAGGAAACCGAGAGGTCGCGGGATCGGATCTCAGCCGGAACATGGATTTTTAATTGTTTGTTTTAATATAGCCTTCACCTTTGAACGATGTGACGAGTTGTAAGTAACGTTAAATTGTATGTTCCCTTTCGCCAGTTTGACAACTGAGGCAGAATAGATACACACAAGTTACCGAAGTATTTCCTCTGTTACCCCTAGGTTTCTTCGGAGTTATCATCCTTGTACCTATGTTTGACTGCCTTTTTAGAAAGTTCACTATTCAGCCAACTGTTCATCATTACTAAAATGTGATGTGAGTCTGTATCTGCTCCTGGGTACAGCTTGCAATCCAATATCTGATTTCCGAATCCCTGTCTGACTGTGACGCAATCCAGCTGGAATCTACCCGTGTATCCGCGTCTGTTCGAAGTACGCCTCCTCCTGTTGTGATGATCGAACAGAGTATTCGTTATTACCATTTGAAATTTATTGCAGAACTCAATTAGTCTTTCTCCTCTCTCATCCCTGCCAAAGCTATATTCTCTAGTAACCGTTTCTTCTATTCTTTCCCTTCAACTACGTTCCAGTCCCACATAATTATTAAATTTTCATTTTCCTTTATATACACATTTATCCGTTCAATAACCTCGTTACTTTATCTCTTCATCTCCTGCCAACGACGTTGGCATGTTACGAGTATACCTGAACTATCTGATGAGAACAATTCTGTCACTAACTGTTCACAGCAGCTCGTTCTCTGCCCTACTTCAATATTCACAATGAATCCTACTGTCATTATACCATTCTATGCTGTCACTGGCATTCGTCTGATCAGAGATCCATATCTTCTTCCCATTTCATTTTACTGGCTCCCACTATATCTAGATTAAGCTTTAGCATTTCTCTTTTAAGTGTTTTTAGCTTTCCAGCTACGTTCAAACTTCTGACATTCCATGATCCGTCTGGTAACATGCTATACTTTCGCTGGTTATCTTTTCCTCATGGTCACCCCCGCCTTGGTAGCCCCTCCCGGAGATCAAAATTGCGACCTTATTAGGAATATCACAATACTTTTTCAGTTCCAGGCCACGTGTCCTATGGATACAAGTTACGTGTATTTAATGCAGTGGTTTCCATTGCCTTCTGCATCTTCATGCCGCTGATCATTGCTAATTCATCCGCCTTTAAGGAGCACTTTCCCACCTCATGGGCAGGAGAGCAACATGATGCTCTCTCCGCTCCCTCTGTCTGCTTTGCCAAGACCGTTGGTGCTATACAAGGATGCTAAAAATCAGGTGCACTGTTAACATAAGAAATGAGGAGGTCCTCCACAGAATCGACGAGGATAAAAATGTGTAGAAAATACTGACGGGAAGCAATGGGGTGATATGACCTATGTTGAAACATCAATGAATCAGTTTCATAGTACCAGAGGGAAACGGAGAGACTTTACAGGGGGCAGGCGGCAGATTGATATGGTTCAACGCTTTAGAACGAGCTTGTCGGAAACACCGAAGCCGGTCGATTGTTCGTGTCCTGCTGTCGTGGGCATATGTAAGAAGCAGATGGAGGATGGTGAAAGCACAAGAAGGTGACAAGGTTTTGGGGGGGGGGGGGGGGGGGCAGCGCCTCATCACGTTACATAGTTGCCAGAGTCTTGCCCACTGTAAAGCAGGGTAGGCACCGATCTCTGGCAGATATCAAGACAGAGCACAAAGGTGGTGCAGCCACAAGTGTCTCGGGTACACTGTTCATTGCTTGTCTCGGGCTTCACTGCTCACTGCATGTCTCAGGCTACACTGCTCATTATATGTCTCGGGCTACACTGCTCAATGTATGTCTCGGGCTACACTGCTCATTATATGTCTCGGGCTACACTGCTCATTGTATGTCTCAGGCTACACTGCTCATTGTATGTCTCAGGCTACACTGTTCATTCCATGTCTCAGGCTACACTGCTCATTGCATGTCTCAGGCTAGACTGCTCATTGCGTGTCTCGGACGGCATTGTTCATTGCATGTCTTGGGCTACACTGTTCATTGCATGTCTTGGGCTACACTGTTCATTGCATGTCTTGGGCTACACTGTTCATTGCATGTCTTGGGCTACACTGTTCATTGCATGTCTTGGGCTACACTGTTCATTGCATGTCTTGGGCTACACTGTTCATTGCTTGTCTCGGGCTACACTCTGCATTGCTTGTCTCGGGCTACACTGTTCATTGCATGTCTCAGGCTATACTGCTCATTGCATGTCTTTGGATACACTGTTCATTGATTGTCTCAGCCTACATTGATCCTTGCACATGTCTGAACAGCAGGATAGGCAATGATCTGTGGCAGATATCAAGACAGAGCACAAAGGTGGTGCAGCCACAAGTGTCTCGGGGTACACTGTTCATTGCATGTCTTGGGCTACACTGTTAATTGCATGTCTCAGGATACACTGTTTATTGCATGTCTTGGGATACACTGTTCATTGCATGTCTCGGGCTACACTGTTCATTGCTTGTCTCTGGCTACACTGTTCATTGCTTGTCTTGGGCTACACTGCTCACTGCATGTCTCGGGCCACTGCTCATTGTATGTCTCAGGCTACACTGCTCATTGTATGTCTCGGGTTACACTGCTCATTGTACGAGGGCGGTTCAGAAAGTAACCTCCGATTGGTCACAGTGCGGGTTGTGGGAGGAGTAGCGACGCCATCTGTGCGTTCAAGCACTCAACAGGTCAGTCGGCATCAAGCCGTGGTCGAGTGAACGTCGTACCTGCGCTAGTTTAGTTTTTGTGGCAGTTTGAAATGTGTGCTACAATAGAAAACCCCGCCAAATGTGAAGTGCATGCTGTCATAAGGTTTTTTACAGCCAAAGGATATTCTGCAGCAGCTATTCATCGTGAGCTTTGTGCCGTGTACGGACCAAGAGTTATGAGTGAAGGAGTTGTCCGTGAATGGGTACGTTTATTTAAAAGTGGACGAGAAAACGTTCATGATGAAGAGAGGAGTTGTAGACCATCATTGGTGACTGACGAACTCGTTCAGACAGTTGATGCAAAAGTTCGTGAAAATCGACGTTTCTCAATGTCGGAGTTGTCTACTGGTTTTCCACAGATTTCTAAGACTCTCTTGTATGAGATAGTGACAGCAAGATTGGGTTACCGTAAGTTCTGTGCACGATGGGTGCCCAAAATTCTTACCGACCACCACAAAACTCAAAGAATGGCATCTGCATTAGACTTTCTGTCACGTTATGAGGACGAAGGAGAACCATTGTTAAACAGAATCGTGACCGGTGACGAAACCTGGATTATGTACGTGAACCCTGAGACAAAAGAACAATCAAAGATGTGGGCACATTCAAATTCGCCTACCAAACCAAGAAAATCCTCGCAAGATTTTTCTGCCAGAAAACTGATGGCAACGGTGTTTTGGGATTCCAAAGGGGTGTTGTTGGCTGAATTCATGGAACGTGGTACGACCATTAATCAAGACGTGTACTGTGAAACAATAAAAAATTTACGACGGGCTATACAGAACAAACGCCGTGGTATGCTGACTTCCGGTATCATTGTTTTGCACGATAACGCCCGTCCTCACTCTGCTCGCAGAACAACGGCCCTTCTTGAGTCCTTCAAGTGGGACGTTATCAACCATCCACCTTACAGCCCAGACCTGGCGCCAAGAGATTATCACCTCTTCATGCATTTGCAGAAATGGCTCGGGTCACAGCGGTTTGATGACGACGAAGAGCTCAAAGATGCGGTCACAGGCTGGCTCCAGGCACAAGCGGGTGATTTTTATGCAAAAGGAATTTCAAAGCTTGTGAAGAGATACGATAAGTGCCTCAATCGCTATGGAGACTATGTAGAAAAATAGTGCAAAGATGTAGTTGTAAGATGTATATATTAAAATATTTTTATTTAACTTGGTGTATTTTTTTAAAATCAACCGGAGGTTACTTTCTGAACGGCCCTCGTATGTCTCGGGCTACACCTCATTGCATGTCTCCGGCTACACTGCTCATTGTATGTCTCTGGCTACACTGTTAATTGCATGTCTTGGGCTACACTGTTCATTGCATGTCTTGGGCTACACTGTTCATTGCTTGTCTCAAGCTACACTCTGCATTGCTTGTCTCGGGCTACACTGTTCATTGCATGTCTCAGGCTATACTGATCATTGCATGTCTTTGGATACACTGTTCATTGATTGTCTCAGCCTACACTGTTCCTTGCACATGTCTGAACAGCATGATTGGCAACGATCTGTGGCAGATATCAAGACAGAGCATAAAGGTGGTGCAGCCACAAGTGTCTTGGGGTACACTGTTCACTGCATGTCTTGGGCTACACTGTTCATTGCATGTCTTGGGCTGCACTGTTCATTGCTTGTCTCGGGCTACACTGCTCATTGCATGTCGTAGGATACACTGTTCATTGCATGTCTCGGGCTACACTGCTCATTGTATGTCTCGGGCTACACTGCTCACTGCATGTCTCGGGCTACACTGTTCATTGCTTGTCTCGGGCTACACTGCTCATTGCATGTCGTAGGATACACTGTTCATTGCATGTCTCGGGCTACACTGCTCATTGTATGTCTCAGGATACACTGTTCGTTCCATGTCTTGGGCTACACTGCTCATTGCATGTTTCAGGCTAGACTGCTCATTGCATGTCTTGGGCTACACTGTTCATTGCATGTCTCGGGCTACACTGTTCATTGCATGTATTGGGCTACACTGTTCTTTTCTTGTCTCAGGCTACACTCTGTATTGCTTGTCTCGGGCTATACTGCTCATTGCATGTCGTGGGATACACTGTTCATTGCATGTCTTGGATACACTGTTCGTTGCATGTCTTGGGATACACTGTTCATTGCATGTCTTGGGATACATTGTTCATTGCATGTCTTGTGATACACTGTTCATTGCATGTCTCAGGCTACACTGTTCATTGCATATCTCGCATTACACTGTTCAAAACTGGTTCAAATGTATCTGAGCACTATGGGACTTAACATCTATGGTCATCAGTCCCCTAGAGCTTAGAACTACTTAAACCTAACTAACCTAAGGACAGCACACAACACCCAGCCATCACGAGGCAGAGAATTACACTGTTCATTCCATGTCTCAGGCTACACTGTTCAGTGCATGTCTCAGCCTACAGTGTTCATTTCACATGTGTGAACATCAGGCTCCTACGTATCCCCACGCTGGCACAACGACATCGCCAATTACTACTGCATTGGATGAAAGATATTAGGCCGGTGACCAAAGGAAGCATATCGCCTGGTCGAACGAAGCACGTTTCTGGTTACAGCAGATGGATGGTCACGTACAGATATGTTGTCATTCAGGTGAAACGTTGCTTAGAAAATTCACTGCTCCACGGACACAAGCTGGTGGGATCAGTATTATGCTATGGGGGACACTCAGCTAAGCTTTTATGGAACCTATAGGTGTAATTTAAGGCACTATAACAGCTGTGGTCTATGACTATATTACTGCCGACCATCTGTATCCCTTGATGCTTGAACTGTTCCCCGAAGCGAAGGCCTTAACCAGCATAATAACTATCCATGTCACAAGGCCAGAATCGTGCTAAAATGGTTTGAGGAACATGACAGTCTATTCGTTTTCACGTTTTGCCCTCTAGACTCGCCTCATCTGAACCTAATCTACCATATCTGAGACGATGTCGGGTGCAAGCTCCGTACCCGTGAACGTACGTAATTTATGTGAATTTGGTGACCAGTGATTAGACAACTGGGGCCATGTACGACGGGAAACTTACCAAGGACTTTTCCACTCAAAATCACTGATATATTGTGTTTCAAATTTGGACCAACATACTATTGAACAAGTGGTCATAATCTTTTGCTTCATCGGTGTAGGTGGCTGCAATATACTGACATACTTGAACAGGAATGTAATAATTCCATTACAAAAGGAGGCTTATCATGGCAGGTGTATTACCGAATAATCAACTTAGGAAGTTGTGGTTCAAACTACTAATATGAATTTTCCACAGAAGAACGTTTGATTTCCGCGCGGCTCCCCCCTTTGGACGTTCGAGTCCTACCTCGGGCATGGGTGTGTGTGTGTCGTTAGTGTAAGTTAGTTTAAGTTAGATTAAGTAGTGCGTAAGCTTAGGGACCGATGACCTCAGCAGTTTGGGCCCATAAGCTCTTGCGACAAATTAAAAAAAATTATTAAAACCTTTGATTGGCGAAAGCTGACCCATGGATAGATCAGTTTGACTTCATAACAAGGGTACGAACACATGAGGCAGGACTGAACCTGCAACTTATCTTAGAAGATAGACTGAAGAAAGATCAACCAAACATTTTTAATATTTTTTGATTTTTAAATGTATTTTGGCGTCGCTCATACAGAGTAGGCTCTCATGATCGACATTTGTGTCCTTGGTGAATTTTGTTTGATGGGCATTAGACCGTTGTCCAAGGCATATTTCCGTGACTAAAAACATTTCGCCTCCTAATGCTGGAGACATCATCAGAGACTGTGAAGACTCAGCTAGCAGTTTCAAACGTAAACAGTTCGGCTAGCTGAGCTTGTTTGAGTCTATTGTCACCTGAGTCTTTATATTCTCCGATGCTGTCTTCAGCATTAGGAGATTAAACATTAGGAACAGAAATAAGCTTTGCAGCACGGACTGTTGCCAATAAAACAACATTCACCAAGACTGTCTTTCAACATTGTTGATCGGAACTCACTCTTTGAAATTCACAAGTTGTGAGAGATAAAATACAGCCAGCCAGAGGTTATCTACACGTTTTACTGAAAGAAGAATGTTGATGGACATGAAAGGGAAGCTATAGTTAGGGAGTATGACAGCATTAAGGCAACTCATCATTATCACATCCAGTTTTTATGTAGGTGTCCTCGCCAATGGCAATTTCAAGTAGATTGCAGCTGATCTTTCCATCTCTTCTTAGGACGCCAAACATTCCTTTACCCTTGAAGTGTATATTTGTGTATTATTTTCAGTACTCGCTCTTCTGCCATCCTTTGAATGTGTTCATGCTATTTCTTTCTGTACTTCTGTTTTCTGAAGAATGCTTTTGACATCCAGTCCATTCTTTATTTCATTATTTTTTTATCTTATCTATCTGTCTGTAACCAGGAAGTGGAGTCTCACCTCTGTTGCCTCCGTCCCACTTCTTTGACTCGCTCTTAGAGTCCAAGTCCATACATTAGAACTGACACTGACGTCACATTACAGAATTTTAGTACTGTCTCTTTTCAAACATTTTTGAGGAGACTGGGATTCATAGCATCGACCAACTGCTGGAATTTTTGCAGTTTGCATTCTTGATCATTGTTTGTGATACATGAGACCTCACATCCCAAGTATTTAAAACTATTTATTTGTTCTAACGAATTATCATAAGTTTTATTTTTGCTCTTAAATGCTTCTTACGATGGAATTCCATTATCTCAACAATATCCTTTCTTCGAGGAACGCGACCCTTACGAGTGTCACAGGAGAACTTCTGCGAAGTTTGGGAGGTAGGAGACGAGGTACTGGCCGAAGTAAAGCTGTAAGGACGGGGTGTGAGTCGTGCTTGAGTGGCTCGTTAGTTGAGAACTTTCCTGCGAAAGGTTAGAGTTCCGCGTGCTAGTTTCGATCCAGCACACAGTTTTTATCTGCCAGGAAGTTTCATATCAGTACACACTCCGCTGCAGAGTGAAAATTCATTCTGGCTCTCATCGTATAGTTTGAGACATTGTCGTTGTGAAAGAACCAAATTACTCTCTGTAATTTATATCCTGAGTTCGCTAAGATTATTTGATCATCAGCAAACAGCAGTGTATTTATAACTTTAATACTAAGCTTATAATGGTGCACTGCTTAATTCTGCCGAGTCTTTATGACATCGACTATACATATATTAAATAATGTGGTTGATAAAGGACACCCTTTTCTCACTCCTTGAGAGATGTTTCTCCGAAACGGACTTCCTTTATGTACCCTGGGTTTGTTGTTTATATACATACTTTGAATTACACTTACTAGTTGCTGATGTATGCTATTCTTTTCTAAAGTTTCCAGTAATTTTTAACTCTATTAACTTTATTAAAAGCTTTCTCACAATCTACAAAGACTATGTGTTATGAGATGATTGTTTCCTCTATGTTTTTCAATGATTTGGCAGACTGGAAAACACAGTCTAAGCAAAATCTTCCCATCCGAAAGCCATTCTGTTCTTCAGTAAGACATGTTTCCGAAAGTACCTTCAATCTATTTATTTCTCCTTTTGCATATATCCCGTATCCAGAGCTCAGAAGACTAATACCTTGATAACTGTAACATTTTCTGCAGTCCCCTATTTTTTAAATAATGGGATAACAACTACAGTTTGCCAGTCCTCTAGTATCTTTATCTTTATTCTTTATATATATATATATATATGTGTGTGTGTGTGTGTGTGTGTGTGTGTGTGTGTGTGTGTGTGTGTAATTCTGTAATTCTACTGTACGTGTGTGTCACTGAACTCCTCCTAAACGGCTGGACCGATTCGAATGAAATTTTTTGTATGCGTTTGGGTGGCGCCCTGGATGGTTTAGATTAAAAAATCAGCCCGACAAATGGCGCTGCAGTCGGTATCTACGTTATTTACCTATACAGCAAATAAATGGCTGGATCGATTTGAATAAATTTTTGTGAATGCATTCAAGTGGGGGCCTGGATGATTTATGTTCACAAATCAGCCCGGCAGATGGCGTTGCATTTTTGTGTGCAATATTGAGCGTATTATATTCAGATATAAGTTACGTGCATAGGATTTCGTTTATTTATCGACATTTTAATTTGAGTGTATTATATTAAGTGTGTTTCGTTATTTTGACATTTTAATTTTTTTGTACGGTGTCTCTTGAAATTTCAGGTGTCTCATTTCAGTGAATATTAAGTGCATTATATTCACATATAAGTGACGACAATAAAACAATGCCACTTCATCGTGGACGAGGAACAAATATTGGACGACGGACTCGGAATTCATAATTAGTCCAGAACCGTCCGTTAAATAGATAGGCAGAAGATCAACTGACGGGCAACGAACATTTAAGAAACCAGGCTGCAATCAGACGTGCTAATGTTAAGTCAAGAGCAACGCAACAAACACCTTCGAGCTAATGCGTTGAGACAAAGACTGGCCCGTCGACGAGTCACCGACACATTCAGAACACGTGAACAACAGCGTTTCCAAGTGTATCGCACATTGACACGTGCATCACTTCTTCGCCTTGCGTTTGAATATGAGTCGGACATCGACTATTCGCCACATTCACAAATTGTAATCGGTGCTATGAACAAACAATGCCGACACTGTCATGCACTCAGATACAAAGGTGAATCGGCCGGTTTCTGCTGCGCGTCTGGAAAAGTTGTATTGCCACCATTGAATTCGCCTCCAGAAGCATTAAAAACACTATTGGCTGGAGCTACATCTCAATCTAAATTGTTTTTGCGTACAATTCGCAAATTCAATTCGTGCTTTCAAATGACATCATTTGGAGCAACAAAAATCGTTCAGATTGAGGATGGTCGCAATTTTCAATCAACGTTTAAGATTCAGGACCAAGTGTATCATCAAATTGATTCTTTAATGCCGATGCCTGATACCGATTCAAAATTTCTGCAAATCTACTTCATGGGTGATGAGGAGCAGCAAATAAACGCACGTTGCCACTAAAACCATATCGAGCAGATGGAGGAGCGAGAAGTTGTGGGTATTTTAGAACCGTTTTTACAGAATCACAGCGAGTTGGTCCAGTTGTTCAATACCGTTTCAAACAGACTGCAAAACGACAAATACACGATCGTCATCAAAGCAGACGAAGTACCATCTGGGCAGCACGCTGGCCGATATAATGCACCGACCATTAATGAATTTGCAGTTATGGTTGGCGACGCATTTGAACGTCGAGATAATACGAATACAACGCAAAGATAACACAGTGCATACGATTGTAGACAGTCATCGCTCTTACGACGCTTTGCAATATCCATTGATATTTTGGGAAGAAGAAGATGGACATCATTTAAATATCAAACAAAGAAATCCAGCAACGGGTACAATCTTCACATGTCATTATCTAATATTTTATTTTTATGCACGATTAATTTCTTTTTGTCTTAATTATATTTTTACTTTGCAGGTGCAGAAACCAGCAAGAAAGTGGGCGCGATGAACTTCTACGCATATCGGTTGATGATTCGTGCCAACGAAGACAATAATATTCTCCGATGCCGCCAGGTGTTTCATCAATATATCGTTGATATGTATGCAATAATTGAAAGCGAGCGATTACGATACATCAGGTATAATCAAGCGAAACTTCGTGCTGAGGAATACATTTATTTGCTTGATGATATTGTTGGTAACGTAGATGGAATAACTAATACCAACGACATCGGTACTTCACATATTCTTCCATCATCATATATTGGTAGCCCACGTCATATGCAAGAGTATATTCAAGACACCATGACTTTTGTGCGCGCGTACGGATGACCAGATTTGTTCATTATATTTACGTGTAATCCAAAATGGGATGAAATTAAAATTGCGTTATTGCCAGGTCAGACTACAATAGATCGGCACGATATCACTGCACGTGTCTGCAGACAAAAGTTAAAATCGTTGATGAACTTCATTATACATTCCTCTGTATTTGGAAAAACACGTTGCTGGCTGTATTCTGTTGAATAGCAAAAACGAGGTTTGCCACACGCGCATATTTTCATTTGGTTGGTCGACAAAATACAGTCTGAAGAAATTGATAAAATTATCTCAGCAGAAATTCCGGATCGGAATATCGATCAAGAATTGTATGAGATGGTTACCGCTAACATGATCCATGGTCCATGCGGTGCTATAAACATGACGGCGCCGTGCATGGACCATGGAAAATGTACGAAACGTTTTCCAAAAAATTGTATAAATGATATAATGACTAATATCGATGGTTGTCCATTGTATCGTCGTAGAGACACTGACCATGGTGGCCAATCACATCAATTACTAATGTCAAACGGTACAACAGTTGACATTGACAATCACTGGGTGGTTCCGTATTCACCATCGCTGTGTAAAATCTACAAAGCACACATAAACATTGAGCTCTGCAGTTCGGTGAAGTCCATAAAACGTATATGCAAATACGTCCATAAGGGCAGTGATTTGGCTGTATTTGCTGTTCACAATGTTAACGAAAACGATGAAATAACAAGGTATCAAATGGGTCGATACATCAGCAGCAATGAAGCAGTTTGGCTTATTTTGGGTTTTCCGATACATGAAAGAGACCCTGCTGTTATACATTTGACCGTGCACCTTGAAAATCGACAGCGTGTTTATATCATTGAAGAGACTACTCTACAACGAGCATCAATTGCCCCAAAAACCACATTAACTGAGTTTTTCGAACTATGCAACCGACCAGGTATTCCCGGTCAATTAGCAAAGACATTAATGCATACTGATGTGCCACGATATTTCACGTGGAACAAACAGACAAAAAGGTGGGAACCACGAAAGCGAGGTGTTCCGGTTGAAGGATACAACAGCATATTTATGGCAAATACATTAGGCCGATTATACACAGTCCATCCAAAGCAACGTGAATGTTTCTTCTTGCGTTTATTGTTGGTTAATGTTCCTGGATAGACGTCCTTCCAATACTTGCGAACAGTCAATCGCATTTTGTACGACAAAAATCATGATGCGTGTCGCGAATTACATTTGCCGGAAGGGGACAACCATTGGGATAATACACTTGCAGATGCAGTATTGAGTTCCTCTCCTCATCAAATTCGCCAATTATTCGCCATATTATTGACGACATGTTTTCCATCTCAAGCCTCTGTCCTATGGGGCAAATATAAAGATTCCATGAGCTACGACATTCTGCATAGCATTTGGATTGCTGATCAAGATCCCAATAAAGATTTTTCGCCGGATATATGTAACTAGGCGCCAATAAAGATTGAAGATATTTGCATTGTGATTTTGAATATGCCACTCATTCATTTTGGTATGCCCTCACCTAACCGCCCAGCAACAGACATCATTAAGAGCGATATTCAGCGTAAACAACAGCTCAATACGGTCTCTTTAACTACTTTCGTTGAAAATAATGAGCAACTACTCACTGATGAACAAAAGAATGTATACGATCTAAGTAATTTTAAGTAATTTGTCAACTGCAACAGAACAAGGTGGACTTTTTTTTTTTTTTTTTTTTTTTTTTTTTTTTTTTTTTTTTTTTTTTTTTTTTTTTTTTGGACGTTTCTCATCTCACTAATACTTGCGCGCATTAGATCACAAAATCATATTGCGTTAGCAATAGCTTCATCAAGTATTGCAGCCACTTTGCTTGATGGCGGACGGACGGCACATTCAGCACTCAAGTTGCCGTTGAACATTCACAAAAATCCAAATGCAGTGTGCAACATAAAAAAGCACTCCGGTATGGCAAAGTTTTGCAAAAATGCAAAATTATTATCTGGAATGAATGCACTATGGCCCACAAGCATTCACTTGAAACTCTCGATAGAATGATGAAAGATCTAAATAATAACACCAGGCTTTTCGGTGGTGCCTTACTGCTGCTATCCGGTGATTTTAGACAGGCATTGCCGGTCATTCCACGCGCTACATATGCGGATGAAATTAACGCATGTATAAAACAATTTTATCTATGGCGAAATGTCAGTACATTACGTCTTAACACAAATATACGTGTTCAACTGCAAAACGATCCTTTGGTACTATCATTCTCCGAGCAATTGCTCAACATTGGAAATGGAGCAATACCATTGCATGGAGACACACAATGCATCAAATTGCCAGACAATTTCTGCAACATGGTAAATACGAAAGATGCTTTGATTAAAAGGATATTTCCAGATTTGCAAGCTAATTATATTAATCATGCGTGGCTTCCGGAACGAGCTATTTTAGCCGCAAAAAATATCGATGTAGGCGCTATTAACTTCGAAATACAACAGTCATTGCCCGGCAATGAGATATTGTTCAAATAGATCGATACTGTTACCGATCCTGACGAAGCAGTCAACTATCCTGTTGAACTTTTGAATTCGCTGGATTTACCAGGAATGCCACCACATAACTTGCGATAAAAAATTGGCTCACCTAACATTTTGCTTCGGAGTTTAAACGCACCTAAGCTATGCAACGGTACAAGATTAGTCATAAAAAAATTATGGGCAATGTTCTTGAAGCTACAATTTTGAACGGCAACTTTGAATCCCAATGATCCCTTCAGACGTCTGCAATTTCCAATTCCCTTGGCATTTGCCATTTGTGATTTTGAATATGCCACTCATTCATTTTGGTAGGCCCTCACCTAACCGCCCAGCAACAGACATCATTAACAGCGAGATTCAGCGTAAACAACAAGGTCAAACAATGTCAATTTGTGGGTTCGATCTAAAATACCCGGTCTTTTCACATGGCCAATTATATGTCGCGTGTTCTCACGTTGGAAAACCGTCAAGTTTATTCATTTATACTCCTCAGGAATTGACTAAAAATATTGTTCATCAGCTCGCATTAAGATAAAATTAAACAAACAGTATTGATTACAACGAATTGTTTTTAGAAAAACTGATGTTATTTCAAAATAAAGAATAATGAAATTATTATATTATTTGTCTTTCATTTCATAGTTTGTTTAATAACCTGATCGCTTGAAATATCGTGCAGGACAACGTCTGTCGGGTCCGCTAGTGTTGCTATATATTTACAAAACTCAACAGCTCTGTGAGCAGTGATTCTGAAACATATTTAAATAATTCAATCTTGAGTTTGTCTTCCCCTGGGAATTTTCTGTTCCTAGATGTTTCTAACACAACCTTTAGTTGTTCCATTGATGTAAGATCAACGTGCTCGACCCAAACTACAGTTTTCACATTCTCCGGATGACCTGTCAATAGATTTTGTAAATAATAAGGAAACTATGGAGAAATTTCGGAAAGTTCAGGTAGAAGAAATATTACTGTACGGTCCGCTGATGGCATTGTACTATCAGAGATTGCAAAGACTGACAACGTCTTGATAACATGTTATAAGATAAACGTCAATAAAAATAAAACGCGGGTCATGAAGTGCATCTGTTTAAGCCATGAGATTCTGGGGAAATTACATTTGTAAATGAGCCAGAAAGCAGTATATAAGTTTACTATTTGGTAACCAAAATTACTCATGACGGCAGAAGTGAAGGGGAGATAAAATTCAGTTAGCAAATAGCAAAGAAATCTTTTCTGGAAAAGAGAAATACATTAGCACTGACTATAAATTTAAGTGTTTGAAAGCCCTTTTGTCAAAGTACGTATCTGGAGTGTGGTACCATATTAACGTGAAACGTGGACGATAAACAGTGCAGACAACGAGAGAACAGAAGCTTTCGAAGAGAGCTACTATAGAAGAATGCTAAAGATTAGACAGCTAAATCTGGTTACTAATGAATAAGTACTCAGTTTAATCGAGGAGGAAAGAGCTTTGTGGTACCAATTGAGCAACAGACGGAATCAGTTAAAAGAAAGTCTCCTGAGGCTTCGAGGCGTAGTTGACTGTCTGTGGAATGGAAGAGTGCGGAAGGAGACCTAAGCTAACTACTGTAAGCAGGTTCTAACTGAATGTCGGTTGCAGTAGTCATACATAGATGAAGTGATGTGCAAAGGCAGCACTAGCGTGGAGAGCTACATCAGATCAGATCGAAGACTACAACAACGGATTTTGGAAATAGTGCTAAAATTATGTAGGTCTTAACTAAAGTAATTGAAGTCAGTAGTACATAAGTAAGAAATTCTAAAACGTATGCAATGTTTTAACGGGTTTGCGTTATGTCAGGTTGCCCTTTGATTATAGGATTAATTTGGCTGTATTTGTATGCCACATTGTTATCGCAGAGTATCGTTTAAAGCAGTGGTCGTCAAACTGTCGCCCTAGTCAGGTATTCGTGCGACCCGCGGTTCCCAGATGCATTTTATAATAATATTCATCCAGCAACTAATAGCTGGATCTAAAAACGTCGACAAAGGCTAAGAGCTTCTTAACAGTGTAGTTTTCCTGTTCAGTAACAAACCGTAACAGACGGTAATATTCTAATATGTACTTAATGTTAACTGACATTGGTAAATTCTGCCTCTTACCTCAGGAGCAGAGGTGAAGCAGCATTGCCGTTGCAGGGATTACAGCGTGTGAGAAGAGGAATGTTTTACTGTTTGTCTTCCAGTGCTGACAATTCACGGGCGTGCGCGACTAATACCGATCAGCTGCTATGGTGTAAATTCTGATACAGAAGTAACATAGATTCCTGAATGCGCGTTTCAAATGCGTGACACATGTGTACCAAGGAATACGAAATTAAGTTAAGACTATTGCAATACAATGCTGTGAATAGGGCAAAAATTACTTTTAAAACCTTTATTAAACGTTTTTGATCGTGTCTCGTATTGGAAAATGGATTTAAATACAAGTACAATGTCTGTTGTTAACCAGTTAATCATCTACTCACACAAACAACAAAACAATTGTCAGGCACGTAGCGTGTCACAACTTTGAGGTCGCTGAAGTTGGCAGCAATGTGAAACAGAGAACAATCGACAGGAGGTGTTTGGAATGGTCCCGATTTGTAACGATCTGTACATGGGAGCCGGAGGCCTACTTATCACTCTCTTACCTTAGCTATTTTACTGGGGTCTTATGGCATATTAATTTATGTAGATTACTAATTAATAATAAGAGCGGTAATATGCGACCCGAGGCACCGCCCCTCAATGTTAATAGTGACTCTTGAGCAAAAGAGTTTGACGGCCACTGGTTTAAAGTTAACAGTAGTATACTACACCATGCCGTCTTTAGTTATGTTTTTTTATTCTTATTACTATTATTTTACTATTTAAAACTAATTGCCGTTTTTCGGCATATCTGTAGGTATCGTTTGTTTATTGTACTTTACGGTGCCAAGGTCCGTTATATTGCTTTCAACACCATGTTTATTTGGTAAGCAAAAAGTACCTAAAAGAGAATGTGTGCGGTCGGTGAAATTAATGAATGTATAAGAGGCAATCAAATGAAAGTGAGACAGATGGAAAAACGTAAGTGAACTGTTTATTAGTTCAAAAGTAACCGCAGTAACTGTTAATACATTTATCGCACTGTGAGACAAGACGGTGAGTGCCTTCATGGAAAAATGTTTGCACTTGCCTACTGCAATGAACCTAGCCTCCTCAAATCTTTCCCATGTTCAGTTCCATACACATTTTTGCCATACTTGGGTTCATTCTCTACTTAAATTAAATAGCTCTCATCCCTAGATGTTTCTGAACATATCTGACTGCCAAAAAGTTGTTTTTCTGGTAATATACATTTATTATTAGCATCAATCAATTTCGTAATATCGAACTTGCACCATGAAAATTAGGAATGAAAATTGTCAACCTATATCATCAAAAAACAAATTTACGGAACATATAACACTGTTATGCTACAGTTTCCGTGTAAACAACATTTCTTTCTTGATTTACAATTTTTCTAATTTGGCTATCAATAAAGAAATAGATTATAAATAATAATGGGAAGCTAATATTTTTCATATCACAAAAATTTGCAACCTTTGTTATTACCCCTTAAGGCTACAAATCTCCACTCAAATAATTAACTTCAGGAAACAATACATAAATTAAACCTGAAAAATAATTTCTCTTAAGACAGTTACTTTAGTATTAATTTGGACTACTCCCTGTTCTAGAAAGGTACTGGAAGTTGGGTTCGTAATATATTGTTGTTGTTGAGGTCTTCAGTCCTGAGACTGGTTTGATGCAGCTCTCCATGCTACTCTATCCTGTGCAAGCTTCTTCATCTCCCAGTACCTACTGCAACCTACATCCTTCTGAATCTGCTTGGTGTATTCATCTCTTGGTCTCCCTCTACGATTTTTACCCTCCACGCTGCCCTCCAATACTAAATAGGTGGTCCCTTGATGCCTCAGAACATGTCCTACCAACCGATCCCTTCTTCTAGTCAAGTCGCGCCACAAATTCCTCTTCTTCCCAATTCTGTTTTGCTTTTGTTGATGTTAATCTTATATCCTCCTTTCAAGACACTGTCCGTTCCATTCAGCTGCTCTTCCAGGTCCCTTGCTGTCTCTGACAGAATTACAGTGTCATCGGCGAACCTCAAAGTTTTTATTTCTTCTCCATGGATTTTAATTCCTACTCCGAATTTTTCTTTTGTTTTCTTCACTGCTTGCTCAATATACAGATTGAATAACATCGGTGATAGGCTACAACCCTGTCTCACTCCCTCCCCAACCACCGCTTCCCTTTCGTGCCCCTCGACTCTTATAATTGACATCTGGTTTCTGTACAAGTTGTAAATAGCCTTTCGGTCCCTGTATTTCACCCCTGCAACCTTCATGAATTTGAAAGAGAGTATTCCAGTCAACACTGTCAAAAGCTTTCTCTAAGTCTACAAATGCTGGAAACGTAGGTTTGCCTTTCCTTAATCTATCTTCTAAGATAGGTCGTAGGGTCAGTATTGCCTCACGTGTTCCAACATTTCTACGGAATCCAAACTGATCTTCCTCGAGGTCGGCTTCTACCAGCTTTTCCATTCGTCTGTAAAGAATTCGTGTTAGTATTAGTACTTTGCAGCCGTGACTTTTTAAACTGATAGTTCGGTAATTTTCATATCTGTCAACTCCTACTTTCTTTGGGATAGGAATTATTGTATTCTTCTTTAAGTCTGAGGGTATTTCGCCTGTCTCATTTATCTTGTTCACCAGATAGTAGAGTTTTGGCAGGGCTGGCTCTCCCAAGGCTGTCAGTAGATCTAATGGAATATTATCTACTCCCGGGGCCATGTTTCGACTCAGGTCTTGCAGTGCTCTGTCCAACTCTTCACCCAGTATCATATCTCCCATTTCATTTTCATCTACATCCTCTTCCATTTCCATAATATTGTCCTCAAGTATATCGCCCTTGTATAGACCCTCTATATACTCCTTCCACCTTTCTGCTTTCCCTTCTTTGCTTAGAACTGGGTTTGTCAAATATGTGATGGTGAACTGTGTTTCAAGAACACGCAAATATATGAAGAAAATTATTAACCAACATAACGTTCCAGCGACTTATCATTTAAACGACCCCGGACAATAGCTTATACTACAGAAACAAGGGAACCAGCCCTGACACTGGAATCAACTTTGCAAGATAAGTACTATTTACCTACAGATATAATGCATTAGTCTTACTATAGATTTTAACGTTGTTTGAACTATGAGATAGTTATTAGAATGTAATAATTGCGCTTCGTAACATATGGACTATAAGTAATGGATTGCATTATATCACAGAACCATGGTAATACCCAGCTGGGCTTGCATGTTGCAAAGGTTGTTTCGACTACGCTACAGAAGTTTCTCTGTGAAGCCCTTACACGTCCTCGAAACAGTCCAGATCTCTCCTCATATGATGTCCATATTTTTGGAGCACTGAAGAAAGACATTCGTGGCCGTTGGTTTGCTTCGGACGAAGAAGTGCGCGCCTGTGTACAGCGATGGTTCTGCAGGCAATCATAAATATTTTTGTCTCACAACGGGATAAATGTATTAACAGTTATGGGGATTACTTTTTAAATTATAAACAGTTTACTTACTTTTTTCCACCTGTCTCGTTTTTATATGACTGCCTCTTACAGTATCAGAGCAGAAAATAGGAACGACATGAATGTGATAACTTCCAGTTCCATATCTCCTTCTTCCGAAGATGTCTTACGACACGGCTATCCGGTGGGCTCGTTCTAGTTTCCTCTGCTATACGTCTCTTCCTTAATCTGCTGCTAACTCTGGTAATTTTTTATGTCTTCTAGCAGTCCAAACCTTCCTCTCTCTCATTTCCCTACATTCCCTCGATGGTTATTTCCTTGCAATATATGTAGCAATATGTACAGCGATGGTTCTGCAACAACCATAAATATTTTTGCTTGAAAGCATTCACTACCTTGTCTCACAACAGGATAAATGTATGGCGATTTCTTTTTAAATGATAAACAGTTAACTACTTTTTTTTAACTGTCTCGTTTTCATCTGACTGCCTCTTACAGTACTAGAGCTGAAAACAGGTGCGACATGAATGTAATAACTTCCAGTTCTACATCTCCTTCTTCCGAAGATGTCTTACGACACGGCTATCAGGTGGGCTCATTCCAGTTTCCTCTGCTGTACATCTCTTCCTTAATCTGCTGCTAATTTTGGTAATTTTTTTTGTCTTCTAGCAGTCCAAACAGTCCTCTCTCTCATTTCCCTACAGCCTTTTCCTCGATGGTTATTTACTTGCAATATATGTAGCAATATGTAACTTCGTTCTCATCTTTTTTATTAGTATTCCCTTTCATCCTATTTTTAATTTTTTCAAACCAACTTATTTCAAAACGTTGCAAGTTGTTTTCTTCTTTCTTTTTCACTGCACAACGTTAACTACAGTAAATACAAAATACTTTGAGGAACTCTTTCTTAGTTAAATTGGTATTCTTTATGTTGTCAATGAACCTTCCACTTTTACAAAAAAAAAAAAAGTTTCCCATGTACAAACTACTTATCTCCTCCGCACAGGTTCAATCTGGAGTCAACAGACGTCTAAAATAAATACATATTTTAGTTGTTCTAAGGGATTTTCTTCCAGTGACGTTTCGTACTTACTGATTCCCAAAGCTTTGGTTTTTCCTAGGTTCATCTCTATTTTACAACCCTCTGCGTCAGAAATTGTAATTCTTCCTCTGCTTATGGCTACTCTGCTTGATCAACTCCGTACTCAATAGCCTTTATCCTCTCTCTTTCTGCTACTATGCCTTTTGCTCTTTTAAAGCCTTTTCGTTAACTCTGATATTCTTTGAGTGTAACTGAGTGCATTCTTGTTCAAGAAACTGGTCAAAATAAACTCAGTTACATATAAGGAATTTTTGCGATTAAAATCTTGCCAATGTCGGACTAATTAGGATGATCGATCGAGGATGTTATTCCAGCACCTCTTGTTAACGTAACTTAGACGTGTAATCGTAATATAAGTTACTATGGCCGTAAACCTAGCATGCAATAGTACTATTACACATAAAATTCAGTGCAAAGAAAAATCATCAAATGTTTTTCCTTACAGAGGCGTGATAACAAACTGAATGGAGATGGCAACAGTGAACTGGAAAAACATGCCAATTACTCGCGTTGTGGGAGAAACGTTCTATAAAGGAGCACACTGTATTTTCAACGGATATACTGCCTCCTGGAAACATATTCTACATTCCACTGGGGCGCATATTTCGCCCTGGTACACAAGGTATTGAATGCGAGCTGCACCGTATGCAGTTGATAGTGCGGTATCGCTACATGGCTGCGCAGATTAAAATTACGATCCTGGCGTGTAAATTCTGGCCGCTACAATTACGGGAGAGATTAGAGTCGGGTGCCCCGCTTTCAGACTCCTATTTGCCCTCCCGGGACCACAGATAAACGCCCGGACCGGCAGCTCCCCGGACTATTATGTGGACTGCGGGATCGCACGGTGGCCGCTGCTCGCTGCGAGCGTTTGTGCTTGCGGATTATGTGAGCCTACACTTTCACGGTTGCTGCACCGTCGGCGGGCGATGCCTGGCTTTGGAATTACCCGCTACAGCTCCTGCTGTTTCACTTTACTGAAATGGACACGTTAACCGGATGTTTGTTCCACAAAATTGTTTACGCTTTGGATAATTTCCTAGCTAGTACAGTATCAACTGGTACAATGTCAGTGGCATCACATATAGTGGAAAATACAAGCCTGGAGTTCGTATATGTCCAACATCACTTTACTTTCGTAGAAACAATATTCACAACAAAGGGCAAAAAATACCTTTAATATGCCATTCCAGCGGTGTAGAAGCTTTATGCAGCGTGTGTTTATGGTCTGTCAAAAGAGCAACGAGACTGCTCACATTATCAGAGTAATCCTCTTTTAAAATTTCAAAAAATCCAGTTTTTTTGCCTTAAAATGTTTTCTTGGATACCTACTTTACTGTAGTGTTCGTCCCAAGTTTGCCAGAGACTCCGTTATCGAGTTACAAGCCGCTTTTTTTGGGAAAAAGTGTCTCCGAAAACCGTTCACAGAGGGAAAAAGTAATCGGCATGTAATTTCAACGACGACCCAAGAGGCATTATGGAAGTTGTGAGCTTGCTCGAACTTGAGTTTGGACCAGTCTGTTACAACTTCTGCACAAAAGCGGATGAAGAGCGTATCGAGCCAGCAGAACAGCGGATAACAGAAGCTGCCAGAGAGGCCCACTTGAGCACCATGGTCACTATGAAGATGGAAGAGGACTTCCTTTTGGATCTGGAGGCATTGCTGTACGGTCCAGGAATCGGTGACTAGAAGTAAGATCAACTTAACTACAAGAAAAAGTAACCCAAAACTTTAAACGCGTTTTTCTCGACGTCGCGTTTTCCAAATTGGCGAGAAACTTCAGAACGGTACATACGATTTTGATCGGAATTCGATTACAGCATTCTGTATTGAACACTCTGTCCACGCACGTAGCCGTTTTGCAATCCATCTACAAGTACATACACCGCCATCCACCGTATGGTGCGTGGCGGTGGGTACCCTCTAGCACTACTAGTCATTTCGTTACCTGTTTCACTCGGGAATAGACGACTGTCTGTATGCCTTTGTATAGCTCTAATCTCTCTGATCTTATCTTCGCCGTCCTTGCGCAAAATGTATGTTGGCTACAGTAGAATCGTTTGGCAGTCAGCCTCAAATGCTGGTCCTCAAAATTTTCTCAATAGCGCCCCACGAAAAGAAGGGACACTATCCCCATTTGAGTTCCTGAAGCATCTCCGTAATACTTGCTTGATGTTCGAATCTGTCGGTGAAAAATCTAGAATCAGCGCGCCTCTGAACTGCTTTCATCCGACCGGTACTCAACAGTGGGTTGCAACTAGTGTCCGACATGCTGTCTCGTTTACTGATGAACCACACTTCCTTAAAATTCTACCAGTAAACAGAAGTAGACCTTTCGCCTTCCCCGCTACAATCCTTACACGCTCATTCCATCCCAAACTGCTTTGCAACGATACGCTGGATATTTAACCGATGTGACTGTATCAAGCACCACAGTACTAATCCTGTATTCGAACATTATGGTTTTCTTTTTCCTATTCATCTGCATTACTTACCTTTTTATAGAGTTAGAGCTAGCTGGCATTCATCACACCATCTAGAAATTCTGTCTAAGTCATCTTGTATCCTCCTATAGTCACTTGACACCGACACCTTCCCGTACACCAGAAACAGCAAACAGTCACAGACTGCTGCTTACTCTGTCCGCCATATTATTTATGTATAGCTCCAGAAAACAATAGTGGTTCCATCACGCTTCACTGGGACACTCCTGACGATACCTTCGTCTCTGATAAACACTCTTCGTCGAGGACAACGTACTGTGTTCTCTTAATTGGCTGGTTCAAATGGCTCTGAGCACTATGGGACTTAACATCTGTGGTCATCAATCCCCTAGAACTTAGGACTACTTAAACCTAACTAACCTAAGGACATCACACACATCCATGCCCGAGGCAGGATTCGAACCTGCGACCGTAGCAGTCGCGCGGTTTCGGACTGAGCGCCTAGAACCGCTAGACCACCGCGGCCGGCTCTTCTGTTAATTGGGAAGTCTTCGAGTCACTCACACATCTGGGAAGCTATTCTGAGTGCTTGTACCTTCGTGTGTGTCAAAAGTTATTTTAGGTGCAGGCTTTTGTTTCGATTTCGTGGGCGAAGAAAATGAGATTTGTTTAAACACGTCACCATTTTGTAATTATCCTATATATGCTAACAGAAAATATATTGAAAATGACATAGAAAAATATTTTGTTACAGGTACAATCGGAGGGCTTCGGGAATTTACGCCGATGACCAATGTTCTGGCTGCAAGGGGTCATTCCATCTGGTGCAGCGGCTACGAGGAGCGTCCGATGTGGACACAAAAATGATTTCTTAACGGCAAAACTATAAGGAATAAAAGTATCTCATTGGATTCAACATTACTTCTTATTTTACTTGAAAAATTAAGAAAATCGTATTTTTTCATGTTTTCTACGAGGGCTACCCACTTAATAGGGAATCTTCTGTCACAGTCTGTTATGCCAAGACTGTCAGCTGCGCCATTACGCTACGACAAGTTTCGTATTAGTCGATCAAAGCTGTGGCAGCAGACTGGGACTGTCCTGTAAACGTGTTATTGCCGTCTAGCGAAAAATGTTGCCTTCAGCTAACCCATTTGAGTTGACACATGTCTGCACTCGCTCATTCTGCTGCTAAAAGCATTTCTCCGTGTCGTTTCCCTTGAGACCGCACTTGAGCACCCTTCCGACGGAGAGTAAAAACATGTTTGTACTTTACTCTTCGACTGCCACCTAGATGATGGATTGTTAAGAACGTTGTCACAACGTAGGTGAAGAAGAAACATTGTGGCGCACCAATATACCGCGGCAAATAGTTCCTTGGCATAAGACCGACTTCATTTATATTTTGTCGAGCAACGTACCTCGTAAACGATACAGTACATCGAAATAAGTTTTTTGACAAATGTTTATGTAAGTATCCACAGTCTATGAGCTTCAGTACCGCGATGTACATAATAATTAAGAGCAATAACCATAGGGAAACATTCTTGTCTTTGGGTACTGCCATAGGCAAACCAGTTTACTTTGATCCATTTGATACTGCATGAAAAATTAAGTGCCCAGGCTGCATAGAGTACTTGCACATTTTATTTCTTAGTAGAAACCTGCACACAGTGATTAAACAAAACAAGTACTTCTGATGTCTTTACACTTGCCGCCCATTTCCCATTTGATCATATGAGTTCAAAAATGGTTCAAATGGCTCCCTGCACTATGGGACTTAACGTCTGAGGTCATCAGTTCCCTAGAACTTAGAACTACTTAAACCTAACTAACCTAAGGACAGCACACACATCCATGCCCGAGACAGGTTTAGAACCTGTGGTTCAAATGGTTCAAATGGCTCTGAGCACTATGGGACTTAACAGCTGTGGTCATCAGTCCTCTAGAACTTAGAACTACTTAAACCTAACTAACCTAAGGACATCACACACATCCATGCCCGAGGCAGGATTCGAACCTGCGACCGTAGCAGTCGCGCGGTTCCGGACTGCGCGCCTAGAACCGCGAGATCACCGAGGCCGGCTGTTTAGAACCTGTGACCGTAGCCACTCCGGTCGGCCATATGAGTTCGTTTGAAGTTACATGCAGGAGTGGACCAACAGCCTTGCCGCGGTGGTAACACCGTATACCGTCAGATCACCAAAGTCAAGAGCTCGCGGGCTTGGCTAGCAGTTAGATGAGTGACCATTCGGGTCTGCCGAGAGCTGTTAGCCAGCACTGTGCACTCAGACCTTGTGAGGCCAATTGAGGAGGTACTTGACTCCGTCACGAAAACTGACAATTCCCGGGAGAGCGTTGTGCCCCTCCAAATCCAAATCGAGTGAAGCCTATAGGCTGAGGATGACGCTGCGATCAACCGGTAGTATTAGGTTTTCTGAGGCCTGTTAGGACGGAGTTTATTTGCAAGAGTATTCTTATAGTCTAATCAAACAGGTTCAGATAAAATTATCATAGATACACACCTAAAACTCCCGTCTTACAAACTTCTGTAAACAAAACAGTCACTGGTGACGTAACATTGCTCGGAGAAATGTAACACGCTGAGGGGCTACGTTCAGTGGCACCAGTGTATAATACGTGCGTACGGATGGTTTATAATGATAGTCATTCATTTGTCATAGTCATCAGCTGTCAGCTGGTGATCAGGAGGCCTGTCTGTGCAGCCTCTGTTTAGGCTCTTTAGGAAGTAACTGTGCTGAGTTTAGATGTGAAGAGTGTCTGCAACATTCGTTGCAGGGTACAATCATGCCCCACTGTCAAGCACATACTGCTGTTGAACATCTTCAGCCATTTGAACAGGATGGCATTATGAGCCTGCAGGAACCTGTTTGGTCCTATTGACGGATTGCTGCACTTGTTGGGCACAACGTATCGGTGGTGTGCGGCTGCTATCAACAGAGGTCTGTGGAATATTAACACCTGTAGACCAGGTTCTGAACGTCCGCCTAATACAGTCACCCGTCAAGATCGACGCATTGTGCAAGCAGTGCTGGCCGATCGAACATCACCCAAGGACGAAATCGGGGCACACGTTGCACGTGCTGATCCGTCAAGGGCCACTGGGAAACGTCTGTGTGCAGCAGGATTAAACTAACGTGTGCCTCTGGCCAAACTCCCATTGAAACGACACTCTGGTGTCGCGAAAGAGTTGACTGAACACTAGAAGGGCGTCTGTTGTCTTTAGTGATGACGGTAGGTTCTGTTTATATGCATGTGATGGATTTACACCAGTACAGCGTAGGTCTGGCTATTCGAGATTCTATTCACCACGACACACAGGTCCCATACCACGCTTCATGGCGAAGAAGCTATCAGTTATAACGTGTCACGTCTGGTGTTTCTGCAGGATAAAGTACCCAGCGCCCACTACGTTGCACAGGCTGTTATTTCTGTTACTGTCATTTCTTCTACAGGATGTGCTTTACCAGCGGGAAAATGCACGTCCACATACGGCTGCTGTGACATAAGGTGCAGTGTACAATTGCTCTGACCAGCAAGATCGCTAGATCTCTCACTGATTGCACATGTATGGGACATGACGAAGTGCGAACTTACTCGTTCTACAGGGCCTGCAAGAACCACTGCCAAATCGGAACAAAATGCACAAGATACTTGGGACAATCCATCGCAGTATATGGTTTGACACCTTTATGATCATTTGCTTGGAAGAATAAGAGCCTGTTTTGCCACCGGAGGTGAATACACTGTGTACTGTTGTGACAGTTAGGGCGCATTTTTCTGTGACGTGTATGTTCCATCTGGTCTAAACTTATTTTCATATATTCCTAAAATGATAAAGTGTCTGCCAATATGCCAATAGAGGGTTCCCCCTTCTCTCGGGGGGGGGGGGGGGGGGGGAGGGCGGGATAGGATAGATGTGGCCATGTGTCATGACGTCACCGCCCCACTCCTCCCCCCCTCCCTTACCCACTTGGAAGTTGGGGTTTGGATGACAAGGACTCATTCTGTGCCGAGCTGCTCGAGAGGGCAGATATTAGATAGTGTTTTTCTTTATTTACTTTCTTTATTTTTCAGGATGTTGAAATGTCCAGAATGAGATTTTCATTCTGCAGCGGAGTGTGCGCTGATATGAAACTTCCTGGCAGATTAAAACTGTGTGCCCGACCGAGACTCGAACTCGGGACCTTTGCCTTTCGCGGGCAAGTGCTCTACCATCTGAGCTGCCGAAGCACGACTCACGACCGGTACTCACAGCTTTACTTCTGCCAGTAGCACTTGCCCGCGAAAGGCAAAGGTCCCGAGTTCGAGTCTCGGTCGGGCACACAGTTTTAATCTGCCAGGAAGTTTCATGTTGAAATGTCCTTCACACTCCGTCGCCCCGCCCCCCCCCCCTTACCACCATTTTTTCTAATAACGTGTGTGTATATTCACCTCGAAGTTTGACCGCTCTAGTGCACAATACACCCACTAGATGTCCTACACCTGCCCCCACCTACCCTCACTTTCCACCACCCCCTGCCTCCTATTTTTCCAATAGTGTGTGTGTTGATGTTCACCTTGCTGTGGATCCTAGTCTACAATACCACCCGAAATTGACAGGACATTGCTAAAAAGATAACTGAAAAAACAACAAACTGATCTACAAGTAGAGAAACATTGTAGAAATTACAGATTGCTGATAATGAGTACCGCAGAGGAGGTTAAATCGGACTACACATACAAAAGCCCATACCGCTCACCACTCCTAAGTTGTCGAATCGTAAAAGAAGTTACTGATGATAATATTGTTCTAAAAAACAGGCGTTGTAATTCGATACACTGTGCTAAAACGACTACAAACCGCGAAATATGGATATAAGCGCTTCATCTGTAAATTATGGCTGTACACACATAGAAAAAAATAGTTTGCTATGGAGGTTCACAGTTATAAAAAGTCACGAAAAAGGTTTGCAAATTACGGGGTGTTACCACACTGGATGTTAAAACTGCTGCTACTAATGCAATACACACAACTTCTTATAAGGGCGATCACGTATTTAAAGAAAACTAATGTGTAGAGTCCCGTCTGCGTGCTGCCAAATGAAGCGACGCATGAATACATGTAGCTGGCTTCATGTCTACTGCGACGTCCCGATACCTGCTCGCTGCTCGCGTTGTTCCCCGGCAGATACTCGTGTTTGGTGCAGACAACCACTGCTACCCCAGATATCTTTCCAGGAAAACTGTAGCTTTGCCTGAAACAACAATAAATTTTACTGTCAAAGACGATACTGACGCCCTTCCAAGAAGGGAAGATTTCCTCACAAAGGAGCCTTGGCCAGCCAGGAAAAGTATTGTTACTTACCGTATGTATGTGTCTTGGAACTCGCAGTTTCGTCTAAAACACAAGGATGTACCTCGCTAGAGATCAACCTTAAAGGTTTCCAGACCACCCTGTAGAAGTCGGCAGCTCTCTGCATGTCGGCAGGCTCCTACCTGTAGGACAAAGGTTTACGATGTGTATAGTCCATCATTCATCAGTGGACTTCTCCCAACTTGTTGATCTCCGTTACTGCATTCCTATTTGCTTTCCCATTGACTACTGCCAAAGAAGGAGACGAAGATTGGGTCTGTATAAGCCTTACCACAGTCATCTTCATCCTGCTCTAGTCTTTAATTTCATTCCCCGTGATTGCTTACCTCTCTAACACTATCATCATGAAGCGATCCTCGCCGAGCAACAGTGCCAGCAACAAACACCCGAGGATGAATGAAGAATTTCCCTGTAAGTACATATTTTCATTTGTAGCAGATCAGTGCTGTGTTAGTCTGTTTCATAGTGTGTCGGAAGACCAAGTAGCTCTACGAATTTTCGTAATATCTGAGTTCAGGTTTATTATCTGTTTTTTTTTTTTTTTTTTTTCGTCAGTGCTCGTTATTTCATAGCTCTCATTAAAACAGATGTTATCTCGTAACTCTGTGCATCCTTTTCGATAAAACGAGTTTCATACCAGGTGTGTGTTGGAAATTAGATTCCGGTAGCTCTAAGTACGCCTTGTCCTGCAGGACGAGGCTTGTAACTGCATAGAGAGCACCCCCCCCCCCCCCCCCCCCCCCCCACGCCTTCCCCGCCTTCCCCGCCATCCATGCCGCCCCGCTCTGGCTTCCATGGAGGTAACCACATCCATTTGGAGCAGGGATAGCTGCTGCTGGTACATCCCGCCAGCCTCGTCCCCTCCCCCCCCCCCCCCCCCACCACCACCCCAGCACGGTTATTCACGTAGGAGCGACAACATGCCACCAACTGGAGCAGGCACTGCTGGTGTACCTCGCTGTTTAGCTTATCCTCAGCCTAGGTGCTTATGCTAGGGCAATGAAGACCAGCAGCTGTCATAGTGTTTCTGTGGTTGCCAGTGCTATTCTCTCTCGTGTTAATAGTGTTCAACGCCAGGTTAGTACCGCTACCCCACAATTAATCTACGTGATGACTGAGGATGCTTTTGGTGAGTGAATCTTATTTTCGCGAATTGAGAACATGGTAAGGGGGTACTAAGAGCAAAGAGCAAGTAGAGTTTCTAAGAGCTCGCCTTTCCCTGCTGGAGAGAGAACGCCTTATTAATCATCCGCAGTACCCCTCCATTAAGTGCACTACAGTGATGTGCTGCGTGCCCACGCAACACCCCCAAACAAGGCAGTGCATCAAAGGAGACCAGTATCGTCTACATTTTGGGGAGAAATGGACTGGTACCACAGAGATTTCACCTTGAGTTCGCCAAGTTTTCTGAGATGCTAGATAATATCAGAAATGACAGTCAGTATTGCTTTGCATGTTCACTCCTCGCTTCCGAAAGAAATTACAATCATAGGGATCATCTGCAATGTACCTCTCGATACAGCAGAGGTATTGACGTTCGTGGGTTTTATAACTTTGACGTTATCGGGTTTCCCATTAAAGCCCAGGATATACTTAAATTTGAGGCACAGAACACCGATATAGCGGTTCATGTTCATACCGTGGATGAGTGCATGGCAGGTGATGGTAAAGTTTCAAACAGAGGCGTCAGACCCATCCGTTTGTCGGAATTTGCAGGTCAGATGCATTTTAATATGCTGTTATTCTCAGATAAGAAAAATAAAGAGAAAGACAATTATCATTATTGTTGGATCAAGGACATGTCCCACCTCCTATACTCCTAACTGAGTAAACACAAGCTCAAAAGACCGAGCGAGGTGGAACAGTGGTTAGCACACTGGACTCGCATTCGGGAGGACGACGGTTCAATCCTTCGCCCTGCCATCATGACTTAGGTTTTCTGTAATTTCCCTAAATCGCTTCGGGCAAGTGGCAGGATGGTTCCCCTGTAAGGGCACGACCTACTTCCTTCCCCATCCTTTCGTAATCCGATGAGACCGATGACCTCGATGTTTGGTCTCTTCCCCCAAACAACGCCCAACAAGGGAAAAAAGCATATTTACTTAAACTGTCTGAATGCCTTTTCCGCAAGCAACTTTTTAGCAATACATCCAAGTTGATTGTCCTACCAGGAAAACAGTATATGTTACAATTTTTCGTTTATTCAGTTCTCACAGATGCAATTCAATTCTTCAGGTTATATGTGCTTCTTGAGATACAATTTAGTTCTTGAGGTACAATTTAGTTCTTGATCTACAGTCTAGTTCTAATATTTCAATGTAGAGACCCAATTCAGAGATACTTTAGGCTTACACACTTATAGTTACTAATGACTATGACTAGAAAAGAAAACTGTACACAGTCCACCCAACAGTAGCAGCACTGGTTAAGAACATTTTTTACAATTTTTCAGGTCGCAGCCGCACTGGTTGAGAGTATTTACAATTGTTTTTCCAGAGAAATAGTAGAATTGGATGAGAATTCGGAAAATCAACAAATTTGCAAGGATTGGTAACCATAAAGTTTAAAAATTAATCTGATTGTTTGGTGGGTAGCAAATGAAACTTACATACTAGGCTATTTTCACTGCACACATAGTATATACATCGCAGATGCACAATGTAAACCACGCATAGTGCACATACAAATATATTTGCATGTGCATGTAGTGCATAACAAACCACACATGGTGGTTATTTACTCACAAGTATTTACACTAAAATATTTACACAAGAATAAAGAATCATGCTGTTTCATATACATACAACATTTACTTGCTCTCACTCTCTCTCTCATTCATGCACCACTCTCATCAAGTGAACAGAGCGAGTATGAGCGAGTTTCAGTGTCATCATCACGAATTACTCATTTATCCTCAGGAGCTGACAAACCGATTTTAGACTGCAGGACAATGTACACCTCGTGCCATCGAGATCGAATACTAGTTTGCTGCACCACCTGTGGTGGCTGTAGTGGAGCACCGCCAACGAGCTATACAGACACTGCAAATAGTCCTCAGTCTCGAGAGCCCTTGATGCCGCACGACACCCGCCCTTTGCCCGCTTCTGGCATCTTCTAGTGTGTGATACAAGTACATCTTGGATATTAGATCCACATTTCCGGTAACTCATTCGCCTCGTCTTTCATTAGGCAAATGAGCTTCTTGTTCTGTGGAACACTGCCGTGAGGATTATCGGTCATCTAAAAAGACATGTGGAATTCTTCAACACGACACCTCATTACTTCATACAAATCGCCAATAAATGAAGATATCTGTATCAATATAAAGTAACTTAGGATCAGTAAAATGAGATTTTGCAAACCTGTAATGAAAGCGGTACATGAGAAATTTGGACAGGTGTAGTATGCACATCCCAATATAGACAGGTTTCATGAAGTCTACTGCAGCCTTCTCCATGTCCACAGCAGCCAAGTTCTTGTTCTTGTTGAATATAGTGACATGTTTCAAATTTGGTCTGGCGAGATATTCCTTATACCCCACTGCCCATCTCAACGCGTCCTAATAAGAATTTCGCGGCGTTTTCTTAAATTTTCCATCGTCTTTCCAATAACCGCATTATTCATCAATTTATAAAACAAAGTATTTTTCGAAATCATTTTTAGCGGATGCCCTCATTCCGGTATTTAAATCAATATACTCCTTCAAGAAGGATGACTGCTTGAAGGAGATGTGCACCTAATTGCAGTTAACTTCATTCATAAATCATAACATTGCTACAGGTTTTTGTAACGCATAGCGCATCTCTGCTTATTCCCCAGTATTGCCGTCAACTAAGGGATGGTCCCGCCCGTTGGAACTAGTTACTCTGGGGATAATGGCGAATCACTTTGCGCATCATGCAAACAATATGTGTATGTGAGGTCTGCCTTCACATCATATCCTCACTAGAATCAGCTACCACACCCCCGCCATTATGGCATTCGGGCTTGGACAGCCCACAAATCTGGCCAATCAGAAGCGACTGTTGCGTGGCATGCCTGTACGAGTTATTTCTGTTAAGATACATAATATAGCTAGAATCTTTGGATGCGTTGAACCTCTCATCCATACGTGTGTTATTCGACTTGGTGTATCTATGCACACACCAAGTCCCCCACAGATCCCTTGCTCAGACAAAAGAAGTATGTCAAAAGCTCGACGTTGACTTTCGTTTTCTTGAGCTTAGCGTCCCACAACAACCCCAGTGCCTTGAACTTGCCGTAGAACATGTACCTAAAATGCTTCGTCACGTGAACATTAAACGCATACAGCAAGGAGACCCTGAAGGGGATAAAAGAATACAAAGAGGGGAAGCAGTCCTTCAGGCAGATTTTTCCATGTCATGCTCCTAATATTATCTAAAAAAGATTGAGAGTCGTTGTGGTC
Organism: Schistocerca serialis cubense; assembly: GCF_023864345.2. Taxonomy (NCBI): domain Eukaryota; kingdom Metazoa; phylum Arthropoda; class Insecta; order Orthoptera; family Acrididae; genus Schistocerca; species Schistocerca serialis. The sequence goes on from NC_064642.1 coordinate 134,573,780, forward strand.
TAGAAGAAGTGTTCTATTATTTACTGCAGCTACATTCTACAAGGGAAAATGTAAAACTTACATGTTCAAAAACTGCACACAGGGACAAAGACACAATATTTGTCTATATGAATACACTGTGTGATACATATTGTTAAAATGAACTTGAGTCTGATTCTGAAGAAGTGGTGATTTGGAGTGATGGTTCCTCCTCAAAGTTTAAAATGCGATTCATGGTTGAACTTCTTGGTATTTTGTTAAAAAAGCATTCCAAGAAATTTACTTGTAAATATTTTGCCACTTCACATGGAAAAGGTGTTGTGTATGGAGTGGGTGGAAATGCAAAGCGCCTTGTATGTCAGAAAAGCATGACCCAAGGAGAGGAAGCAACAATTGTCGAGTCTGCCGAGGACTTCTACTCAGTGGTATCTAGGTTTGTAATACTACTGTACTCTAAGCTGATCAGGATATAATTAAACAAAACATTGAACAAGAGGAACCTTGGAAAAATGTTCCTGAAACTGCAGGAATATCACAGTCTCATGTGATTGAAATAAATGAAGAAAGAATAATTTGGAAAAAGAATGCCTTGGACTGCAATGTGTTTTACTCCTGAAAGCACAATCAACATGACAGTTGGTCAGTTGGAAAATGGGTAATTAACTGTGTCATACAATGGACAAAAATATCCTGCAGAGATTTGTGAATTTGACTCTGAGGGGATCAAGAGACCAGTTATGAACAAAGCTGGCGCAGGTACTTTCAAGAGGCCAGTTCCCTCTGAGTGCATTTATTACAATGGCAATGAAATTGTGAAGAAGACTACAATACCAGAAATTATAAACAATGGTGAACTCCTCCGTTTCATGGGATATATTTAAGTGCCACTGTTTATATTATCTGCTTTCACTTCATATTAAATTGAACCTAACAACATTAAAAAATGTTAATTTTAAATGCTGTGTTTTGTTCATGTTGGTATTTTTAAAAAATAACTCAGACAAATGACATTGTTTTCGAAACTGTTCTCTACGACTACTTTCGTCACCAGATCACACCCCCATTGTTGCATAAGCTGTATATGTTTAGTCTTGGAATATAGTTAACTGATGCCTTCACATACTTGTGTCTTACCAGATACATGTGACACCTCTGCATCACACATGACAGAAACAAATTATTTTTTTCTAGTTTCCAGAACTCACAAATTTTAGCGGTATTTTGTTTATATTATGGTTCAAATGGTTCTGAGCACTATGGGACTTAACATCTAAGGTCATCAGTCCGCTATATTATGTGAGACACTCCACAGTCTCAAGAAGTCTTATTACAGTAAGATTTTTCACTTAACAGAAGTTTTTCATTAACTCTTGACATGTACATTTTATATTTTGTACAATGTCCTGCACGTGACACCTATTGTAAAAGCACAATATAGTAGTTTATAGCAATAAATATGAAGAATGTTCTCTACTTTAGATTCGCAGTACTGTAATTCATAACAGTGTTTTATGAACAAAAATTACTGTACAGCTGTCCCACAAATGACAGTCGAATTCCCCAATTGCCGATTGGTTCAGGTGTGTGGATTCCAACCACGTAAAGGCTTATATTCAGAACGGAGGCAAATCCCTATGTGTAAAGGGTTCATTGATTATATGGGTCGCCTGCCTCGAAAAAGAGCTGGCAACCGTTACATATTAGTTGTCATGGACGCTTTTTCTCGTTTTGTGTGGCTTTTGCAAGTAGAGCGGTTACCTCCTCGCTAACTATTAGTCATTTCACCAAAATATTTTCCTGGTTCGGTCCCCAAAGGCGTTTGTCAATGACAATGACCCCATCTTTGTGTCACGAGAATTTAAGCAGTTTTGTTTTGGTAATGCCATTAAGCACACTGCGACAACCCCCTAGCATAGTCAACCCACATTTTATCTGCCCTCAGAGTGACGTCCTGGGAGGTCTTTGTGTAATGAGTATGCATTTTCGTGTTCCAAACACGCCTCATCAGGCAGGTTAATCCACATATACCTATGAGCCAAACGTGTTTGGGACATTGTACCAGGTCCACAGTAATTATACCTCAAAATGTGCAATTGAACTGGAAGTTTGTCGAGAATGCCACCATCTCCTAAAATGTGTCTTCTATCATGCATGTATTGTTGCTGTGCTGGTTGTACACCCTGTTATACAACAAATTGTCAGCGTCCATCCAGCTGTTTTGTGTTGTAGAAAAACCAAGCCATTTAAGTAGAGCTCCATTCCCTCGATGTCTTATGACATACTCTATGAGGAACACAAGTGGTTCTGGGCACTTCTGCAATTCATCTGTGTGAAAAGATACTGAAATTTCAGTGCCACTGGGATTTGCTCTCTGTTCTCCAGAAACTGTGAATATCCTACTCGACCAGTTCGGGAGGTATGAGTTCTCTGATTCTGTCTTGTATTTTGAGATATGCACCAAATTACTCACATTAAATATTTGTTTACGTGTATCCAACATTTTAGTACTTTATATACATTCCGTCCAATTCTATCAGCCCTTACAGTTCAGTCCTGCACATTCATCTCAGTTCCATCAACCTTTACAGTTAAGTCATCCACTTTATTTCTCAAAATGATCTGTGCGTACGTCACTAATTCCTTAACCCCAACATGTAAGTCATTGATCTTTCTTATAAAGGTCTGGGCATACATCACTAGGTCCTTAATTTTACATTCTTCTAGCTCCTTAAGTTTACATCTGAGGGGGCGAAATTTTCCATCTGTACATAGACACACTATCTGCCTATGCTCACCTATCATCTCGGGTTGAGTGCCTGACATATTTGCAAACTTCTCGATGGTGTTGTGTCACCTAACTTACTCATCACTTTTTAGTATATATGTAAAGAAACTCCGCGAAGTTCCATCTATACCTGCTGTCTTTCAGTTTACCTAATTTATCAATAATTGAAAACCTAAACTGTGTGTGATTCCAGCAGTCCGCATATATCTTTACAAATTCATTGTATGACATGTCAGTTCCTACATTCGCCTGGTACATGTGTTTTAAATTAAAATTGTTTTGTTTGAAAGCTATAACGAGATTTGAATTATCCTGCACCAACTGTTTCAGCATTCTGAAATATATTTGAGTTATATAAAAGAGGTCAACACCCACATGACGACCAGAACAGAAATATCGTAGAATTTGATCCTGGTTTTCCATAGCAACATCAAGTATGAACAATGTTTGTGTTTACTTTTAATGGTGGAGGGATTTCACTGCTTTGAATGAATGTCGTGTACAGAACACCATCGACACCTTATAGTATCTTTTGCAGCAGCTGGCACTCGGGCTGAAATAGCGTTTTTGAAAATACGCGTCTGTGTTCAAGGCGGACTCTATCTCGGTGTGACATGGGAACGTTTGTCTAGCCACAACTGCATGGACCTACAGTTATAGCTCGTATATCGTTGAGAAGGAATATCCTATTATTATTCTTACTCTTCTGGTCTAGTTCTTCCACCGTCATACGACCAATTTCTTACAACGAAGTCGTTGTGTCTAGGATGCTTCACCTATCTCACCACAATCGGCATTTATAGAAAATGTATATGTCGGCAACGGAGCTGCAATATTCACATGAAAGTGTAGTCAATCATTCACTTTAACAATGACTGAAGATGTTGACTGTGGTGACAAGGTGATTCACGCAGCTTGGTGCTGCTGTGGTATTCTAGACATTGCAGTGGAAATGCTGGTAGTAATAACATTTTTATGAGAGGTATGAACAAAATAGAAACACAATTTGTGGTAATATACATATTTTTATTTTATAGCCATACATTTGTTGAACTATACCAAAAGAATCAACCAGTTCTTTCTTTGTCTTTACACATGTCAGAATTTAGCAAATTACTCTCAAACTGATGGATGTTCCTTTAGCTTCTGATGCCGAATGTACAGAAATAGTTCACCATGTCTGTATACGCAGTTTGAACACATGACAACCCACTGTTCAGTCTTTCCAATTGAAGGGAGAGCACCATCCATAGGTCAAAAGAGTTTATAATGATGGAATATTAAAGATAAATAGATCAGCCTCCATATCTCACCATGACTGCCTCATGATCATACAATGATGTTATATATTATGTCAGACCAACACAAGAAATGTCCAGGATAGATGAAATGGACAAAACTCTTAGTTGATCTGTTGATTAATGTAAGGTTCTGCGTGACACAGTTCATACCATTCCGTAAGCCACACTTCAACACTTCTCAATGCATTATCAGTCTCTAACACAACACGCCAGTCACTGTCCACTGATTCTTCTATATCGATATTCCAGCGCTTTGAACCACTATGTATTAAATCACAAGTTGAGGTGAAAAGAATTGGGGCACTGGGAGGAATCAGCAGCTTCTGATCAACCACGTCGACACTCTGTCCTTGCAGTAACACCATAATTTTCTGGGATGGTGCACAGATTGGAGTTAAGCACCGGCCTGGACCTGCACTTTGTGGTGTAGGAATCCCAGCACAATTCCCCTGAGTGTTGGGGAATGTCTGGGAGTCTCTTTATACAAATCAACGAGTGGGGTGGATAATAGCAACTCATTGTTCTGCCCCAACATGCTGGTCAGGTGTGCTACAGAATCCCACAGTTCTGGTGCTGGTCCTGGCACGCCAGAGGTCCCTGCAGGCCTCAACGAGCCATCGATGACCCAGAGTGCTGGAGGTCACATGGGTCCATACATCTTAAGGTTACTGTCGGTCTGGGCATGATGGAGGTGGCTGAACAAAGGCGAAGAAACAATGAGCATCCAGAGACAAACACATGGAGTTGAATAAAGACTTTAAACTAAACCACATGTCAGTGCGCGCTTCGCTGCAGAGTGAAAATCTTCTGCAAGGTGGAAGTGGATAACGATCTCAGTTGCTGTTGGCACTTCATGGTTCTCCCATTGACTGACTATGACTGAGACCACATCCTCCTTGTCTCCCTGACATCATTATCACATTATCAGATGTAGCAGTCCTGCATTCCAATTGGTTTCCGCCAACTTTTCGACCACGGAGTCACACTTTCAAGCACCCTCTGGTGGTGGAATTTCCAAGTACGTCAGTTGGTCTGGGTCTACTGAAGAGGACAGGTCGCTGCAGACCCATCTGTTTGGCTGCAGGAGGAACCATTATTAGTTCAACATGTTATTACTATTGATGTTTCCACATTAAAAATGTAGCACATAGGAATAGTATCACATACCTACTGGATTGGTGGCAATCATCTCTTGCACAGTGGAAGAGGCAGGCTGATGAGCCATTTCAAAGGAGCTCACCAGCAACCCTCTGTATGAGCTGCGAAATGCAACTTCACCCCATGGTGCTGCATCACTGTTATTTGGCTAAAAGTATTCTTTTTGTGGTCCTCCATTATCTCATCTTTCCAACTATCAAGGAGGACTGTGTATGCAGTCTTCAACTGTAACTTTACATGTAATACAATTATTAAACTCCTCTCTGCTAGATGCCCACAGCTCATCAATTGTGCACATTGTGCACACACACATTACCTTCCTCACCAACAGCTCAATACTGACTGAGCTTTATTAAGCAATACACAAGTGAGGGAGGGGAAACAGCTGTAGCATAATCCACATATATATGAGTATAAATAAATGTAGTAACTTATGTTCTCCTTCTTCAGCAGCTCTGTTCAGGCTTTCTCCCTCCAATCTACAACTAGGGGAGGAGAGGAAAAGTGGGAGTGAGGGTATGTGGGGGAGGGGAAGGGAAGTGGAGGAAGAGGAAGGGGTGTAGGTGGTGACCTCATGTGACAATGTCACATCTATCCTCTAGGGAGATGAGGTGGGGAGAACCCCTACAAAGGGCCACCTTTTGAATAAATTTGGCCACAATGCAAAATGGTTCAAATGGCTCTGAGCACTATGAGATTTAACATCTGAGGTCATCAGTCCCCTAGAACTTAGAACTACCTAAACCTAACTAACCTAAGGACATCACACACATCCATGCCCGAGGCAGGATTCGAACCTGCGACCGTAGCGGTCGCTCGGTTCCAGACTGTAGCGCATAGAAACGCTCTGCCACTCCGGCCGGCTGGCTACAATGCAGAGTGGCCCTATAGCCCCCTTCCTTGTTCCACTACTCCTTCCACCTCACTTGTCAATAAAATGACCTTGTCTCTAAGAGTGTTGCATTTCTTTTCCATTAGGGTAGTAATATCGTGCTACAGTTTGCAATTAGACATAGGTGCAAATGCACACAATATATGCAATCAGCGATTCAGTATTGCCTAGAAAAGAACATGGAACTCTTTAATTTACTCTGAAATCGTTCACGATTTCATTAATTGTTTCAACAAGGGAAAGATTGCTATGAAACCTAGGAACATCAACGTGATACTTCAAAGCCACAAAATGAAAAAAAAAGCGTTTGAAATACGTTACCCTACAAAGGCGATAATAATATTATCAACAAAGTTTATCGATGAGCTTATACATGCTTGTGAGTATAGGTGCATTAAAAATGAAGATCATAGGCTGGTTCTTTCTCAAAATGCGCCTTGTGTGTGATGGATCGTTTCCACTAAGAGTAAGTCCCACAGCTGGAAATAAAAACTGAGACAGTAAGCTCGAGAGGAAAGTAATCAGTGAAGCACATGAATATTTATCAAAAACTGAAGAACTGTAGTTGGTCTTTGCATAGACATATCCCCAGTGCACCACATATCGTGTCATCGATTTGTGATATGACTTAAGATTTCAAGCCATATCACAAATCTATGAGACAGAGAGACAGACAGACAGAGAGAGAACCGGAGAAAAACCTCACTCGGTTAACGTAGACGATGAAAGGCGATGATTCTCTCTCACTAGCTAAAGAGAGAGGCTACAGATTTTGGCCATAACCTGTGCCCCAACAGTTTCACCTACTTCCTTCGAGTGCCTTTCTCAAGTGGGTTCTAAAATGCGTCAATACAACCATTGCTTTTACAGCCACGTTACCACCAATTATATGTTCATAATTAACCTCTGGTACACTTTACTTTAATTTCCATTTTGGTATAAAAGCTTCAGTGTTGTGTTTGAATTATAGATGCTGATTTCATACAGCTTGTAGCGTCCCCGTGAATAAAAAATTAATAATTAAAGAATAATTAATTTGATAATGCCACAACATAATATGTAGTTGGCAATGCAGTGATAATAGTGTGATAATATTTTACATTAAATTGAGGTGACTGCAAGTAATAATTAACTGAAATAACTGGTTGCTGAAATAATTATTTAAAGGAACATCGCAGAAATGAATCCCTTAAATATTCTTAAAGTTACATAAATAAAACAATTCCTAGTCTCACCGAAGACTGCTAAAATAGTTATCTCGACAGCAAGATGTGACGTAAGAGTAATTCAAAATGGTACGTGTTTAGATATCTACCTCCACACATCAGCATTTTTTTCTCTCAAACGTTTAAAAGATGAGAGTGGTGAATGCATTCAGATATGAGACAGCCATAAATGACTTACTCAGAAAAGACTATTCATCGTATTTTTAATAGCTTCTCACGTATGCTGCAGCATAGAATGTATTTACATCAAGGCCTGTGCTCCTGGCTGTATAGCATTAGTTCAAAATTTATGTACAATAAAGCAGCCGCTCAGAGGAATGGCGGATGTCGTGCAGTTTACTCCGATGGATACATTAGAAGAAGAAGGAAGCAGACAGAGAATCGATTGAAAACACAAAGAACATTTTTCCATAAAAACTGTCTGTCTTCTGAAAATGCGTCTCTGGACGTAGATAAAGGCTAAATTAATTTTTGTGTTGATGTTACATCGCCCCTAATGGCTGCATGAATCACAATTGTTATTAATTTAGGATACTAACACATAGAGTTCCCTATATAACGTTGACAGCTCTTGTTTAGTAAATGGAAATAGCAAAAGTTACTTAAGATTAAGCACGTTCACAGTGAATTACAATATTCGTACACTTTTGTTCATCCTTCAGACGAAATGCTGTTACACTTCGTAACTAGGAATACAGCAATTGGCAAGCCTCTCCCCCCCCCCCCCTCTCTAACTCTCAGGGAAAGGTAAAAAAATAGCGCAGTCAGACGTTTTTCTTTCAAAAAATATTATTTAAAGGTTGATATTACGCAGGTCTTTAACAGGGTTGCAACTGAAACTTTTTGTGGCTGCTTACAAGTCGCCTTTCGTCTTCCAAAGTATTAAAGTACTTCCCCCTCCCCGGTTTGGCTCCCGCTACGAACTATCGTATGGGTCTCGTTTGTAAGTGGTGTACTTTATAGTGTACTTATGTCAACAAAATAGTTACACATGCTCAATAGTTAACATCGTAAATGTTAAATTACACAAAATTGCGATACAGGCAAAATGAAGATATTAAGACTTTACACAAATGTGTATCTACTTATGAACGCTACAGTTTTATGATTCTGACCGTCTCTATTTTTGATACGAAAATGAGTATCTACTGAGAAATCACTTACAACATTTCAGGAGGCACAGCTGCAAATATTTTGCGTGTTATTTCTAATACGAGGCGACTGGGGCTTTTTCCTTACGCCCGTGAATGGTCCAGATGTTTCAGATGGTTCTAAGCACTATGGGACTTAACATCTGAGGTCATCAGTCCCCTAGACTTAGAACTACTTAAACCTAACTAACCTAAGGACATCACACACATTCATGCCCCAGGCAGGATTCGAACTTGCGACCGTAGCAGCAGCGCGGTTCCAGACTGTAGCGCCTAGAACCGCTAATGATGCGACTGGTGGTGTGTACTGGTGTGTACAAATGTGAGGTGGTGTGTACAAATGTGTGTGAATTCCTAAGGGAGCAAACTGATGAGCTCATCGGTCCCTAGACTTACACACTACTTAAACTAACCTAAAATAACTTATTCTAAGAACAACACGCACACCCATGCCCGTGGGAGGAATCGAACCTCTGGCGGGAGGGACCGTGCAAACAGTGACATGGCGCCTCAAACCGCGGAGCCACTACGCGCGGCGTTGAGGTGGTGGTTGGAATCGCTATGTCCCAGCATTCGCCCAAACCCCACAGTGAATCAACCGAAACCTGGGAAAGGACGCTCCCATAAGTAGATAGCTCTGACGTAGTGTTCAATTACTGACACTAGGCCGGAGATAAACTTTCGTCATTGAGAGAGGAGCAAGATTGACGTCAGCTAGGTGAAGGCGAGGAAGTGGCTCGCTTGTAGGCAGTAGTTTAGCGATGCAGCAAAAATGAAACATAGAAGCAATCATAAAACCAAGCTCAAATGTTCTTCCTGAAAAAAGAATTCATTGATCAGAATAGAGCCTCTTATAATGAGAGGTACGCAAAAATAACTTTGTAAAATACCGTACATACTCGCATGTGCTCTTAATCACCTGTCGAAGCTGGTGCAACATCAAAAACATAATATTCAATAACAAATAATGTTTCTCTCTGTTAGTGTCAGTGTTCTATTTAATTTTTTTGTCACGGGCGCTCAGGATTCATATCATTCCAGGTTCCAAGAATTGGATTAAGCCTTTGAGCACGTGACTATACTCGTGTGACATTCGAAGTTTGCGTTCAGACACAGTGAGGTACACAGTAGCTCCACGTGTCAACTGAAGCGATCACTGCACGTAATTTGAATTCCGCCCGCACGACCCTGGCGTTAGCTGCGCAGTTGAGATGCGACGTCAGTGTTTATACTACCTTAATCGAAGTAGTTCACAAATTCCACATCGAACCATGCGGCGTTGGCGTCGCTATCACTCCGAGATTTGAATTTCATTACAATGCAGTGAAACAGTTTATTTTTTAGTGGAACGTAGCATGCGGGGCATGTATTCGAATGATTCCTTGACACTTAAAAAATTGGATAGTGTTCCACATGAAATCACCAGCTGCACGTTGAATAATATATACACACTTCTCATCGCCTATGGCCGCGTCTGAGTGGTGAGTACTTTCAAATGTTTTTACTCGCAGTAGCGCAAGGCATGCGCCTTAAGCAAAGTTTACTTCGCTTCCAGCACTGTTCAGTTTACTTTGCTATATAAGGTACGGTACGCTGCGTAGAGCATCAGAGTTTTTCTAACGTAATATCATAATTCGTCAGTGCACACTGTCCATCACTAAACATTGAGTTAATACGTTGCACCGAATGTTGGTTTCCAGAGTCTCTGAATTTAGGAGAATGATGGAATAAACAAAAGTTCTGAATGGACACAATTTATATACTAACATTAAATTATGTTTACCTACAGGCCAATTACACAAAAATTACCTTCTTGTTACATCAAATTACAACTAAATGCTCCTGGTCTCACCACAACTCCGCCCGAACAGGCCTCGGAAGGGCTCACGGTACCCACCGGTCTCTGTGTCATCCCCAGCCGATGGGCGTCACTGGATGAGGATATGGAGGGACATGTGGCCAGCACACCCTTCTCTGTGCCCTTGTGTGTTTCCGTGATCGGAGGAGCTACTTCTTAATAAAGTAACTCCTCAATTTGCCTCGCAAGAGCTAAGTGCACCCCGCTTGCCAACAACGCTTGACACAGCAAGACGCCCACTCATCCTAGTGCTAGCCAAATCGACAGCGCTTATTTTCTGTGATCTTGTAACCTCCCCCCTCACTTACCGACCTTAATGACAATGAAAAATTAAACCGCGTGTACCTAATGGAAATTTGGGAAAAGCAATCGTCACCGAAGTTAATCTATCGGTAAAGAGGGAGGAAAGGGTTACATCTGAATGAAAGGAAAAATGCAAATGAAACTGGTGGAAATTAATTTTGAAAAGGGGTAAAGTTAATAAAGAAAGTAAATGTGCGGCCGTTACGTTAACAATTAACTAGCGGTAATTAGATATTTGAGATTTGGGGGAAATCACGGTCGCCAGTCCTAAGGACAATTACTATAGTAACTGAAAAAGAAAGGTTATTACACATATAATTAACACTAGAAGCGTGGCAACTGAAGGTTGACACGTGTAGTGTGAAAACTGAAAGTTTGTCAGAAGTAATAAATTTCGCTACACTCTGACTTAATTTAGCAAAAGAATTAATAAAACCGGAAAATCGAAAGTTAATTTAGTGACTGAAGTTAATAGTGAGCTTTCTTTCTGAAGCACATCGAAATCCAGTAAAATACGGTTAGTCTTGGACTACCTCAACATTCATTTCAAAAGCAACTTGACTCTACGCAATTTAGAAACGAGAGATTTAACTTTGATCTTGAATTAAATGATTCTGAACAATTAACAATAGTAAAATGTAGTACGTACCAAGCTGAGCTGCAGTCACAGGTAAGCTAAAATACGGTAACAAAGCTCGCACTCTTAATTCGTGCTTGTGTAATCTGAATATTGTAGCCAGCTCTGAGACTTTAACTGAACTTTGAAATTAAAGCAGTGAAATGGAATTATGCTGGCGTTTGAATTTCAACGACACTCGGGTTCATTTCGGAAAAGGAAGGGACCCTGGTTGGCAATGAAATTGGGACAATGAGCAACAAAGGTTCATGCTAAGTTGCTGTAATTTTGCGAGACAAATGGAACAATTTGAAAAGCTGAGGTCTGCCATACAGTTCTGAAACTTTACGTGCTTTTAGTCTTCCTTGTTGGTTGATTGAAGGTTTGAAGCCGTCGATCGAGGAGGTGGCGACAGTCACTCATTGTCGGCCGTCGCTGTTGCAGAAGCTGGACGTTGGCGCGCCTTCTTCTTGACACGGTCACCAGGCGAAAACGGGCTCTTGATGTGCGCCAGCTAATGCTTCCCGTCCGCGACACCATGTCAGAAACTATCATCGCGAGTCGAGCGCAATTACATGCTGCCAAACCCCGAAAGCGCGGCAACTCGCGGGAGCGTCACACAACACCTGCTCCACTCGCTACTCCCGCCAGACCCTCCCTCTGTTCTGCCCGCGCTCCACGCGGCAGAGTTCACACTACCAAAGATCCTACACACTTTGATTCTTCACACGACCCATCGATGTAATCGTTCGATAGCAGTTTTCCCTAGGCAAGACCCAGCGTAAAAATACAAATAATATTTGCGAAACAAACCAATTATACATCGACATAAGTGCATAAATATATATATGTCCAAACAGTAAAGCAATTACAATATATAAAGGGACAGAAATGTCATATCTTGAGGTAACAAAACAAGGAAAAAAAGTATAGTACAATAGATGGAAATAGGAGGATATGCATTTCCGGCGTTACACGTGCCCCACATTGTCTGAGGATGTTCGTGTAACGTAAACAGACTCAGAAAATGTCCCAAAAAAGAAACAGCGGAAATGCATATGCTCAAAACATCAACAAAATTTAGCATTCGTCTAATTAACCATAAATCAATTTTTTAGACCATAATAATTGAGTGGAGACACTCCTAATCTTATTCCACTCTGTCATCTTGCACAAAATAAAACAGGTTGACAACATATTAAAATTCATAGAAAACATAGAAAATGGTTTAGCTATTCTAAAATTGTCAAAATTCCCAACAGTATCAAGAAATGGAATACTATTTACAAAATTAATCAGAGTACATCGTCACAAAAACAGGTAGATCAAATACGCAAATTAATAATTAATTACATAGAATACACATTTTTACATAACCCTTCCATAATTAATATTCTCGTCATGGGAGTCCATTAAACGCTAAACAAGAAAATAACACACATCAGATCGAAAAAAAAACATAAATATTGACAGTAGAATTCTTTCAGCTGTCCAGGAAGAAAAACAATTCCGCCTTCCGTACTCGCAAGTACAAAAAATGCCGACAGCGGCCCAAGAGCCAACAGCGGCACAAGAGCCGACAGCGGCTCGCCTCGCCAGTATTGTTGCGCCCGCGTGTGCGGCACGCTTGATCTCACTCGCCCTTATGACGGCGTTTCCAGAACGTCCGTTTCACTGAATTCTTTAGGAAAAACTCACTCCCGAGTAATCTCAAGGAGTCCCTTAATACTATCACAGTGGATAACTCAACACTGTCCATCATCACACGCATGTACTAGCCTGAAACTTAAAACAGCGTCTAAGTACATCGGCAATGACTAGTAAATCACATATTTATGAAATCTTACAGCTATTTACAAAATCATATTTACATTCCTTAATCTACTGTGACTCAGCTGAAAACTTAAACTAGCAGCTTGGATTTTTCAGTTGATTAGATCATGATTAAATTGATTAAAATTAAATTGATTAATCAAAACGCGCTTTAGTGTCATGACGACGTATGCGAGCATCGGCTTTTAGCTTCATTACTTCTCGCAAACGATCCTTTTTCACACCAATACTAATGTCAATCCGTGGAGGGAATTTGATTATCTCTTCCACTAAACTTGTACTTCTGTCACCCAACAGGATTTCCTCTGGAGAAAATCCCGTAGATTCATGTCTCAAGGTGTTCATAATTCTCTCAAATACTGCTACATATTTGCCCCATGCCCTATAGTTGTGATGGCAATAGGTACGGGAAAGTCGGCCTCGTCTTTGTTCGTGTGTTACGTTTGACACACCGTCTACAATACTTTCCAGTTCACTTTCTACATTATTGTCAATGCCGAGATTCTTCACATTACAGTAGTTCAGCTTCATACCTACGTCAATACCATCCGGCCAGTTAACAATGTGTATAGGCTGGTATTGCCTATGCACACCGTCTCCTGCCTCGTCAAAACTAACTACTATTGTTTTATCTTGGGACGTACATGTCAACGTTTTGCTTTCGCAGTTAATCGCTGCACGGTACTTTAACAGCCAATCTAACCCGATAATTACTTCCGTAGTTAAGTCTGGCACGACGACAAACTCTTGTTCAAATCGTGCCCCACATATCTCGAAGCTGACAAAAATCTGTTTTGTGACCGGTTTACTGGCCTTCCCAGTAGCACCGACAATTTTCACTCCTGTTACTGGCATAACTACGATGCCAGGTCTGTCTTTCAGTAACTCAAATATTTTCCCAGATACAGCACTCAATTCTGCACCGGTGTCAATCAACACGTTTAGTTGTAGGTCGTGCATATTAACAGACACTACTATCTGTCTACACTTGTCCTCGACTGTTTCTTTATTTTCCCACAGTAAATCCTCGTCTATATCCAGGTCATTCCAGAAAAAACCATCCGGCTTTGATCCTAAATCCGATTTATCTGGCGGCTTTTTCAGCCTCTGTTTACATACAGTTTTAATTTTAACACGTTCGTCCTGAGGCTTAGTCTGTAGCTTCGCCTCCAATACCGAAACCTTTTCCTGTAACTCGTCAACTAGTGAGTGTTGCTTTGCTATCAATTCACTAATCGTCACCTTCGTTGATTCCACTTTGGTCAGATTAATCTCATCCGCCAATCTACCTGGAGGAATGTGCCCAGTCGCATCTGAAATTACTTCCTCTGGATCTGCGCAACCCACACTGCTACCGTCTGACCGCATAACGTCAGCTCTAACCTCATACACGCTGAAATCTATGTGCTTTTCTACCAATTGTGTCCGGCTATCACTAAAATTTTCGTAATCTTTCCCCTTAATACTCTCGCAATGTTTAAACTGGAGGTTTGCGTCGGATGGGTCGGCTACTTCTACCACTATAACTTTCGGTAAAGTCTGCCGGTTAGGGCCAGAACTTTCCGTTACTACTTCAACATTCAACTCCTGCGGGACGAAACACGACGAATCTTGCTCGTGCTCCCCATTAACATTAACTATTTCTGGCAAAGTCTGCCGGTTAGGGCCAGAACTTTCCATCACTTCACAAATACTATCTTCCTGTGGGACGAGACGCGGCAAATCCTGCCCGCGCTCCCTATAAACACTCCTCCCGTACAGGCCCCTATAATCTCTTAGTTCGTCGTATAAGCGACCGAACTGCCTTAACCAGACCTCATCCCTCTCTGCATCCCCTCGCTCGATGACGGACGTTTTATCCGACATCTGATCTTCTCTCAACAATTGCGAATCATTCTTAAACTCAATCTCCAGTTCCGCTGTGGGTATTACAGCTGGCACCTTATAATCGATTTCCGGAACACTACTTAAATTGTTCTCACTGACAGTGAGTGTACCTTCTACTGCCGTGTATACAGCTGATCTACTACTTGTGGGCGCACTCCTTTCTCTTAACACTGGCACACTCTCCCGCCGTTGATTATTCCACACGGAATTTTCATACCGACGACACCTGGGTTTTCTCCTGCTATTGGGCCGCCAAAATTTCTCCACGCCCGGTCGGCCCCTCACCGGCGCGGCTAATGGTTTCCCTGTCTCGTCCCAGCAGATACGCTCCCCGGATGCTGCTGAGGCGGCTGATCACACCCTCTGGCGTTATTACTATTCTGTGAAGCCCGTATCACGTTAGTATGATACTGGTTTCCGTAATTCCGGTTATTATTTGCATTGTACCGATTGTTATTACGGTCCGAACCATTATTGTTATTGCTGCCATGGTTGCGGTATGCATTATTCCCATGGTTATCGTTGGTGTGGTTGCTGTGGTACCCGTTGTTGTTACCACGGCCTCTACCACTGTCGCGATTATTGCGCCAATTGTCCTCGTCCTCCACTCTTTCCAGGAAATCATTTATTGTCCTGTAATTGCTTCCTACGTAGCGTTTTGTATCATCTGGAAGCTTCTTGTAGAGTTCCCAGACTATTTCGGATTCCGAGCGGCGATCACGCAAATATTCCAACTTGCGGATCCAGCCCTCACAAAACTCCTTCATCGAGCCGCGCGGATTCGCATCGAAAGGCCTCGATACGACAAATTCGCGCCAGACACTTTGCTGTTTTTGCTCTGACCAGTATTCAGCCAGAAACAAATTTTTAAACTCGTCAAAAGTCAGGTTCGTAATGTTAAGGTTTAAGCCCCAACGCTTGGCATCACCAGCCAACACATCAATAACCGCATTAATTTTTCTCTCATTAGTCCATGATCTGGGTAAAACTCTTTCACAATTCTTAATGAAATCCGTCGCGTGTATACCGCCTTTTTTCAAGGGGTCGAACCGCTCCTCTTTCGTCAACAACTCCGAACTATGTGCACAGATTGGCACATAGCTCTGTTTTTCGTCAAGTTTCCTTTCTAATTCCGACACCCTCGTAATCACTTGGCAAGTGGTTGTCGCAAGCGTTTCCACTTCCCTCTTTTTCTCTTCGCAGGTGTTAGCCTGCTTCGTCACTTTGGTATCTACTTCGGATACTAAAGCCTTTAAAGTTTCCACCTTCTGTTGATCCTCTTTTCTCAATAATTGAATTTGTTCCGTCACCTTATTCTCGATGATCGGAGCAACTGCGTCTCCTACACTTTTCTCGATTCTGCTAATTTCGGAATCAAAACGAGTATTTATGCTCGCAATTTCCGCCTGAACGCCTATCATTTCCTGTTTAAGGTTACCGATTTCGGTATTAATCACGACAATATCGTCTTTGATTTTATCAACTTTTGTGTTAACAACTTCAACATTGTAGTTAACAACAGTAATAGCTTTGTTCTGATTGTCTAGCATTCGTTCAATTTTTTCAGACTGAGCTACTTGCTTGGCAGTCTGAGCTGCTTGCTCGGCAGCCTGAGCTTCTTGCTTGGCAGCCTGATCTTTAATTTCTGCCGATTGACTCTTGATTTCGTTAATCAAAACATTCAATAAATCAGTTAAATTCCCGGAAACCACCGGTTTTACTTCCGTAGCGGCTTCCTCTTTCATTGTCCCCCCGTATTCGTCATCAAGGGATTCAGATTTGATTTTCACTTCCGATTCCGAAACATTTTCTAAAGTCTGGAATTCCATTTCTGCTCTTTGTTGCGTTTCGGCGGCCGCATCTTTCATGCTAGCCGCCTGCCCCGGAACAATGGGTACCGCTGTGCGCGTTTCCCACCGTTCGACCGATTGTTCCGTATCTAAGTCTACCAAATTTTGGTCATTATTGCCTTCACTCATTTTAATAATTTTCAATATAAACGCAAAATCTCAACTCTAATTAGGATTCCTCACACGAATATTCTCGCTGACGTATCGACCATTTCGTAACCAGTACTTTGTTACGAGATTTGCACAATGCAAAATTCGTGTCCAGAACAACCTCAAATTTGAAGATTGTCCTGTCACCAGGTCGCCACGTGTAACCTCCCCCCTCCCTTACCGACCTTAATGACAATGAAAAATTAAACCGCGTGTACCTAATGGAAATTTGGGAAAAGCAATCGTCACCGAAGTTAATCTATCGGTAAAGAGGGAGGAAAGGGTTACATCTGAATGAAAGGAAAAATGCAAATGAAACTGGTGGAAATTAATTTTGAAAAGGGGTAAAGTTAATAAAGAAAGTAAATGTGCGGCCGTTACGTTAACAATTAACTAGCGGTAATTAGATATTTGAGATTTGGGGGAAATCACGGTCGCCAGTCCTAAGGACAATTACTATAGTAACTGAAAAAGAAAGGTTATTACACATATAATTAACACTAGAAGCGTGGCAACTGAAGGTTGACACGTGTAGTGTGAAAACTGAAAGTTTGTCAGAAGTAATAAATTTCGCTACACTCTGACTTAATTTAGCAAAAGAATTAATAAAACCGGAAAATCGAAAGTTAATTTAGTGACTGAAGTTAATAGTGAGCTTTCTTTCTGAAGCACATCGAAATCCAGTAAAATACGGTTAGTCTTGGACTACCTCAACATTCATTTCAAAAGCAACTTGACTCTACGCAATTTAGAAACGAGAGATTTAACTTTGATCTTGAATTAAATGATTCTGAACAATTAACAATAGTAAAATGTAGTACGTACCAAGCTGAGCTGCAGTCACAGGTAAGCTAAAATACGGTAACAAAGCTCGCACTCTTAATTCGTGCTTGTGTAATCTGAATATTGTAGCCAGCTCTGAGACTTTAACTGAACTTTGAAATTAAAGCAGTGAAATGGAATTATGCTGGCGTTCGAATTTCAACGACACTCGGGTTCATTTCGGAAAAGGAAGGGACCCTGGTTGGCAATGAAATTGGGACAATGAGCAACAAAGGTTCATGCTAAGTTGCTGTAATTTTGCGAGACAAATGGAACAATTTGAAAAGCTGAGATCTGCCATACAGTTCTGAAACTTTACGTGCTTTTAGTCTTCCTTGTTGGTTGATTGAAGGTTTGAAGCCGTCGATCGAGGAGGTGGCGACAGTCACTCATTGTCGGCCGTCGCTGTTGCAGAAGCTGGACGTTGGCGCGCCTTCTTCTTGACACGGTCACCAGGCGAAAACGGGCTCTTGATGTGCGCCAGCTAATGCTTCCCGTCCGCGACACCATGTCAGAAACTATCATCGCGAGTCGAGCGCAATTACATGCTGCCAAACCCCGAAAGCGCGGCAACTCGCGGGAGCGTCACACAACACCTGCTCCACTCGCTACTCCCGCCAGACCCTCCCTCTGTTCTGCCCGCGCTCCACGCGGCAGAGTTCACACTACCAAAGATCCTACACACTTTGATTCTTCACACGACCCATCGATGTAATCGTTCGATAGCAGTTTTCCCTAGGCAAGACCCAGCGTAAAAATACAAATAATATTTGCGAAACAAACCAATTATACATCGACATAAGTGCATAAATATATATATGTCCAAACAGTAAAGCAATTACAATATATAAAGGGACAGAAATGTCATATCTTGAGGTAACAAAACAAGGAAAAAAAGTATAGTACAATAGATGGAAATAGGAGGATATGCATTTCCGGCGTTACAATCTGACGGGAATTGATGTTATCATTGCGGCAAGACCGTTGTATCCTCACCAGAGCCGACTGATAATTGGACTCAACACTCATGTGACCTGAATCTAAAATAAAGCACAATAGTTTTCCTTCAAAAGCAGCCAGACGGAAAGCGTATGAAAGTGATAAACAAGTTCATGGTATTTGGGAACATGAGTGGTGGTGGTCGCAAATCTCCGGATCGACTATCCTATTTCTAGCAGTATTAACTGAAATTCCCCAGTTATAGACATACCTGCGCCCCATTAAATTTGTAAGTATGAAATACACAGTAAACATATGAAACACTCAGCATTGGGTATCACTGAAATGACTGTAATGATCTCTCAAGACTAGTGTATCACAAGAGAAACCTTATATCGTACTATACACCTAGAATTAAAAAAAAATGTTTTTCACACACATTTACAAATGGACCGTGGAACACAGTTAAACATGTGTCTACATACATGTACTCTGATGCATGATTCTGTACAGCGCCTATTTGTTCACATGTTACTTGTGGAACGGTTATAAATCTTGGACAGGCTATAGCCCCTTCAACCTTCTTCATTCAGGATGAGCTACCAGCCAACTGCCAGGGTTTGGCATGTTGGCCACCACAGCATAAGCGGTTAATGAAATGGTAGCTTGGATTTGTATGCATTCTGGACCTTAAATTGCTTCTTTTTTTTCCCTTTACTTCGAGACTACCGGTCGCTCAGTTAGATATGTGACAGTGCGTTTGGTGAAGGTAAACATCACAGTTACGCTCACAGATTCACCTAATTTCAGACCATTCGCCTCAAACAATGCGACATGTGATATAGGCAATCCATGCCTGCTGTAGGGCGACTTGCTGGGTGCCATGAAGATAATCAGACTCTTGTAATTCAAGTAGATAACTTTTTGTAAGGGTGGACTGATTTGTTTTGCAGGGCTGGGCAGATTCAGTGAGCTCGCTGGCAGCTTTTTTATTCCCTGGCAGCATTTGCCATGCCCCATGGCTGCAGTAAAGAAGTCCAAGATGATGTCAGTATAACCCACCCAGGCATGTAGCTTTCCAGTGGAGAACTCTAATTTTTCATCCCATTTGGCCAAAGAATCTATACATGCAGTGCATTCAGTTGTTATCCCATCTACATTGAGGAACGAGTGTGAGCACTTCATTTCCCGTAGCTTGACATACAGAAAAGGTCTGGAGATTTATGGGTTTATATTTTGTAGGCCACGGCTCCAAGAGTATTGCTGCCATTTACCCTAAGTGTGGGACCTTGCGTCAGCTCACAAATTTGCCACAACAATCTGGCTGATACAGTAGTCCGATGCGCTCCATTACCCAGAATAGCAGTTAGCGGTAAACCATTTATTGTCGCAGCGGTTTCTACAGCACATATCGCAAGGGTACTGCCTCTTCTGTGATCTTGGCAAACTCTTCCATCATACTCATCGTTGAATCTTAATAGAGGAAAAATGTGTTCCATGTTACTATGCTTCGCCAAGACCAGACGAGCGGAGCTGCTTTCTGTCGCGTCTAGTTTAAGGTTTTGATGCGTCATCAGAGAGAACCTCCGTAATGTTCACTCCACATCACGGCTTTGGGACCGTTGTTCTCCCCTGTCCAAACAATGGTTGTGCCACCATCGGTTTAGCTGTCTGAAATTATGATTTCAGTCACGCCTATTCCTGTGATCAGGGTCACCAAGATTATCATCTCTTTGACGGTGCTGTGGACTATGACTATTCGATCAAGACACATTGTTTGATCTGCGCTGCTCAGGCCAACGACGGCATTTCTCTGCGCGTTCCGAACGCTGGTTATTGGCGCCACTCAATCACACGTTATTTGTCTGCATGCTCTACACTGCTCTCGCATCCTCGTGTATTAAATAAATATTATCAACAACATATAGAAATGCATCGAGATCTTCATCCAGTGCATTCAATAGTTCCTGACGTCTTGCGACTGGCAGCCTGGCTTTCGGCATTCGCAGCAGGTCGCGGCTCATAATCGCTTCAACCCAACGCTTTATTTCATTTACGTTGTTTTAGATGGCCCAGTGGAGACTTCCTTGTCGTTCATTGTAAGTTTCTGGATTAAATACTTCCTTCCATAACCTTTCTTGAACGTCTATTGATCAGTACTTTGCCAAGAAGGACCATTCAAGTTCTTCGTATGTTGTCAGGTATTTACAGCCTCCATGCCGCAGAGAACTGTGTCGTTTTGTATGAAACTACTGATTAATTTAATATTTTTGGTATCAGTCCATGACTGATGTAGTATCCCTCTAGATGACCGAACGAATACCACAACATGATCAGATTTCTTTTCATGTGTAAACATGCTAGTTTGCCTCTGATGACTCATGTTTTCCTCTAACATTGTGCTTGCAATAAGATGGATAGTATCTAAACTATACAGGGTATTGGTATCAACATTAGGTTGTGGCTCTGTACTTGTCCCAGCACATTGCTTACTGAAATAATTGATGAGTCATCACTCGCTATCATCTGATTAATCTTGTCTATATCTTGTTTTACTATGGTAAATTCTTTTACTATAGATTTGCACCATTCTTTGATCTCTTGGCGACAGAATCTTTTACACCGCTACCTTACACCAGCAAGGTTTGCACTCGTGGTTTGTGTTTCCTTTGCAGCAGCGGCGAATACCATGTTGTTCACTCCGATGCCTACGCCAGAAGAAGATGGAAGCACACAGAGAAAGTTGAACATTGATTAAAAAATGAATAATGTAATTCCATCAGTGATTCCGTAAAAACTTCCCATCTGCCCCCTACCCCTGAAAATGCATCACTGGACTTAGATAAAGGTTTATAATTAATTTTTGTGTTGAAATCATAAACTCTCCGCGCTGATGTATACTGTGCAAGCCTCTTTATCGTTCAATAAATACTGCAAGCTACAGCCAATTGAAGCTGCTTACAGTAATCAAGTCCTGATCGCTCTCTACAGTCATTGCCCATCACATATCCCTCCATAATCAGATCGACTACTCTTCAGGATGTGTTCTGTCACCTGTTTCTTTCTTTCAGACAAGATGTGCCATAATTTTATTCACTCTGATTTTATTCTGCGTCTTTTCTACACTTATCCAATCTTATCATCTCATCTTCAGCTTTCTTCTGAAGCGTGTAGAGCGCCTAGCTAATTTGGGTCATTGGGAGTAATTCATTGATATTTTTTTGAGAATTAAAAACTTTTTTTCGTTCCTGTAGGTCCAATCGAGCTACAGGCTTACGTCCCCACCAAGAGTCCTTGCAGCGCCTATATGACCAATCAGCCTTTTCCTTCAGGACAACACTTCATTGCAGTAAAAGCTGATGACAGGGTACGCTCCCAGTCCTCCGCTGTAGGGAAATGTGACAAAGGAATCATTTTGTTGCTGCTGGCCGTGTACTGGGAAGCAGAGGACAATGAAATTTCTCTCTTCGTTTCTAGCTTTTTGATAGAGCAGGCCGTGCTGTCTACCTCCATCGCTGCTCTCTCCGACCGGCCACCGGCTAGTTCTAACGTGACCCACCTTTCTCTCCCTTTCCTATACGTACATTCGTACAGGTCAGCCTGGATGAGCTCTTATTATGTCATATTGTCAGAATATAGCCAAAGCTTACTTTCTTTATCTCTTTAATTTCAAGCAGCCTCCCTTCCGGTGCTCCCCTCTGCCATTCATTACACTGGCCACCTCCACACCAGCTGCAGTCTGAACAGTAGCAGCGCACTTCAAGAGTTTCTATTGCCCTTTCGTTTATCGTCCACATTTTCCTTCCATACAAAGCTAAATTTTAGACAGGTTCTTTCTGAAAACATTTCCGTGTACTTAAATCTGTTAGATTCTGAAACATTTCTCTTTAACGGAAACGCTTTTCTTTCTATAACAAGTCTGCATTTTATATCTTCTTTACCTCTGGCACAGTCAGCTATTTTAGTACTCAAATAGGAAACGTCGTTGCTACTTTTAGTATCTCATTTCCTAACCTAATTTCCTTAGAATCACCGGATTTAACTGGTTACAGTCCATATCCTTGTTTTGCTGTCAATGATGTTCATTTTATTAACCTTCTTTCAAGATACTATCTTCTGATCCTCTGCTGCCGCTGACGGAGTTACGATGTCATAATCGGCAAACCTTATAGTCTTTATTTCTCCTTCTTACGCTTTAATCCCGTTTCAAAATTTCTCGTTGATGGTATTTACCGCTTTCTCATTGTGCAGATTGCCTAACATGGGCTACAACTCAGTCTCACTTCTTTCCCAACTTCCATATCTCTATTAGCTTCAAAATCGGAGCACCTAAAACATTGCAAGCGCTTTCACGAGCCTGTCCTTCGGAGACGGGCGCGGCGCCCCTACACCGTGTGTCACAGCACGACCCGGCAGAAGCCGACAGACACCGCGAAGCCCCTGTCCGCTGCCGTCCCCACCGTTACCATGCCTCTTGCTGTTTTCTCTCCCCTCTGCGCAACTTCGTCCGGTCCTAAGCCGAGATGGGAGATAGCATCAGTCAGCAGGCTGCAATCAATCTACATGTCCTACCCACCAGTTTAGCTTGCGTCACAGTTTCTTCTTGCCATTTTTTCCCTAAATCGTCGTGCCTTCCGTCCTCCCTTCCTTCCTCCCTTCCCTCCCTTCCTCTCTCCCTACTTTCCTTCCTCTCTCCCTGCCTCATCCTCCGCCTCCTCCCTCTCTCTCTCTCTCTATCTCTCTCTCTCTCTCTCCCCTTCCTACACACACAAACACACACACACACACACACACACACACACACAGCAAACGCGACGACTTTGAGAATCATCATCAGGGTCCCAGAACCCACACATATAACTGGGTGTCTCTTCGCACACAGAGCTTGAGTACAACTCCTTGGGCTGTCGTTCAAGTGATGCGGCCATATCTATGAATTTTTTCTGACTGAACAACACAACTCATTTCAGAACTAATTAGGGCATTTATGGTATTCTTTACTATTTTCCCTCTCAATAATCTAAAACACTTGCTAGTTACCACTATTTTATATCACTGGATGAGCATGGTTCAAATTCCCGTCCAGCCATTCTGAGTTTGGTCTTCCGCGTTTTCTGTAAATCGATTACGGAAATAATTGTGTGGTATCTTCGAAAAGGATACAGCCAGTTTCCTTCCCGATTCTTGCTCTAGCCAAGTTCACATTCTGACGGCCTCATAGGCGAAGAGGAGATAAACACGAACTTCTCTTCCGTCCTTTACGTGACCTGTTACTACTGGAGGACAAATGCAAAGTTCATTTTGTTAATGGAGATAAATCTG
Source organism: Schistocerca serialis cubense (assembly GCF_023864345.2). NCBI lineage: Eukaryota > Metazoa > Arthropoda > Insecta > Orthoptera > Acrididae > Schistocerca > Schistocerca serialis. Next base: position 134,597,852 of record NC_064642.1, read on the forward strand.
TGTGATTGCGTGTGGTGTGTGTGTGTGGGGGGGGGGGGGGGGGGGTAAAATTTGAAGACAGAGAGAGACCAAGAGGCGAAAACAGTGAGCAGGTTCAAATTAATGTAGGTTGCTGTATAATTATTTAGAGATCAAGAGACTTGCACAAGACAGACTAGCTTGGAAACCTACATCGGTCTTCAGACTGAAGACCACAACAGCATCAGCTACTATATATTCTGAATGTCTTTACGTAATCTTTGATCACTTTTTTAACACGGTAATTGCTGCATGGTAAGGAACGTGGACACATGATGGCTGCTTTGATCGTAACAAACGGGGGATAGTTCTGAAGGTGGCTTGTATGTATTCGGAAACTGGTTCTGCACTACTGGCCATTAAAATTCCTACGCCAAGAAGAAATGCAGATGATAAACGGGTATTCATTGGACAAATATATTATACTAGAACTGATGTGTGATTACAATTTCACGCAATTTGGGTGCATAGATCCTGAGAAATCAGTACCCAGAACAACAACCTCTGGCCATAATAATGGCCTTGATACACCTGGGCATTGAGTCAACAGAGCTTGGATGGCGTGTACAGGTACAGCTGCCCATGCAGCTTCAACACGATACCACAGTTCATCAAGAGTAGTGACTGGCATATTGTGATGAGCCAGTTGCTCGGCCACCATTGACCAGACGTTTTCAATTGGTGAGAGAACTGGAGAATGTGCTGCCCAGGGCAGCAGTCGAACATTTTCTGTATCCATAAAGGCCCGTACAGGAGCTGCAACATGCGGTCGTGCATTATCCTGCTGAAATGTAGGGTTTCGCAGGGATCGAATGAAGGGTAGAGCCACGGGTCGTAACACATCTGAAATTTTCATTAAATGGCTATTCTTCGATGCGAGCTACAGATCTTTGGGTTTTTGTAATCCATTTGCTTCTTTTTCAATTACTTGTGAAGGTTACATTTAAATATATCAGCTTTTCATTTAAGACGTTAGACTAAAAGACCGTTTAAACTCAGTTGGCCAACAATCTCTTCTCTCCTCTCCTCTGAATGACGTTTGGAATTTTCGCGGAGGTATCTACATAGGTGAGTGGACTAGGTACAAGTTTTGAGCCCCAAAGTAACATGGTTCGACATAAATCTGGTGAATATATACCACTCTCAACATGAAAGATCGGTAGAAAGCATTCGACCGATAACCTATATATCGATTCTTCCTAAAAGATCATTGGTTCACTAATGTAAAATTTTCATGAAAATTTGCGTAGTAACTTGAAACATATAACTTTCAAAATTGTTTCTATTAAAATTTGTCTCGATTGCACTAAATATAAAAACAATTTTCGTTATATTTATTGGTATCAAGATATTTTTCATAGAAATACATTTTCTAAGATTATTTCTGATGCAACATAACATATGTATTTAATTGCAGCAGTAGATAGCTGAAATTTCCTCTTTCCTTTCATTCCAATCATTTTACATATATTTGCTCTACACCTATCCACCATGTGATTTGATTTTCACTATTGACAGTCAACTACCACTATTATTCGCAGTCAAATAATAGATTTTCTGGGGACAGCTCCCAAGCTAATCTAAAGCGACCAAACCTTATAAGAAAGCACTACACTACTTTACTTAAGACACGATTCAGAAACAGTTTACTGGAGTAATTGAACGTTTTCAGTTGAACCAGGACATCAATGTCGGCAGCTAATTTTTCATACAAGATATTTTTATTAATAGGAATGAATTCAAACATTAATACGAAAACATAAAATTCGGAATACTTGTCAAACAAGTTGCATAGACAAGTTGCTTTTAGAACCAGTAAACGTCAACTGGTTAATTGACTCCGTACCATTAACGTCGTCTCCACAGCAGAAGACGAAATGCTAAGCACAAAAAACAGGTCTTATATCACAAATAAAATGTCTGAAAGCGGTTTCCACTAATGATATAATTGTCTTAATCAGGTGCGGCAAACATTGACGACTTAAATGCTTTTTGTAGTGACTCGCAAAAGCGACTAAGCCAACATATTACAGATAAGAATGAAGTTGTTAACCAGGTACTACAACTATGTGTATGTATTCTGTACTGTCGTATTGATTGACTTGTAAACAGATTATACTTACAAGATCATCCTGATCAGGTTCTGATGATAGCCTCCGTACAACTAAAAAGGTCCATACATTCATTGTTGGTGTACTCCTATATTTTTGCATTCGTTTGGGCTCATACATCTAGTATCAATGTACATGTGATGAAGATAAAATGAGGACTGGCTGAACTTTTCAGTAACATCATATAATTTTTCTCACCTATCCAATATGTGAGTTTTCTTTAATGTCACATCTACGGTCTCCAGCTGTGTCTGTTTTATTCTTCCAATTATTCAGCATTAATTGTCATAAATAGGTGCTCTAGATAATAGTTTTAGTAAGCGCCTTTCTGATTTCTAGACTCGGGTCGTTACTTCGAAACATGATTTCTGCATTCGTATTCTTCCCTTGCAAAAGCAATCCATTGTTTGATGCCTTTGGCATATGTGTTGGGAATAGTAGTTACATTAAGCATGTAGCAGGCACTGCTTTACTATCTTATTTCTACGGTTACCCAGAATCGTCTTTAGGTTGGATTCATTCTTTAATTATGAGACATTTAACCTTCTCTGGGTTACATTTCAGTTTTAGATTTTTCAGATTTGAGAATATTTTGGAAATTCTAATGGTACGATAACGTCTGAGCACCACTGACGGCGAATTTTTTTCCTTCCCCCTTAACGTCAATTTCATACCGAATGAAAGTCTTTACCACAAGCTGATTAAACAAATGAAACCTATGTCGAACACGTTCCCTATTTTTGGCTTTGTTGCTGCAAGGATTATCTTCCGCTACTGTTCCTTGGTCCTTGTATAATGTTCAAAAGTCACTTTACAGTCTTTTATTTTTACAAGAAAAAGTTACTCTTGACAGCATAGGCTATCACGTAAAGCTCAGGTAAAGACAATCGACGTATTGCTTACAGCTTATTGTAGAGTAATTAATAACGTATGCAGACACAAAGATTTTTAACTTACGAGACCCGCACGGTCTGCAGGCACCAAGCACTGGGAGGTTTAATGGCTGCTTTGAAATAAGGACGTGACTTGCTGTAGGTGATGATACTTGGCTCTGACAGAGTAATCGAGATTTTCGCTGTTGATTCAGAGGGCTAAGCAATGGGAGAGGGAGGGGGAAGGGGAGGGAGGGGGAGGGGTAGACAGGGTTCTCCTCTCGGCTGAGTCGAGTGCCCTCCGCCGGCACTTGCTATTTCAGTAAACAGAAGACCCCTCTGCTGTCGGTCGAGTACTTCGCCAGTGCTTCTCGCTGCAGATGGGCGCCAGATACGATGCTCATCTCTGACAGTCTCTCTGAAAGCAGTGATCCCACAGATTGCTACGTAACAGCCTAACACACAGCTTCAGTTTCCACCAGACAAAATACAAAATTTTATTCTAAATTCATCACAAATTCATTAAAAAACGGTCTTTTGTTTCGTAGTGTAAGACCGGTGTGTTTTTTGGAGTCTGCAGTCGAAGTGAACGTGCCTAACAGACAAACTACTGGTCGGATCGGAGACAAGTTATATTCGGTTGTCTATTGCTTGCTAAATGAGTACACTACTCAGTAACACATTCGCTAAGCGATCCAGGATTGAAAGCCTTGGCACTGGAGCAGTAGATAACAACGATCCTGGGGGTAGACTAATTGTAGTGCGTAAAACAGGTTATTGCTGCTCTTAGATGTAGCAAATACAAAAAGAAGGAAAGCGTAAAGTAAGGTACGGAAGCTGTCATCAAATCGATTGGAAGATCTATGATGAGCAAATAATTAAACACCAAATTTCGTTTTGACGATTGACGGATGTTTACAGTTCTGCCAGGTAACGAGCCCGCGAACGAAATGGGCTGCGAAACTGTGTGATAGTGTAGGCCTACTTCTTAGCGGGTTTAAACCTGACACCATGTAAGAGTATCAACTCAAAAATTTTATCTCTTTCAGTGTACGTAAGATCCACTGAGTTACGTTCCTAGAAGATATCATCTGGTGACATGATCCTTGCGTGGTGAATGTCGTAGCCAGGTGTGAACGACAAGCACTTTTGGGGTGTCCGCCCCCCAGCCAAATAGCGTCAAATGCCCAGTAGTACTAACAGTGATTTTTTCATTATTTGTAGTGTATTGTCTAGGATACAAGCATTACTTAGTGAAAAGTGCCAACTACTCATAATTTTTTTTTAATTATTTCCTCTACTATGTCCCCTATAAAAATTATATTGTTTACTCACACTTTCCTCTCTGCTTTTCATGTATAATATGACGTGATTTTTCTTTCTCTTTCAATTTATGTATAGTCTGTAACATATATAAAAAAGTTTTCTTCCATTTGCGCTCCACTGTCATGCTGATGTTTCCCCTCATACTGTCCCACCTAACAGTGCAAACTAGAGGAAGAGATCAACCAGTATGCACAATGTGCCTGTGGCATCACAAGTGCATGACATACACAAAGCTGAACTCAAATCAGTGTGTCGATGCAACATATAAATTATTAAGCCTGTCCAGCAATGTTTTACCTAAAAAAAAGACGACAAATCGCCATGTAAAAAGGGTTCAAGAAACAACAATAAGAGAAAAACGAAAAAGGAAAAAAAATAAAAACGAAAACCTATAAAACGACAGTAATGTTAACGAACTCTAGGAATATAATAGGTTAATAGAAAGAAATGTTTTTTTAATGCATCGTTGTTAATAGCCGGCCGGAGTGGCCTAGCGGTTCTAGGCGCTACAGTCTGGAACCGCGTGACCGCTATGGTCGCAGTTCGAATCCTGCCTCGGGCATGGATGTGTGTGATGTCCTTAGTTAGGTTTAAGTAGTTTAAGTTCTAGGGGACTGTTGACCTCAGAAGCTAAGCCCCATAGTGTTCAGAGCCATTTGAACCATTTTTTGTTAATAATTAAATAAATATATATGGTTACAAAAAAAAGTAGCTGAGTGGTCATCGCGAAAGGGCCCGGCTGGGTCGGAGATTTTCTCCGCTCAGGGACTGGGAGTTGTGTTGTCCTAATAATCAGTTCATACTCATCGATGCGTCAAATCGAAAGACTTGCACCCGGCAAACGGTCTACCCAACGGGAGACCCTAGTCACACATTTACATTTACTTTTGGGGTTTGATCCTTTCGCAGAATACAAAACAAACGATGACGGCAATGGGTACCACCTTTATTTGCTTTTATACAGTCTCCCAGAACTACAGATGCCGATTTCAAGCAAAGGTGTTGTAAATTGAATAGTACACGTTAAGGACATGGCTAAATGCCCAAAAACCACGACGAAATACCGTGACTGTACAATGTCGAGCTACATTAACTCCCTAGAATTTATGAAATACAGAGTTTTGGGAGTTCTGCATCGTACTCGAGAAACAGGGGTAACATTTCAAGCCAGAGTTTCTATGGTTGGTCAAGAGAGATTTAGATTTATTGCCTCATAAGGACAAAAACTCGGAGGTGTCAAACACATGCTGTTGTTCTTGTTTAATCTCTTTCTAATCACCAAAACCTGTTAATGAAATTACAATGAAATCCAGACCATTAGCTCCTTATAGGCGTTGATAAATATCAATGGGGAAAGTTGAAAATATGTGCCCCGAGCGGGAGTCGAACCCGGGATCTCCTGCTTATATGACAGATACTCTATCCAACTGAGTCAACGAGAACACAGAGGGTAGGGCGACTGCAGGGACTTATCTCTGGCACGCTCCCCGTGAGACCCACAGTTCCAGCTTACTGTCCATACACTACATTTGTAGTGCCATGACCGCTATACTCATTACTCGCGGCAGTCAATCTACCGATTCCCGTAAGAGTTTCAGCAATGTCAGTGCATCCGCACTGAAGAAAATCATTGTCCGAAAGAACAGATACCATCTTAGTATAGATAAGGCCTACCGACTAGTGATCTTCAGTGCAGATGCACTCACATTGCTCAAACTCTTAAGGGAATCGGTAGATTGACTGCCGCGAGTAATGAGCATAGTGGGCAGGGGCACTACAAATGTAATGTGTGGACAGTAAGTTGGAAGTGTGGGTCTCACGGGGAGAGTGCCAGAGATAAGTCTCCCTGCAGTCCACTGCGGCCTCGATGGTATCTGTTCTTACGGACATGTCCGAAAGAACAGATACCATCTTCATAAAGACCCTGTTAATTCTACGAATCATGTACAGATAGTGGTTCATCATCTATATTTGAACTCTGCGTGTCAAAGTGGATATTAAAAGTTCTTTTTCTTCCATTGAAACCACAGACATAACACACCAGTCAATGCAGAAGACATAAAACAGATAGCACACATGACCGCCAAACTATTCCCAGTTACGACCTTATATATTAAAGAAATATCCCTTTCTTTCGTATCAGTCGTTCTGATTCACTGTAGTGTAATACTCTGTACTGGATACTAGTCTGAGCTCCGAAAACCTTCCAGATGCTATTGTAGCTAAAATGGTTCAAATGGCTCTAAGCAGTATGGGACTTAACATCTTAGGTCATCAGTCCCCTAACTTAGAACTACTTAAATCTAACTAACCTAAGGACATCACACACATCCATGCCCGAGGCAGGACTGGAACCTGCGACCGTAGCAGCAGCACGGTTTCGGACTGAAGCGCCTAGAACCGCTCTGCCACAGTGGCCGGCTATTGCAGCTCTTCACGTTTTCGGGCGTGCAACCACTTCATCCTTATTTCATCTCTTAGTATCTCACCCATCTACCTTTCGCCCGTCTCCAGAGTTAGCCAACAGGCTGAAGCTACAATACTCGTTCTGCCAGTGAAATCTTCTCCTCCTGACTCATCAGTATTACTTCGATGTTTAGCAAGGTCTTCTTTTCGATCCTATCCTAGTGCATCCAGAAAAACAGAAATCAGCACCTTCCCTATTTCCTCTCAAATTATCCTCCGACGACCAGGATCTTGACCTAACCCACTTATCCCATCACCTTAAAAACAGAAAATCTGCTACTTTTGTATTCCTTGATCTCTAAAAAGCCGATTTTCTCTTCCAAAGTGAGACCAATGTACATCAAATTATATAGATCAGTCTTACTGTATCATAGCTGTCATCTCATACTTTATCACCATAACAATGCCAATTCCTGTGTTTCTGTACTGTTGCAAGAATATCCCCAGGCTCCACCCTGACCGCCCTCCAAAACAGGTTGTCAGTAACAGTTCAAGCCACGATCCAGTTATAAACAGTCGTTTTAACTCGAGGTCACTGATAGCGGATTCTGGTGTTAGGTTACATATTTGGTCGAATTCTTACACATTTGGTCGACGTATAACAGGTCACCCCACTCCTCTCTCCCTGGGTAATCACAAGTAATTGATCAACGCCATCCAGGGGAACCCACACTACCTGCACCTGCCTCCAGCACCTCAACGCCTCAGCCCACTGCCGCCTTGTTGAATAGTTGTGGATGGGCATCTGACACGACGACAGAGAGAGAGAGAGAGAGAGAGAGAGAGAGAGCCGAAGTCTCATCGCTTATTGGGGCCGGTAAGTGGCTGCCGGCACTCTCCAACGGGGGCTCATATCTCAGTAGCGAACGGAACAGGACTCAAGTGCCTCATTGAAATATGAAATAGGACTTCACAAAAATATGTGAGTCCGTAGGTAATCCGCTCTGTCGACAAACACACACACACACACACACACACATACTGTTATTTAAAAAAAGATATATTGAGTAGAAAAAATTTATTATTTTCCTTTATACAATCAACACAGTGCAGTTTAGTGGGAAGATTCTCACTAATCTGGCATCGTGCATTCACATCATGTTTATATACATACAGAAAACATACGTTGCACATTATTTTTAAGCACCTGAGAGGATAAGTCACATCTTTGTGAAATATCACAAAGCGAATTTACAAGATATGTGGGAAACAAATAATTATCTACAGCACTCAAACTGTAACATCGTTCAGTAAGTTTCCTATAAATTTCCAAAAGGACTTTAGAAATGTTTTGTGCTTGCAGCCACTCAAACGTGTAATAGGCAGTGATAACCCACTCATCCATAGTCCCCAGCAGAATTATTGTAACACATTCAGGAATGTCCAGGAAGTCGTTTCTTCGAGTACACCAAAGCTGTGCAGTCACTGTTCTTCCTACATGACGAGGTAATGGTCGACGCATCAATAAACCGCACTTCGAGTAAACACCCACTGCCCACACTTACGTTAACAATGAGCACAGTCGCTCCACAAAATATCATAACCTCATTCATTCTGACGATGCAGCAGAGACAAGCATTATCGTTATTTACACTGATTTTTTTTTAATGCATACGCTGCCGCAAATAATGTATGTTAAAAGTCATTGATAAATTGTTCGTCCAGAACAGACAAAAGACGAAGTTGCAGAGGTGTATAGCAGATGAGGTGAATATTAAACAGCGATCGTATGATACGATACTTATGTTGTTTAACGCTAGCTGTAGTTTAAACAGCGCTGGCTGTAAACATCTTAGTGTAGGTATGATGCCATAGTGGGAGTTCTGTCTTTCGGTTGTGATGCTAAAGTGATATTATCCACAGATCAATGGTTACAACAATATGATATGTAAATGCAGATTTCTGATTTGTTCCACAGAAATGTTCACTCACCGTCAGTAATGCTGGGAGATAATATAGTCACAGCAGAAGACTTCCCTGGAACAACTGAAATATTTAACAGCGGAGAGTGCATACATCTGCAGGAACGGACATTTTAGAATCTAATGTACACAAGTCTTTTATAAATTATGCTGTAGACTGTCGACTAAGGTGGAAATAGTACACACATCTATTCTACTAGACATTCTGGAGAAAACTACTAAAATCGTGCTCAGTGGCCATTGGGAGAAACCATCGCTCAACTGTGTGATTCATGAAACTTACTAGCAGATTAAAACTGTGTGTCGGGCCGAGACTCGAACTCGGGACCTTTGGATTTCGTGGGCAAGGGCTCTACCAAAGGTCCCGAGTTCGTGTCTCGGTCCAGCACACACTTTTAGTCTGCCACGAAGTTTCATATCAGCGCACACCCCGCTGCAGAGTGAAAATCTCTTTTTGGAAACATCCCCAGGCTGTGGCTAAGCCATGTCTCCACAATATCCTTTCTTCCATGAGTGCTAGTTCTGCAAGCTTAGCAGGAGAGATTCTGTGAATTTTGGAAAAATAGGAGACAAGGAACTGGCATAAGTAAAGCTGTGAGGAAGTGCCGTGAGTCGTGATTGGATAGCTGAGATGGTAGAGCACTTGCCCGCGAAAGGCAAAGATCCAAAGTTCGAGTCTCGGCCCGGCACACAGTTTTAATCTGCCAGGAAGTTTCATATCAGCGCTCACTCCGCTACAGAGTGAAAATCTCATTCTGTGTGATTCATGTTCTGCCATATGGAATTTGAAAGGTATCAGTCAAGTGTACCAGAGGTAGGCACAGAGCTGCGATCACATTTAAGTCTGTTCGTATATTCTGCAATATGTATGTAGGCGGTGAGAGACGATATGGGGACTGCCTGATGGGAATATGGTCAGACAGACGAATATGGTTGTCAAGAACCTTAGTAATCCTCAGTCTATCACAGAGAAGCTCTGGGAGCCTCTCCAACAAACCCCCTAGTTCAGAAGCCTGCTGGGAAGAAAGATGGGTGAGATCAAACTCACTAACCTTAGCATTAACAGCCAGCATTCCCGCATCTCGATGCACCTTACGTTTAGTACGCTCACTGAACCCAAATTAACTTAAACAAAAAGGTGTACCCCGAATAATCCAAGACAAGACCAGTTTTACGGATAAAAGCACATCCCAAAATCAAATCGACCGGCAGCTCCTTAACCAGGGCCAAAGACAAGGGCCACGAGAAATCCCTAACCGAGATACTCCCCCGGACCCAACCATGCAGAAGCAACACCTGACCGTTGGCAACCCGACATCTCTGCACCGAAGAAGGGACCGGCCTAAGTCTCGCAGCCGGCCGGAGTGGCCGAGCGGTTAAAGGCGCTACAGTCCGGAACCGCACGACCGCTACGGTCGCAGGTTCGAATCCTGCCTCGGGCATGGATGTGTGTGATGTCCTTAGGTTAGTTAGGTTTAATTAGTTCTAAGTTCTAGGGGACTTATGACCACAGCAGTTGAGTCCCATAGTGCTCAGAGCCATTTGAACCATAAGTCTCGCAAGATGACCAAATTCAAGAAACCATTCCAAGCTCAACAATGAAAAGGATCTATCAGAATCCAAAATGGCATAAATAGGTTCGCCACCTTTTTTCTCGGCAACAAAATATAAGGCAGTGGAGGTGATGATCGAGGCACACCTGGGTTTAAAGGCTCGATCACGGGGTCGCTGTCCAGCCGGACGTCGTTTATTGACTCTGGGTGTCCGCGGCTGAACGCAAGTACGAACTAAATGTCCTGTTCGACCGCATCTGAAACAACGCCGCAATTCCCCTTTAGCAAACTCAGCTCATGTTGGTAACCCGGAATTCCCTTCGGTTACGCCCAAGGGCTGAACCTTAACTTCACGGTGTCTACCGTCCGAAAGCGGCAACGTGGATATCGCTACAACGGCGGCATGAAGTTCCTCCCAAGTGGAGGGACGACCAAGAAAAACAAAATGTGACTTATCCGCCGCTCACATTCCCCTCAGGACAACTGAAACTATCTCCCGTTCTGGCAAGGCGACTAACAAGGCTAAACAGGCCGTCTTAACCCTTTCCACGTATTGATGCAACTCCTCCCTATCTTGCTGCATCTTTCAAATATAGTGACACTCGAGCTGGTTACGAACTCCCGTGGTCAGTCTTTCGCTCCTCACAAGTTCCCTCAACTGCTGCTATGAAAACCCTTCTGCCATAGCCCTGGATACCAGAGTCCTCAATTTCCCTCTAGTCAAAGGATACCACAGAGACGAAATTACCTGTTGCGAAACACGAAACGCATCAGCGTGTTGCTCTATGCGAACCAACAACCATAACACCTTTCCAATTTGCTCGAGTCGGTCTATAGCAAATTCTGTGAGGTCTCGAAACAGATGGCCCGGGGGATTAGGCAATTTAGCAGACGCCGCAACTATCCTCTCGGTGGACATAAGGGCGTTATTCCCGGGCTTGCTAGCGCACCGCCCGGAAGGTAATGAATCCCCGTCCTCTTTCCAACAAGCTCTAAACATGTAACCTTAAACTGCAATTTATTAACCAAGGACCCCATTTCAGCGGTTGATTCCTTATCACAATCCTCTAACTTTAATGCCCTTAAATCAGATATCCGGTTGGTTAAATGTATCAACTGTGCCCGCACCTTGTCTGACTGCCACTAGGTTGAGTGCCCTCTAAAAAGCCGATGTCCTCAATACTCCTAACAACTTTAAACAAAAACTCAATGGCTGCCTTTGTCTCAGTCACAACATCCAGCGTGACATCAACCAGGTGAAGAACGATAGCACGCAAGCGGGCTGCTAGGTCCGGAACATTACCCTCAAAAGGCCGGCGTCTTATCGTTAGCTAAAAAGTGAGGTGGAACTTAAACCGATTCCGGGGCACTGCCTGACGGCCATTACAGTGCTGAACACCTAAAACAGAACACAATACTAAAGGCAGAAATCATACAACACTAACAGAGTTCAACAAATCAAACCAACAGTAACTGAAATGGCGATATTATAATCATAACCACACGTTGCTACCAGTTGAGACCTGGTAGAAAAGGGAAGGCAGGATTCGGTTACGATTGTGGACGTGGCCGTAATCAGTTACTATTGGTTTCCTTTTACAGTTACACACATTTATTTTTAAAACAGTAATTCCAGACTCAAGAATAAATGAAAAAACCACACGTCATTAAAGAAGGAATAAAGAACTGTGTAAATAATAGAGTTTCCAGTGCGTTACAATTGAGAAAATCACCGTAAAATACAGATACAGGTAATGTTTAAAAAAACAAGCCACTGTGATCACGGTTGAAGGTCTTACACGCCAAGAATGGCAATAAATTAAGAATGTTTAAGAACTCGCTGCAATTATAACTTACAGGTACTGAAATATTAAAAAGTAGGTGGCTACAAATACAGCACAAGGTATCAAACGCCAGGAATGGCAGTAAATAAGATTTTAAGGCTTACTTCTAAAATACAAATATCTATTTAAAAAAAAAAAAAAGCAAATGACTACAATCACAGCTGAAGGCCTTACACGCCAGGAACGGCAATTATATAAAAATTTAGAAACCTGAAGTAAAACAGCAAATACCGTAGCAAAGGTTAATTAAAAAAAGCAACGGATCACCAAACGGGTGAAATAAGATGATGGTAAACTTTGTAACACATGGGGCCACAGACAGTGCTCCAGTAACCGACCTCTGAGAAGGTCCTACAACGAACACTTTCGCGAGCGATTAGATAGTCAGCCAAGAGTTGCATTCACTTCACAAGATGGTAACTCAGGCTAGTGGCAGTATAACGAATGACTAACGATACTCTTGCTGAAGTTACCTGACGTCCGATAAACCAAATGCAACGATGGAACAATACGACAAAGGCGGAACCGGCGGACTGCACTACACCAGAATACTCTGCTTAGAGCCCCCAGAACAAGAAAGGAATCACTACCACCAGAGTAGAAGAATCACAAAGGGCCTACAATCAAGAAAACTGTCAAAGCTACGCACCTTACCGGACATCAGCGGCAAGGCGAGGAAACGTACACTGTCGTTACATACACTAATCCCCACGGCAGGTAACTGGGGCGTTAGCGGCTACCAGGCAGGAAAATACCGCTGTTTGAACGTAACAAATTGTACTAAACTGAACGCAGTAAATAGCAATAAGAAGTGGAGGAAAGCTAATCAGATCCGCTTTCCCCAAGCACTCCACTCGCTGCTCTTCACCTTGGCGACACTACGAGCAGCAACACGAACCTAAGTCACTGAAGAATCGCGAGATGTCACAGTGGTGGAGATTTCTCTACTTGAATTGAAATGCACTTATCTTAAAGCCTGCAGGATCCGGTTTACTACGAGGTCGTGCATCCTCGTGACCACAGTCCTTCCATCCGGCAGTCCAAGCGCGCCACCAGCGGTCCCAGTGTGTACTTGCACTGCGCGGACCTGGCTCCTCCTGAGTCCCCAACCGAACTCCACACACACACACACACACACACACACACACACACACACACACGAACTCCACACACACACACACACACACACACACACACACACACACACACACACACGACAAGGTAAAGCAACGACGTCGTCCCAAAGATAGGGCAACAGTTACTACATATCGATAACCGCCGCCACTATCGGACAGGCAACGCTTGCGAAATCGAGTGGCGCCAGTCAAGACAGGAAGAAGACGAACAGCCACACCCATGCCAACTAAAGGGTACGGTCTGGCCTCCAACAGAGGGCGGAAACCTACAAACAGCACCGACGCGAGCCGCGGCACGGCTCAATGACGTACGGAAGCATCCCCGAGATTTCTGTGTTAGAGGTAACGCCTTTCTCCATTGTGAGCTCATGGGGGATGTTGCCAGTTCTCTGAAGTGTTAAGACATGAGTAGTAGTTCTTCTTTTCCTACAATAATAATATTAATAGTAATAATATTTATAATCCAAAAAATTGCAGGCATGCATTAACAACGTGATGATTTCTTATCTGTTGGTAGGTGTGTTCGTTAATGAGTCTTGAGTGAATGATATAACAGAGTAGCAGCCTATGAGCCCAATCTACAGCATTAGTTCATGGGGCATGACGACGGTCATCAAGGTGCTAATATGTGAGTAGTAGTTATTTTTAATTTTATTCCTCTTCTACACCACCACCAACAACAACAACAAGAACGGCAATAATACTCAACACAATTGCTTGCATGCAGAACTAATATACGGTGTTTTTGTTTGTCTCTGAGCGCTCTCAGTGACATGGGGTTGAGGTTGTTTTGGGGAGGAGACCAAACAGCGAGGTCATTGGTCTCATTGGGTTGGGGATAGATGGGGAAGGAAATCGGCCGTGCTGTTTCAAAGGAACCATCCCAGCATTTGCCTGGAGCGATTTAGGAAAATCACGGAAAACCTAAAACAGGATGGCCGGACGCAGGATTGAACCGTCGTCCTCCCGGATGCGAGTCCAGTGTGCTAACCACTGCGTCAATGACATGAGGCAGGGCAGTGTAGGTGCGCGAATTGAGCTGCACCAAGTAATGCTGGTGAAAGCAGTCGATAGTGTCTCGTGGACTGATTCAGAGAAGGCAAATTTTGTACGTCAGGAGAGACACTATGGATGCCTATATATTCTGTTATTAGGCATGACACTTAAACATTTTTCTTCTTCTTTGCAGGTGATATCGAGGAGATAACGGGCGACTGACTCGTGCTGTAGCAGCAACGACAATTGACCTGACTACTGTGATGACATACCCACAACCTGATCCATGATCTGTGATGTACCTGTAGCCGGACGTGCGACAACCCTTTCCGTCATCTGTGATGTACCTGTGGCCAGGCGTACAACAGGGTGGTCCATCATCTACAATGTACCCAAGGCCAGATGTGCAACAGCCTGGCACATCATTTACGATGCAGCCCAATCTGTCAATGCTCCAGGCCAGTCCATGGCATGGCATCACAACTCTGGTCCATTTTCTATGGTCTGGGCCACACTCCTCATGCCCTGGCCTGTCTCGCGAACGTCACCACCATCGGAGAACAGCACTACATCATGCTGAGTCTAGCAGCACCAACACTCTCGCCCACCCTGTTAAGGATCACAGAGTAGGTCCTGTCGCTGAATTGAACTATTTCTTCGGTGCTTGCGCATTTGGGGATAGGATCTCACTTGCCCACATTGATAACTAGACAGCAAGACTACCGAGATCCTGCCACTTGCCTTAATTCTTGCCTAGCAGTTCTGGGAAGGGAGCTTCCAGTGTACGTTACAGCCTGCAGTATCCTGTCAATAGGTGCAAAGCTGTACTGTAAACTGATACTTCTCATCAGACCTGACTACTGTGATGACATCCCCACAACCTGATCCATGATCTGTGATGTACCTGTAGCCGGACGTGCAACAACCCTTTCCGTCATCTCTGATGTACTGATTTGTGTCGGTGTGTGTGTGTGTGTGTGTGTGTGAGCGCGCACGCTTGTGGTTTTTTCTTCCTTTGATGCTACTAGTCCCTGTTCCTCATGTATGCAGAAAAAAGATCAGAAAGAAATTTAGATACCATACATAGAAAGAAATGATTGACGTGTAAACACTGAATATAAAATGAAGCAACCAATCAGAAAGAACATGACTGAAAAATGTAAATTCTATGAACAAAAAGATAATGGGAAATAGGGTATTTATGTTCTAGCTTTAATGTACCTAATAATTATGTCTTCTGAAAAAATTACTTTGTTAATAAAACCAGTTTACGTATATTTCTATGAAAAGAAAATGTCTGTGTGAGTACACCAACAAAAAAAACGAGAAAGAGCTTTGCAAAAAACCACTTTGTGAATAACGGATAGTCTTATAAATAAAAACTGTTAATAAACAACAAAAGATTGTAAATAAAAAATACGCTATGTGTAACAAATGGCTTGTAAAAGAAAAAAATTGCTAAGAAGCAACAAAAAATGACTGCAAATAATGTATTCCAAGAAAAACAAAATAGTTCATAATAAACTGTTAATTAATTACTTGCAACTTTGTTATTATTTTCAAACCCTCCCACTGTGGAATTATGAGTATAATAATTTGTTAATAACAGATCTGAACTTCTCATCATGATGCACAGATGTCGAATGAAGAGCCCTACACAACTGAGGTACTTACAAAGTATGACAACTTTGAGAAGGAGGAGCTCAGATCTTATTGGTTCAGAGGGGAGGTGGAGAGGTTACCTGCAATTTTAATGTGCTCTCATTGCTCCAGTGGTTTCCCACCAATTTTATGTATAATGTGACCAGTATCGAGGTACTCATGGCCTTGTACATGTGCCTAAAGGGTGTGGGTAGTGTGGAAGTTTCACTTGGATGATACTGAATAAAACTTGCACAGTTACCTATGTTGTGTGGGGGTTGCTCTGGTGACCTTGATCAGTTGACGGTGGTTCCCCAGGAGGAGCGGACTATATGTTACCTAAGCGTGTAGCCTGCCACTGAAAGTCCTTATCAGTGCCACTGAGATAAGAAACCATTTGTAACTATATTGCCGCTTGAATTGCACCTGATAACCTGCTCACGTATACATCCTTTACTCTTTTGTCTCGCTCAAAGCCACAACATACTGTCCACCTCTTCCAGTGTGTCTAGTCATCTATCTTACTTCCAGATATGTCAATGGTTCCTTCAACTGCATCTCAATCAATTCCTCTCCTGGTGTAACCAGTGGCTCCTTAAGATAAATCCATCCAAAGCCCTGACAATAATCATAGGATGAACCACATCCATGATTTTTTCCAGACAATTTAACACACGAATACTTCAGACTAAACCTTGACGGTAAACTGACAAGGATCCCCTTAGGGCCAAAGGAAAACCCACAACTGATTTAACCTATTAACTGGCCTAATAGAAGCGTCCATCCCACCATCTTTCACCACATCTACGAGTATATAGCCTTTGTCTGTGCAAGGGTGTGCTGTGCTAACGTAGCATGGATGTCAGCTCCACCAGAGTTGTCTCATTGACTCCAAATCCTTGAGACCCACACACTCTGCCTTGTTATCCACATGATTGTACCCTTCCTTACAGAGATACTTTATCAGTTCATTGCTTTCTCCTCGCTGGACACCTCGGTATAATGTGTACAGAGAGGTCAGAAACAGTGTGAAAAGCTTGTAATGGTGTGCTAGGCTGCGCTGAAAAATAATCGTTAAGAACAAAATTCGATACGTTGCGCTGTTTTCGAGTTAATTAGCGTTGAAGTTAGCCAGTCAAGCTGTTGCATGAGCAAATTCAAGCTGCCTTCAAGGTACATTTAGTGCCAGCTGTTCCTATAGCGTAGGTGTTAGTACACAAGAATGTTATCACTATCCCATGTCCCCTTTTTTATCATTCTCTTGTTTGGCTTTAGGAAACTAAATGAAGAACACGTTTAGCGACGCTAGCTCTGGCGGGCCGCTTGAATCTGAGCACACAGTGGCCTGATTGCCTAACTTCAGTGCTAATTAACTCGGAAACGGCGCAACAGATCGAATTTTTTCTTAACTGTTATTTATCAGCACTGCTACCCTGTAACACACTTACAAGCTTTAGAAAATGTTTCTAACCATTCTATATGTGCCGAAACATGAGTCCAACATCGCCACTCTATCATCTCTAGTTTTCAGTCCTGAGATGCCGCGGCACCTATAGTGGCACACCTCCCCATCCTTAACTGTGTAGGGTACACACTCAATATATCCTCTCGTTATGAAATTTTAACAGAATTCGACCCCCAGGTAATGAAATTTTCCCTGTTATTTACACTTCCCATAAGTTCTAACTCACTTTCTATCTTCTCCAACATATGTGTTCTCCCTTTCTTTCTCTTACACTCCAAGTCTCTTCCCCTAAAACAATGGCATGACCTCCGTCCTAGCTGCACATATCCCAAATTTCATATCACCCAAACTCTCACTTTACAACTATTCCCAAAACTAAACCTCCTGCTCCAGTGATACCCTTCACCTTATAAAATCACCTTTTACATTTTACAATGAAACAGCTGAAGCAATTCATCACAACAAGTTATTAAATTTTGGCAGCTTGGTTAAGACAACTAGTACAGGGAGCAGCATCGGATTACATACTACTGCTGACAGAACTCTCATGTATACTCCGTAGAATTGCATTTGATTGCTAATTTACTTGATTTGCTATTGTAGTACTAAACCTTGAACGACCAGTAGGTTCCCACTAGCATTTCAAAAGTGGATTTTAATAGCACCAGCTGCCTAAAATAGGCTTGATCAGGCAAGTACCGATTACAGACATAAGTATGGTACATACTCAAAGAAAGTAAATAAACATGTACAAGAAATTCAACGGTAACACAGTGCAATCATCATCATCATCATTTAAGACTGATTATGCCTTTCAGCGTTCAGTCTGGAGCATAGCCCCCCTTATACAGTTCCTCCATGATCCCCTATTCAGTGCTAACATTGGTGCCTCTTCTGATGTTAAACCTATTACTTCAAAATCATTCTTAACCGAATCCAGATACCTTCTCCTCGGTCTGCCCCGACTCCTCCTACCCTCTACTGCTGAATCCATGAGTCTCTTGGGTAACCTTGCTTCTCCCATGCGTGTAACATGACCCCACCATCTAAGCCCGTTAGCCCTGACTGCTACATCTATAGAGTTCATTCCCAGTTTTTCTTTGATTTCCTCATTGTGGACACCCTCCTGCCATTGTCCCCATCTACTAGTACCTGCAATCATCCTAGCTACTTTCATATCCGTAACCTCAACCTGAATCCACCCAGCTTTCGCTCCCATACAACAAAGTTGGTCGAAAGATTGAACGGTGCACAGATAACTTTGTCTTGGTACTGACTTCCTTCTTGCAGAAGAGAGTAGATCGTAGCTGAGCGCTCACTGCATTAGCCTTGCTACACCTCGCTTCCAGTTCTTTCACTATGTTGCCATCCTGTGAGAATATGCATCCTAAGTACTTGAAACCGTCCACCTGTTCTAACTTTGTTCCTCCTATTTGGCACTCAATCCGTTTATATTTCTTTCCCACTGACATTACTTTCGTTTTGGAGATGCTAATCTTCATACCATAGTCCTTACATTTCTGATCTAGCTCTGAAATATTACTTTGCAAACTTTCAATCGAATCTGCCATCACAACTAAGTCATCCGCATATGCAAGACTGCTTATTTTGTGTTCACATATCTTAATCTCACCCAGCCAGTCTATGGTTTTCAACATATGATCCATAAATAATATGAACAACAGTGGAGACAGGTAGCAGCCTTGTCTTACCCCTGAAACTACTCTGAACTATGAACTCAATTCACCGTCAACTCTAACTGCTGCCTGACTATCCATGTAAAGACCTTTAATTGCTTGCAAAAGTTTGCCTCCTCTTCCATAATCTTGTAGAACAGACAATAACTTCCTCCTAGGAACCCGGTCATATGCCTTTTCTAGATCTATAAAGCATAGATACAATTCCCTGTTCCACTCATAACACTTCTCCATTATTTGCCGTAAGCTAAAGATCTGGTCCTGACAACCTCTAAGAGGCCTAAACCCACACTGATTTTCATCCAATTGGTCCTCAACTAATACTCGCACTTTCCTTTCAACAATACCTGAGAAGATTTTACCCACAACGCTGATTAAAGAGATACCTCTGTATTTGTTACAATCTTTTCTGTTTCCATGTTTAAAGATTGGTGTGATTACTGCTTTTGTCCAGTCTGATGGAACTAGTCCCGACTCCCAGGCCATTTCAATTATCTTGTGTAGCCATTTAAGACCTGACATTCCACTGTATTTGATGAGTTCCGACTTAATTTCATCCACCCCAGCCGCTTTATTGCACCGCAATCTATTGACCATTTTTTCCACTCCCTCAAATATGATCCTATTTCCATCATCATTCCTATCCCATTCTACCTCGAAATCTGAAACATTACTGATCGCATTTTCACCTACATTGAGCAACTCTTCAAAATATTCCCTCCATCTGCCCAAGGCAACCACAGGATTCACCAGCAGTTTTCCCGACCTGTCCAAAATACTTGTTATTTCCTTCTTACCTCCCTTTCGAAGACTGCTAATTACACTCCAGAATGGTTTTCCAGCAGCTTGACCCATAGTCTCCAACCTGTTTTCAAAGTCTTCCCACGATTTCCTCTTGGATGCTGCAATTATCTGTTTGGCTTTGTTTCTTTCTTCAACATAACTTTCTCTGTCTACCTGGGTTCTGGTATGTAGCCATTTTTGATACGCCTTCTTTTTCCTTTTACAGGCTGCCTGGACTGTACCATTCCACCAAGCTGTTTGCTTCATCCTACTTTTACACACTACTGTTCCAAGACATTCTTTAGCCACTTCTACTACTGTGTCCCTGTACCTTGTCCATTCCTTTTCCAATGACTGTAATTGACTACAATCAACTAACTGGTACCTTTCTGAGATCGCTGTTATGTACTTGTGCCTGGTTTCCTTATCCTGAAGTTTCTCCACTCTTATCCTCCTACATATGGACCTGACCTCCTGCACTTTCGGCCTCACAATCCCAATTTCACTGCAGATTAAATAATGATCAGTGTCATCAAAGAATCCCCTGAATACACGTGTGTCCCTCACAGCCTTCCTGAATTCCTGATCTGTTATTATATAGTCAATGACAGATCTGGTTCCCCTGCCTTCCCAAGTATACCGGTGAATGTTCTTATGTTTAAAAAAGGAGTTTGTGATTACTAAGCCCATACTGGCACAGAAATCCAAGAGTTGTTTCCCGTTCCTGTTGGCCTCCATATCCTCTCCAAATTTACCCATAACCTTTTCGTACCCTTCTGTTCGATTTCCAATCCTGGCGTTAAAATCACCCATGAGCAGAACACTGTCCTTGTCCTTTACTCTAACAACTACATCACTGAGTGCCTCATAAAAACTATCCATCTTATCTTGATCTGTCCCTTCACAATGCGAATATACTGACACAATCCTAATTTTCTTGCTAGACACTGTCAAATCTATCCACATCAGTCGTTCGTGTACATACCTTATTGCAACTACGCTGGGTTCGATTTCTTTCCTGATGTAAAGCCCTACACCCCATTGTGCTATTCCTGCTTTGACTCCTGACAGGTAGACCTTTTATTCTCCCACTTCCTCTTCTTCCTCACCCCTTACCCGAATGTCACTAACAGCTAAAACGTCCAGCCCCATCTTACTTGCAGCCTCTGCCAGCTCTACCTTCTTCCCAGAGTAGCCCCCATTGATATTAATAGCTCCCCATCTCATTACCATTTGTTTGCCAAGTCGTATCTTAGGAGTCCCCGGTTTGTCAGTTAGAGGTGGGACTCCGTCACCTCCAAAGGTCTGAGGCGTTTTGCTCTGATTGTTGCCAGCATCATATTTAAAGTACCAGGGAAGCAGGTTGCTAGCCTTACTTGCCCCGAGTCCCATTGGGTTTTACCCCTAACGGCTGAGGGACTAACCGGTGGATTTGGTAGTCTTTGCCGTATGAGCACAAAGGTGACCACGACTCAGAATATGTCCGAGATGCCCAGCCTTATTCCAAAGTAACTGGTATCCCGACTGTCGGGACCACTTACTTGGCCACTCATACGTTGCCCGTGGTTCATGAACTAGGACATGACTACAGGAACCCACACCATGAACCACCAAGTGCACACAGTGCAAACAAATAAATAAATTTAGTCAAGACAGTAGCATAGTGAAGGCTTAATCATACGTTCCATTGTCATATTACAGCAGAAACAATTATGCATCTCATATTTTACTGATAGCAGCATCAGCACTTCCTTTTCTCCAAGGCCATAGTGGTGACCACACACAGAGGTTAAGCATGAAACACCCCCTGACACGAGCAAAAGCAGACTGCAGTTCACACGTAGATCATATTTCGCTGACAACAGTATCATTCAGGAAACCACTTGTCAGGGGGCTAAGGAGGGGAGGAGAGGGGGTGGAGACTGGGAATCATCAGCACTACCCTATTTCCAAGGTCATACCAGGAACCATCAGCTGAGCGCATCTGGCCAAGTGCAAAGGGAATTTAGGGGGAGGAAAAGAGGAGCCTCCCATGCCTGTGCAATTGCTATACACAATTTTAAATCGACATTAAATGAATTCCGGTAGACGTAGTCGGATAAAGCTATGTGTAATACTCTGCTGAAATAATTGATTACTGGCTAACTTACGATTATAGTCTCCTGATTTATATCGGGTCAAAACTACAATCCAAAATGTTTAAGTAAATGAAACATTTTTAAAGTATTGTTGGTATTTGCTTCATTTTTGCTTTTTTTAGCATAACGCCTTTTAAAGAATCACATGATTAACTAACAGTGTGTGATCCTGCACAGATTACCAAATCGTCTTCAAATATAATATTCACAGTCACTTCTTCATAGGCTATTAAAGGAGTTTAATGGACACCTGTGTAGCGTAAAACTATCATTATGACAAAACTTTTTACATGATGAAATAATTGGATAGCAATATTACAAGTGAGTTGACACTTCCATCTTAACTTTAACCATGACTTGAGCAGGTGACATGTCAGTATGCGTACGAAGGGTAGTCATAAAGTTTTAGATAACACATCAGAGAAGTGTGATACTAACATAATTGATGTTCTGTTTGTTCTCAGGTATTGACCTAGAGTCCTGATACACGTCGGAGCCCCCGCACTACATTACTGTAGAATAATTCCACAAGTGTCAAAACATACTGGCACAGCCCAATGATAAATCGGAGTATTATGAGGTAATTCGTTTTCTAAATTTGAGGGGTATCATCGATACAACAATCCACACTGAGTTGGTGGAAGATTACTGTAAAAACTCACAGTCATGTATCACAGTGCATAGGAGGTCGAGACGTTTCCAGTGTGTTCAAATAAGTTTGATAGAACATGAAGGAGGTAGTGGACTAGCTCCTTGTGATGTGAAGGACCCGCATATTAGAATCGAGGGAAAAGTGTAAAAAGCGAAATTTAATTGTGCATCAGTTATCAATATCTTGCACGACATTTTGTTCATAAGCCGCCGCCCGATGGGTTCAGCGAGATTTCACAACCAATCGATTTCACTGAACCAAGGCAGTAGAGGAAATATTGCGACGATGATGGGCCAGTCCTAATGACGCCTTTCGGTGTTCAAACATCATGGACCTGTACTGGGTGTACCTCTTCGATGAGACGAAGCAGTGAAGAAGAGGTACAAATATGAGGAGGGTATCGTAACAAAGTGTCTCAGGAAGCTATCCTAGGGGCGTCTTGGCACCCTGACAACACTTCAGCTCGTGCTGCATGTGACGCAGTCACCAACGCTGTTTGATTTGTCAGATTCTGCCTCTTCTCTCGCATTCTTTTTACTTGGATGTAGAAACCATTGCATTGCATGTCAGGCATTTCCAAATACACAACGAGATGATTTTAGACGTGGAACGCTTCCCGAATAGCTAAAATGAAAACTTTTAGAACCAATGACACTGCCAAGTCACTTGACGTTGGGAAAAACTTAGTCGTACCGAAGTGTGAATGTGTAAAGAAGGGCGAACACTGTCACCAAGGCTCATGGTTGCACCTTGATTTTTCTCGAGGTGATTACCAAAACTGGTGATGGCCGTCATAATGATTGCTGTTTTATTTCCAATTTCTAATGAACTGTAGTGATAATGTAGTGCAATTTATTGCAAGAGAAAATTTAAAGTACATTGCCATTTTAGCTGGTGACGTGAAGCCTTCAGTTGAGTGTATTTTGTACTTGTTTCTTTCTAACATTATGATTGTGCATTTGACACACTCCCTCCGGGAGGGGGATTGTCCTATACAGGGTGTTACAAAAAGGTACGGCCAAACTTTCAGGAAACATTCCTCACACACAAATAAAGGAAAGATGATATGTGAACATGTGTCCGGAAACGCTTAATTTCCATGTTAGAGCTCATTTTAGTTTCGTCAGTATGTACTGTACTTCCTCAATTCCCCGCCAGTTGGCCCAATTGAAGGAAGGTAATGTTGACTTCGGTGCTTGTGTTGACATGCGACTCATTGCTCTACAGTACTAGCATCAAGCACATCAGTACGTAGCATCAACAGGTTAGTATTCATCACGAACGTGGTTTTGCAGTCAGTGCAATGTTTACAAATGCGGAGTTGGCAGATGCCCATTTGGTGTATGCATTAGCACGGGGCAATAGCCGTGGCGCGGTACGTTTGTATCGAGACAGATTTCCAGAAGGTGCCCCGACAGGAAGACGTTCGAAGCAATTGATTGGCTTCTTAGGGAGCACGGAACATTCCAGCCTATGACTCGTGACTGGGAAAGACCTAGAACGACGAGGACACCTGCAATGGACGAGGCAATTCTTCGTGCAGTTGACGATATCCCTAATGTCAGCGTCACAGAAGTTGCTGCTGTACAAGGTAACGTTGACCACGTCACTGTATGGAGAGTGCTACGGGGGAACCAGTTGTTTCCGTACCATGTACAGCGTGTGCAGGCACTATCAGCAGCTGATTGGCCTCCACGGGTACACTTCTGCGAATGGTTCATCCAACAATGTGTCAATCCCCATTTCAGTGCAAATGTTCTCTTGACGGATGAGGCTTCATTCCAACGTGATCAAATTGTAAATTTTCACAATTACATGTGTGGGCTGACGAGAATCCGCACGCAATTGTGCAATCACGTCATCAACACAGATTTTCTGTGAACGTTTGGGCAGGCATTGTTGGTGATTTCTTCATTGGGCCCCATGTTCATCCACCTACGCTCAATGGAGTACGTTATCATGATTTCATACGGGATACTCTACCTGTGCTGCTAGAACATGTGCCTTTACAAGTACGACACAACACGTGGTTCATGCACAATGGAGCTCCTGCACATTTCAGTCGAAGTGTTTGTACGCTTCTCAACAACAGATTCGGTGACCGATTGATTGGTAGAGGCGGACCAATTCCATGGCCTCCACGCTCTCCTGACCTCAACCCTCTTGACTTTCATTTA
Organism: Schistocerca serialis cubense; assembly: GCF_023864345.2. NCBI lineage: Eukaryota > Metazoa > Arthropoda > Insecta > Orthoptera > Acrididae > Schistocerca > Schistocerca serialis. The sequence continues at coordinate 134,622,649 of NC_064642.1, forward strand.
TGGGGGCATTTGAATGTTCTTGTCTATGCAACCGCGGTACCAAATGTAGAGACTCTTCGTGCTCGTATTGTGGACGGCTGTGATACAATACGCCATTCTCCAGGGCTGCATCAGCGGATCAGGGATTCCATGTGACGGATGGTGGATGCATGTATCCTCGCTAACGGAGGACATTTTAAACATTTCCTGTAACAAAGTGTTTGAAGTCATGCTGGCACGTTCTGTTGCTGTGTGTTTCCATTCCATGATTAATGTGATTTGAAGAGAAGTAATAAAATGAGCTCTAAAGTAAGCGTTTCCGGATACATGTCCACATAACATATTTTCTTTCTTTGTGTGTGAGGAATGTTTCCTGAAAGTTTGACCGTACCTTTTTGTAACACCCTGTATAGCCATGGCGCCGGCCCACCGCCGGTCAGTACATCAGCGCACCTGATGATGGCAACGTGGTCGATTGCCGAAATATTGTGTCCTATGCACACTCATACCAGGCTGTTCACCCGAGATTTATTTCGTCATAAAATACGCCTGGAGAAATAGAAGAATCAAATTTACAGAAAGTGTTAAATGTCGGTGAAACCATGAGTAGGCGTCAAGATGTCGGACGTCCATTACACGAGTCCTCCCCGCTCTGTAAAACAAGAAAGACGGCGATTTGTGCCAGATCTTACGCGTACAATGCTGGTGCAGGAACAAGTATTTCGATCGCACCATGATCAACCTGGGCCTCTGCAGCGGGTGACGCTATGCGTTCCCATGTTCGGACAACAACGTCGTTAATCGCAATACCAGTGGTCAGGAGATCATCAGTATTGTACTATAGATCAATGGAAACAAAGTGTCCGGTCGAATGTGATCAGATATACCGTCATGCAGGTACTTGGCTCTTCCAAAACACGCATTGCATTACATATGCAGCATGAGGTTAGTGTTGTGATATGGGGGACATTCACATGGGCCTGCATGGGACCTGTGGAAGTAATGACAGCCATGATTGACATCTCTGGACTACATGAGCATTACTGTAGACCACCTGCTTCCCTTCATGTCAATGTCAACGCCAAAGATAAGTTATTTGTTAGAAGGTAAGGAGGGCAGTGATTTACCTTCTTGCTGAATCTCTTACGTGGGAAACAAACATTAACATAAAGGAGATGATTAGAAACGGAGTTCATTATCGGAGTGGAGAAGGCTGAGGACAGAAATAGGTTATTGTCGAATTGAGACTGAACCTCGCTCTTACCGAACTCGAGCGCAATGTAACTACTGTGCCGCCTTTCAAGGTACTTAAATGACTTATTTATCAGAAAGTCGTCTAGAATGTGGATCCATTGGAAAAACCGTAGCGGAGCCCGATGTTCCTGAACAACATGTGATAGAGCTGTTGTCATTTGAACGTTCTATCCAAGTTAACTACCACTTTCAGACCACGTTTTTAGCTGCTGTAAGCAGAGCCGCCACTTTGCTGAAACATTGTTATGAAATGTGGGACTTTTTAAGGGTTACCTGTGGTTGACGCAATGACTGGCAGCTGACTCCCAACATGAGAAAAAGGAAGTTAATCCGTACAAGATATTTGAGAGTGCTGCCAGTGCCCGGACACGACCGTCAGATTTCTTGGAGTATCTGAATGGGTCCGTTTACGAGGAGAACGTAAATTCCGCATTGATTCTGTTCTAAGAAAGTATCACTAATGAAAGAGGATACTTATACGAAACCTTTCCTCTTAATTTTTTGAGTACCAGGTGCCTGTCTGCAGCCCTTGTTACAATCGATTCATGGAAGAGGGAGAAGAGATTGAAAGAAAAGCGACATACTTCGTTAATAGGATGTTTAGTGAGCGGCTAAGTGCTCAGGAAAACGTTGAACAGTCGGCAGACGGAAACAATGCCACAAAGGCGCCATGCATCAAGGGCATTTTCCGAGAACCCCTGTTACAATTGACTGAAGAAACATTTAATACTTTCAGTTTACGTCTTTTGTAACGTCAACGATAATTCTAAAAATTCGGGCGTATTCAGAGAAGCAGCAACAATCTACCCTCAAGCGCAACTTCTCCGAAAAGAGTATTAATGCCGGAAAACCGTACAGTGGCTTGCGTAAGACAGACGTATATATATTATGTTTTATAATGGAGTAAATTTTCATTGCATTTAGTCCACCCAGCTGTTTGTTTTTGTGTCCTTGGACAATTTTGGGTGCCAGCTCCGCTAACACCGACCACCAACTCGTGATTTATGGGAGGTAGTTGACCTGCGAAATAATTCGCACTATATCCCGATCAGTCACCGATTGCTAATATAGTAATAGAGAAATAAGTAAACGCAAGTATTTATTAATGACATGTATTATAGTTTGAATAGTGATAACAGATATTAGTCTCACTGTAAAAACATTCGATTATATGAAGGGCAGATCTAGTCTTTGTCAGTTTAATTTTATTTTTTAAATTTTTTTGTTTTACAAAACTTCTTGGAAGACAATGTTAGCAATTGTAATGTGATCATCATTTACTTTTTGGTTATATGTATCTATAGCACAAACATGAATATCACTGTATGTGCGAATTTGTGTAAAAGCCATATATAACTACTGTCCATGCGAAAAACAGTTTTTGGTAAATACAATCCTGCCCTTTGAAGCGCCTGACCTCGTTCTTTATTAATAGTCATAGCGGAAGCTACTTTTATTGGGAACTGTTTTATCATTTGGTAGGGCGTGACCCGATCAGAAGGTGTGAGGTTAATGGTGTGTATGAGCACGGTATTATCGACGTCTATGAATTAAGCAGTGATGTGCTCGATTAAAAGTTAAGACGAATACTACACAATTAGTTAATCCCTGATTGACGTTAATATTTATAATTAACATAATAGTAGCTTTTTCTTTATAAGCAATTGATGTAGTGCTAAACCGGACGGAATTAAAAAGTTCAAGAATTCTACGGGATACAACTGAACATCATTAGTCATCAAGTTGGACAGAATCAGAACTGTGGTAAAACTTTGATTCTACAGGTAACAAATTGTAAATGACTTATTCATTAACTGTTGTACAGTCTTCATTCTTTGGGCATGGAATCGCCGTTGAATATGACTACGAAACATTTTTCTCATTGAATAAGGTGGTAATAAAATTACCGTAATTACAGTAACTTACCTGTGGTGATGAACATTACATTTCACACAATGCTCACTTAAAGAAAATAAACTTCTCCAACCGCTGTTGGTCATAATAATAAAATTAGGTTGTCGGTAGACGGCGCCTTCTAAATTGCTTACGACGACCTGTTTGAACGGAATCGCATGCTAGACTACGCTTGTGCAAATAATCTAAACAACTGCAAAAGCCGTCGCCCCTATTAATTAAACAGATTCTCAATAGATTGTATATTCTACGTTGACTTGCAAAAATCATTTCAAAATTAAGATTTCTAATCGAAAACAATAACATTAAACTATTTGTATATTTTTCGTCATTGGTGGTGAACGAAATCTTGAAAATGACGTCTCAGTCATCAATTTTGATTAAGTAGTACGAGAGATATTGCCCACCGACAAAGAAACACCTTTGAGAAATAATATACGCGATTTCATGATCTTTGGGTAGAAGTCTGGTCCCGTGAACTTCCAAGAAATTTTCGAAACCGTGGGGTCCAAAGTCGCTACTGGTTTGAACTTGAAAGTGAATTAACACACATTTAATACCGTGGTGATTTGTGGAGTTTGGACTATGTTAAGCTGCTGCTGGTCATAATGTTTTGGCTCATCAGGGAAGGCTGCCTGAAGCGAAGATGACTGTCCTAGTAGTCTAGCGGCGTGAAAGTGAGCATGAGGTTGGGGTAGGTCGTCACGATAGAGACATGAAGCCGTGGGCACACGAACCGTGCTTTCGAACGTCAACGCTATGCGTGCCGGGTTCAACGTGCTGCTGAACGCTCAGGAACGATGATACTTGCGCATACGATTCGTGTGCCTTAAGTGGTACACGCGATCGCAGCTGTCTCCAGCGGCAGTTGTCAGTTGTAACTGGTTCTCAAATAACATTGTTTACGAAACGGAAGGACATAAAATTACTACAAAGTATGATAGCTCTACTGAAACGTACACTTCCTCCCTCGTCTATATCCTAGTGATAGTATTCTACCTGTACTATTCATAAATGCAAATTTCAATATTCATGTACATGGTATAACGCAAAAAATGAAAATAATATGGCCAGCAACTAAGGACATCGGCTCAAGAAAGTTCCATTAAAAATAGCGTGATGCAAATTTACAATAGGTCTCCACGTAAGATAAAAATTATTTTATGATTCTCACGTTTTAGTAAAATACTAAAGTTTTTCCTACTTGATCACTGTTCCTATTCAGTAGCAGAATCTTTACATCATGCAAAACTCAAAATTTGAAACAAAAAAGTACAGACTATCTTACTACAAGTAGCGCAAGATCTCTTGCAGACAGAGCCAATAGAACAAACTTACTCCACAGGAAGACAGCATTTATATTTACATAGAACCGACTGTCATTGAATATTTCTCTATGGGAGTAATATGAAAGTATCAGAACCTATTTAAAAGACGCGAAGGTTAGTAAGAGCAAAACAAAAAATGGAACGCAATAGGACACGAACCTGTAACATATTAGGTGATACAACATTAACCAGCATCGCTATTCATTACGCTACACCGTCCACTAGTAGTTTACGCTCGTACTTTAAATCTTATCATACCCTGAAACCTAAGGCTTTAATCGTAAATACATTAATAACTGGCATTTAGATATAACAAATTGTACCAGGAACAATGCGTTTTTGATGGATCCTGGATACTCCATTGCCCTGATACGGCATACTTTCGCACTACTTAAGTGTCAGTAATTACTTAACCAACAATATATTTCCCGTCATTTTATTACAACATATCGTACAGCAACAACGGGTTTTAAAGACATCCGCAATTTGTTGGCGCTTAGGAACGGTATATATTGTATGTGCTGTTCGTAAGCACCATAAAATACGAGTATATATATACACACCGTGGTCCATTGAACGTGACCGGACCAAATATCCCACGAAATAAGCGTCAAACGAAAAAATTAAAAAGAACGAAACTTGTCTAGCTTGAAGGGGGAAACCGGCTGGCGCTATGGTTGGCCCGCTAGATGGCGCTGCCATAGGTCAAACAGAAATCATCTGCGTTTTTAAAAATAGAAACCCCCATTTTTATTACATATTCGTGTAGTACGTAAAGAAATATGAATGTTTTAGTTGGACCACATAATTCGCTTTGTGATATATGGCGCTGTAATAGTCATAAACATATGGCTCACAATTTTAGACGAACAGTTGGTAACAGGTAGGTTTTTTAAATTAAAATACAGAACGTAGGTACGTTTGAACATTTTATTTTGGTTGTTCCAATGTTATACACGTACCTTTGTGAACTTATCATTTTTGAGAACGCAAGCTGTTACAGCGTGATTACCTGTGAAAACCACATTAATCCAATAAATGCTCAAAATGATGTCCGTCAACCTCAATGCATTTGGCAATACGTGTAACGACATTCCTCTCAACAGCGAGTAGTTCGCATTCCGTAATGTTCGCACATGCGTTGACAATGCGCTGACGCATATTGTCAGATGTTGTCGGTGGATCACGATAGCAAATACCTTTCAACTTTCCCCACAGGAAGAAATCCGGGGACGTCAGATCAGGTGAATGTGCGGGCCATGGTATGGTGCTTCGACGACCAATCCACCTGTCATGAAATATGCTATTCAATACCGCTTCAACCGCAAGCGAGCTATGTTCCGGACATGCATCATGTTGGAAGTACATCACCTTTACGTCATGCAGTGAAACATCTTGTAGTAACATCGGTAGAACATTACCTAGGAAATCAGCATACATTGCACCATTTAGATTGCCGTCGATAAAATGGGGACCAATTATCCTTATTCCCATAATGCCGCACCATACATTAACCCGCCAAGTTCGCTGATGCTCCACTTGTCGCAGCCATCGTGGATTTTCCGTCGCCCAATAGTGCATATTATGCCGGTTTACGTTACCACTGATGGTGAATGACGCTTCATCGCTAAATAGAACGCGTGCAAAAAATCTGTCATCGTCCCGTAATTTCTCTTGAGCCCAGTGGCAGAACTGTACAAGATGTTCAAAGTCGTCGCCATGCAATTCCTGGTACATAGAAATATGGTATGGGTACAATCGATGTTGATGTAGCATTCTCAACACCGACGTTTTTGAGATTCCCGATTCTCGCGCAATTTGTCTGCTACTGATGTGCGGATTAGCCACGACAGCAGCTAGAACACCTACTTGGGCATCATCATTTGTTGCAGGTCGTGATTGACGTTTCACACGTGGCTGAACATTTCCTGTTTTAACGTAACTATACGGCTAACAGTCCGGACACTTGGATGATATCGTCGTGGATACCGAGCAGCATACATAGCACACGCCCGTTGGGCATTTTGATCACAATAGCCATGCATCAACACGATATCGACCTTTTCCGCAGTTGGTAAACGGTCCATTTTAACACGGGTAATGTATCACGAAGCAAATACCGTCGGCACTGGCGGAATGTTACGTGATACCACGTACTTATACGTTTGTGACTATTACAGCGCCATCTATCACAAAGCGAAAAGAGGGGTCCAACTAAAACATTCATATTTCTTTACGTACTACACGAATATGTAATAAAAATGGGGATTCCTATTTTTTAAAAAAACAAAGTTGATATCCGTTTGACCTATGGCAGCGCCATTCTAGATGGCCAACCATAGCGCCATCTGGTTTCCCCCTTCAAGTTTTTTCGTTTGATGATTATTTCGTGAGATATTTGGCCCGGTCACTATCAATGGACCACCCTATATATATATGCTCTTCCTAAGCACCAGGAAATTGCGGATCTCTTGAAAACCCGTCATATGTATATATATGAAGACAATGAAATATCTCGAAAACTAGACATCGGATCAAACAAAAAAAGTTGTAATTCCAATTTGTTTGTCTCGGAGAGGGACATCCAGCTACATCACACCGTGCGTGCGTGGCTGGGGGCAATTGTGAAATGTTCAATGTAAATCTCCGTCTTTTTATTGCTGATTACGATTCTTTGGAAAAATGTACATACGTTTTGCCTGAGCTTTTCCTTCGTTTCGCCAAATATGGCGCTGTAATCGGAGGAATAAAAATGGGTATACAACCGTAATACACGACATGGCACTCGATGGCTCTTGAATATTCAATGGCTAATGCGATCCCACCTCCATGCTTCGAGGGTAGGATTTCATAACTTCTAATTGGGAATCCCATTCTCAATGCTGTATTCCTCCGACATATCGAACAGGCGACTACTCCACGCGCCTCTATGGCCGTGTAGCGAAGTACGACGTACTGCGACCGGAGCTCACGTATCCCGCAACGTAGAACAGATAGCACCACTAAATAAAATAATAATTGCGCAGTGTTTATTGCCTGCACACTTACCTATTATTTGGAAAACAGACGTGCAAATGGAGGATGAATATTGCAAACACAGAAAAAAACTGAAATGATCCTTATTTACGGAGAATGTAGGAGAAATGTTGAGACTGCCTTGTATGCCGAGCGTTTTCCATGGAAAGTCTCTCTCGTTCGTTCTTTTCCAAAGTTGTCAACGCCTTTATGTCTGATAGCAGCGTACGGACCGGCAAAAGGAAATAAAGCAGACGTGTTACAGGAGAAGCTTATGGAATACCTGTACTAGCAGCAATGCACCATAACCCACGGACAAGCGTTCGGCAGTAACACCGCGATTTCGGTACGTCTGTAGGTAGTATTGTAACAATAGTGCATCATCACAAGTACCATCCATGCCACATGTCACTGCATTAAGAACTTTATGGCGCCGATTTTCACAACCGGGTAGTGTTTTGTGAATGAAGACGTCAACTAATGAACACGACCATACGTTCTTTGTCGAGATACTATTTTCCGAAGCATTTACATTCACAAATCGTGGTTGCGTTAACCGGCATAGCATCCATTGCGGGAGTGTAGAGAGTCCCCACTAGTTATGACAAATTAGCCAGAGAAGAGTGAGCGAGGCGTGACAGGAGTGAGTGGAGAGAGTGAGAGCGACTGGGGATGTGAGCGGCGTGATGCGCGGAGAGAGAAGAAGCGGCTTTAACGGTGACTGTAATGGTCGAGACGGTCAGTGTTGTGGCTCTGTGGGCCTCTTCTACACATATGTGGGTTCGTTGCCTGGTGTTGGCCCGAGCACGCGGGGCGTGCTTCATTGGTGGTTAAGGAAGGCAACATAAACGGACTGAGTTGGGACCGTCCGGTCATCATGAAGACTTCCGCCGTTAGTCTGCGGCATTCTTCCGTCGCACATCGTTTTAGAAAGCAATTTATTCCAGAGCAAATGGGAGCATGTTTGGCCTCTGCAAGCTTCTTCGTCTGAGCCGTCAACATTCTGCTTTACGCCGGGTCAGTAAATTCGAGAACCTTCTTGCTTGCAAATGAATGTTCATATTCGGCGTTAAGCACTATGACACGGTATCATTGTGAGCGTGTGTGTATTGCTTCGCAAGTGGTTGTTTGCCGTACCATCATTACAGCTTATCTTCCGTTTAATTTTCAAACAGTTGATTACGTGTTACCTAGAAAATGGTTCAAATGGCTGTAAGCATTATGGGACTTAACATCTGAGGTCATCAGTCCCCTAGAGTTTAGAACTACTTAAACCTAGCTAACCTAAGGACATCACACACATCCATGCCCGAGGAAGGATTCGAACCTGCGACCGTAGCGGTTGCGCGGTTCCCGTGTAACCTCCCCCCTCACTTATCGACCTTAATGACAGTGAAAAATTAAACCGCGTGTACCTAATGGAAATTTGGGAAAAGCAATCGTCACCGAAGTTAATCTATCGGTAAAGAGGGAGGAAAGGGTTACATCTAAATGAAAGGAAAAATGCAAATGAAACTGGTGGAAATTAATTTTGAAAAGGGGTAAAGTTAATGAAGAAAGTAAATGTGCGGCCGTTACGTTAACAATTAACTAGCGGTAATTAGATATTTGAGATTTGGGGGAAATCACGGTCGCCAGTCCTAAGGACAATTACTATAGTAACTGAAAAAGAAAGGTTATTACACATATAATTAACACTAGAAGCGTGGCAACTGAAGGTTGTCACGTGTAGTGTGAAAACTGAAAGTTTGTCAGAAGTAATAAATTTCGCTACACTCTGACTTAATTTAGCAAAAGAATTAATAAAACCGGAAAATCGAAAGTTAATTTAGTGACTGAAGTTAATAGTGAGCTTTCTTTCTGAAGCACATCGAAATCCAGTAAAATACGGTTAGTCTTGGACTACCTCAACAATCATTTCAAAAGCAACCTGACTCTACGCAATTTAGAAACAAGAGATTTTACTTTGAACTTGAATTAAATGATTCTGAACTATTAACAATAGTAAAATTTAGTACGTACCAAGCTGAGCTGCAGTCACAGGTAAGCTAAAATATGCTAACAAAACTCGCACTCTAAATTTGTGCTCGTGTAACCTAAATATTGTAGCCAGCTAGTGAACTTTGAAATTAAAGCAGTGGAATCTAATTATATTATTTTAATGCTGGCGTTTGAATTTCAACGACTCTCGGGTTCATTTCGGAAAAGGAAGGGACCCTGCTTGGCAATGCAATTGGGACAATGAGCAACAAAGGTTCATGCTAAGTTGCTGTAATTTTGCGAGGCAAATGAAACAATTTGAAAAGCTGAGGTCTGCCATACAGTTCTGACACTTTACGTGCTTTTAGTCTTCCTTGTTGGTTGATTGAAGGTTTGAAGCCGTCGATCGAGGAGGTGGCGACAGTCACTCATTGTCGGCCGTCGCTGTTGCAGAAGCTGGATGTTGGCGCGCCTTCTTCTCGACACGGTCACCAGGCGAAACGGGCTCTTGATGTGCGCCAGCTAATGCTTCCCGTCCGCGACACCATGTCAGAAACTATCATCGCGAGTCGAGCGCAATTACATGCTGCCAAACCCCGAAAGCGCGGCAACTCGCGGGAGCGTCACACAACACCTGCTCCACTCGCTACTCCCGCCAGACTCTCACTGCTCTGCCCGCGCTCCACGCGGCAGAGTTAACACTACCAAACATCCTACACACTTTGATTCTTCACACGACCCATCGATGTAATCGTTCGATAGCAGTTTTCCCTAGGCAAGACCCAGCGTAAAAATACAAATAATATTTACGAAACAAACCAATTATACATCGACATAAGTGCATAAATATATATATACAAACAGTAAAACAATTACAATATATAAAGAGACAGAAATGTCATATCTTGAGGTAACAAAACAAGGAAAAAAATAATAGTACAATAAATGAAAATAGGAGGATATGCATTTCCGGCGTTACACGTGCCCCACATTGTCTGAGGATGTTCGTGTAACGTAAACAGACTCAGAAAATGTCCCAAAAAAGAAACAGCGGAAATGCATATGCTCAAAACATCAACAAAAGTTAGCATTCGTCTAATTAACCATAAATCAATTTTTTCGACCATAATAATTGAGTGGAGACACTCCTAATCTTATTCCACTCTGTCACCTTGCACAAAATAAAACAGGTTGACAACATATTAAAATTCATAGAAAATATAGAAACTGATTTAGCTATTCCAAAATCATTAAAATTCGTAACACTATGAGAAATGGAATACTATTTGCAAAATTAATTAGATTGCATGGTCATAAAAACAGGTAGATCAAAATACGCAAATAAATAATTAAATAGACTACACATTTTATATAACCTTTTCATAATTAATATTCTCGTCACGAGAATCTACTTAACGCTAAACAAGAAAATAATATTCAGTAGATCGAAAAAAACATAAATATTGACAGCAGAATTCTTTCACATCAGCTGTCCGGGAAGAAAAACTATTCCGCCTTTCGTACCCGCAAGTACAAAGAATGCCGAGAGCGGCACGGTGAGCCTACGGCGGCACAAGAGCCGACAGCGGCTCCGCCTCGTCAGTATTGTTGCGCCCGCCTGTGCGGCACGCTTGATCTCACTCGCCTGTCTAACGGCATTTCCAGAACGTCCGTTTCACTGAATTCTTTCGGAAAAACTCACTTCCGAGTAATCTCAAGGAGTCCATTAACACTATCACAGTGGATAACTCAACACTGTCCATCATCACACATGTACTAGCCTGAAACTTAAAACAGCGTCTAAGTACATCGGCAATGACTAGTAAAACACATATTCATGAAATCTTACAGCTAGTTACAAAATCATATTTACATTGCTTAATCTACTGTGACTCAGCTGAAAACTTAAACTAGCAGCTTGGATTTTTCAATTGATAAATAATCACTTTCTCTTAAATCATTTAGTCAAAATTAATTACTTATTAATTACAACTTCTTTAATGTCCTCTTGGACAGGCAAAAGCATGGCAATCTAGCAAACCTTGAATCTTACACTCTATATTTACATATTGTACAAATTACGCATTGTGTGGTATTAATCGATCCTAGGTTGGTACAATTTCAAGTCTACTATATTCCGTATACCTAATCGTTTTCCAGAGCTTGGATACTCTAAGCAATAAGCATTTGTGTGAGGTATACCAATGACTTTATATGGTCCATTATAAACAAACTTAAATTTAGAAATTTCATTGTCTATCTCGCTCGATTTCTCATGAGCTTTTACAAGTACTAAGTCTCCGATTGCAAACTTAGCAAAACGCGCTTTAGCGTCTTGACGCCGTATGCGAGCATCAGCTTTTAGCTTCATTACTTCTCGCAAACGATCTTTTTTCACACCAATACTAATGTCAATCCGTGGAGGGAATTTGATTACCTCTTCCACTAAACTTTTACTTCTGTCATCCAACAGGATTTCCTCTGGAGAAATTCCCGTAGATTCATGTCTCAAGGTGTTCATAATTCTCTTAAATTCTGCTTCATATTTGCCCCATGCCCTATGGTTGAGATGGCAATAGGTACGGGAAAGTCGGCCTCGTCTTTGTTCGTGTGTTACGTTTGACACACCGTCTACAATACTTTCCAATTCAGTTTCTAAATTATTGTCAATGCCGAGATTCTTCACATTACAGTAGTTCAGATTCATACCTACGTCAATAGCATCCGGCCAGTTAACAATGTGTATAGGCTGGTATTGCCTATGCACACAGTCTCCTGCCTCGTCAAAACTAACTACCATTGTTTTATCTAGTGACATACATGTCAAAGTTTTGCTTTCGCAGTTAATCACTGCACGGTACTTTAATAGCCAATCTAACCCGATAATTACTTCCGTAGTTAAGTCTGGCACGACGACAAACTCTTGTTCAAATCGTGCCCCACATATCTCGAAGTTGACAAAAATCTGTTTTGTGACCGGTTTACTGGCCTTCCCAGTAGCACCGATAATTTTCACTCCTGTTACTGGCATAACTACGATGCCAGGCCTGTCTTTCAGTAACTCAAATATTTTCCCAGATACAGCACTCAATTCTGCACCGGTGTCAATCAACACGTTTAGTTCTAGGTCGTGCATATTAACAGACACTACTATCTGTCTACGCTTGACCTCGACTGTTTCTTTATTTTCCCACAGTAAATCCTCGTCTATATCCAGGTCATTCCAGAAAAAACCATCCGGCTTTGATCCTAAATCCGGTTTATCTGGCGGCTTCTTCAGCCTCTGTTCACATACAGTTTTAATTTCAACCCGTTTGTCCTGAGGCTTTGTCTGTAGCTTCGCCTCCAATACCGAAACCTTTTCCTGTAACTCGTCAACTAGCGAGTGTTGCTTTGCTATCAATTCACTAATTGTCACCTTCGTTGATTCCTCTTTGGTCAGATCGATCTCATCTGGCAATCTACCTGGAGACATGTGCCCAGTAGTATCTGCAATTACTTCCTCTAGATCTGTGCAACCCACACTGTTATCTTCTGACCGTATAATGTCAGCTCTAGCCTCATACACGCTGTAATCTACGTGCTTTTCTACCAATCGTTTCCGGTTATCACTAAAATTTTCGTAATCTTTCTCCTTAATACTCTCGCAATGTTTAAACTGGATGTTCGCGTCGGATGGGTCGGCTACTTCTACCACTACAACTTTCGGTAAAGTCTTCCGGTTAGGGCCAGAACTTTCCGTTACTACTTCAACATTCAACTCCTGCGGGACGAAACACGACGCATCTTGCTCGTGCTCCCCGTTAACATCTACCATTTCTAGTAAAGTCTGCCGGTTAGGGCCAGAACTTTCTATCACTTCACAATCACTATCTTCCTGCGGGACGAGACGCGGCAAATCCTGCCCGCGCTCCCCATAAACACTTCTCCCGTACAGGCCCCTATAATCTCTTAGTTCGTCGTATAAGCGACCGAACTGCCTTAACCAGACCTCATCCCTCTCTGCATCTCCTCGCTCGATGACGGACGTTTTATCCGACATCTGATCTTCTTTCAACACTTGCGAATCATTCTTAAACTCAATCTCCAGTTCCGCTGTGGGTATTACAGCTGCCACTTTATTATCGATTTCCGGAACACTACTTAAATTGTTCTCACTGACAGTGAATGTACTTCCTACTGCCGTGTCTACAGCTGATCTACTACTTGTGGGCGCACTCCTTTCTCCTAACACTGGCACACTCTCCCGCCGTTGATTATTCCATACGGAATTTTCATAACGACGACACCTGGGTTTTCTCCTGTTATTGGGCCGCCAAAATTTCTCCACGCCCGGTCGGCCCCTCACCGGCGCGGCTAATGGTTTCCCTGTCTCGTCCCAGCAGATACGCTCCCCGGATACTGCTGAGGCGGCTGGTCACACCCTCTGGCGTTATTACTATTCTGCGCAGCCCGTATCACGCTAGTATGATACTGGTTTCCGTCATTCCGGTTATTATTTGCATTGTACCGATTGTTATTACGGTCCGAACCATTATTGTTATTGCTGCCATGGTTGCGGTATGCATTATTCCCATGGTTATCGTTGGTGTGGTTGCTGTGGTACCCGTTGTTGTTACCACGGCCTCTACCACTGTCGCGATTATTGCGCCAATTGTCCTCGTCCTCAACTCTTTCCAGGAAATCATTGATTGTCCTGTAATTGCTTCCTACATAGCGTTTTGTATCATCTGGAAGCTTCATGTAGAGTTCCCAGACTATTTCGGATTCCGTGCGGCGATCACGCAAATATTCCAACTTGCGGATCCAGCCCTCACAAAACTCCTTCATCGAGTCGCGCGAATTCGCATCGAAAGGCCTCGATACGACAAATTCGCGCCAGACACTTTGCTGTTTTTGCTCTGACCAGTATTCAGCCAGAAACAAATTTTTAAACTCGTCAAAAGTCAGGTTCGTAATGTTGAGGTTTAGGCCCCAACGCTTGGCATCACCAGCCAACACATCAATAACCGCATTAATTTTTCTCTCATTAGTCCATGATCTGGGTAAAACTCTTTCACAATTTTTAATGAAATCCGTCGGGTGTATACCGCCTTTTTTCAAGGGGTCGAACCGCTCCTCTTTCGTCAACAACTCCGAAATATGTGCACACATTGGCACATAGCTCTGTTTTTCGTCAAGTTTCCTTTCTAATTCCGACACCCTCGTAATCACTTGGCAAGTGGTTGTCGCAAGCGTTTCCACTTCCCTCTTTTTCTCTTCGCAGGTGTTAGCCTGCTTCGTCACTTTGGTATCTACTTCGGATACTAAAGCCTTTAAAGTTTCCACCTTCTGTTGATCCTCTTTTCTCACTAATTGAATTTGTTCCGTCACCTTATTCTCGATGATCGGAGCAACTGCGTCTCCTACACTTTTCTCGATTCTGCTAATTTCGGAATCAAAACGAGTATTTATGCTCGCAATTTCCGCCTGAACGCCTATCATTTCCTGTTTAAGGTTACCGATTTCGGTATTAATCACGACAATATCGTCTTTGATTTTATCAACTTTTGTGTTAACAACTTCAACATTGTTGTTAACAACATTAATAGCTTTGTTCTGATTGTTTAGCATTCGTTCAATTTTTTCAGACTGAGCTACTTGCTTGGCAGCCTGAGCTGCTTGCTTGGCAGCCTGAGCTTCTTGCTTGGCAGACAGAGCTTTAATTTCTGCCGATTGACTCTTGATTTCGTTAATCAAAACATTCAATAAATCAGTCAAATTCCCGGAAACTACTGGTTTTACTTCCGCAGCGGCTTCCTCTTTAATTGTCCCCCCGTATTCGTCATCAAGGGATTCAGATTTGATTTTCACTTCCGATTCCGAAACATTTTCTAAAGTCTGGAATTCCATTTCTGCTCTTTGTTGCGTTTCGGCGGTCGCATCTTTCATGCTAGCCGCCTGCCCCGGAACAATGGGTACCGCTGTGCGCGTTTCCCACTGCTCGACCGATTGTTCCGTATCCAAGTCTACCAAATTTTGGTAATTGTTGCCTTCACTCATTTTAATAATTTTCAATATAAATGCAAAATCTCAACTCTAATTAGGATTCCTCACACTAATATTCTCGCTGACGTATCGACCATTTCGTAACCAGTACTTTGTTACGAGATTTGCACAATGCAAAATTCGTGTCCAGAACAACCTCAAATTTGAACATTGTCCTGTCACCAGGTCGCCACGTGTAACCTCCCCCCTCACTTACCGACCTTAATGACAGTGAAAAATTAAACCGCGTGTACCTAATGGAAATTTGGGAAAAGCAATCGTCACCGAAGTTAATCTATCGGTAAAGAGGGAGGAAAGGGTTACATCTAAATGAAAGGAAAAATGCAAACGAAACTGGTGGAAATTAATTTTGAAAAGGGGTAAAGTTAATGAAGAAAGTAAATGTGCGGCCGTTACGTTAACAATTAACTAGCGGTAATTAGATATTTGAGATTTGGGGGAAATCACGGTCGCCAGTCCTAAGGACAATTACTATAGTAACTGAAAAAGAAAGGTTATTACACATATAATTAACACTAGAAGCGTGGCAACTGAAGGTTGTCACGTGTAGTGTGAAAACTGAAAGTTTGTCAGAAGTAATAAATTTCGCTACACTCTGACTTAATTTAGCAAAAGAATTAATAAAACCGGAAAATCGAAAGTTAATTTAGTGACTGAAGTTAATAGTGAGCTTTCTTTCTGAAGCACATCGAAATCCAGTAAAATACGGTTAGTCTTGGACTACCTCAACAATCATTTCAAAAGCAACCTGACTCTACGCAATTTAGAAACAAGAGATTTTACTTTGAACTTGAATTAAATGATTCTGAACTATTAACAATAGTAAAATTTAGTACGTACCAAGCTGAGCTGCAGTCACAGGTAAGCTAAAATATGCTAACAAAACTCGCACTCTAAATTTGTGCTCGTGTAACCTAAATATTGTAGCCAGCTAGTGAACTTTGAAATTAAAGCAGTGGAATCTAATTATATTATTTTAATGCTGGCGTTTGAATTTCAACGACTCTCGGGTTCATTTCGGAAAAGGAAGGGACCCTGCTTGGCAATGCAATTGGGACAATGAGCAACAAAGGTTCATGCTAAGTTGCTGTAATTTTGCGAGGCAAATGGAACAATTTGAAAAGCTGAGGTCTGCCATACAGTTCTGACACTTTACGTGCTTTTAGTCTTCCTTGTTGGTTGATTGAAGGTTTGAAGCCGTCGATCGAGGAGGTGGCGACAGTCACTCATTGTCGGCCGTCGCTGTTGCAGAAGCTGGATGTTGGCGCGCCTTCTTCTCGACACGGTCACCAGGCGAAACGGGCTCTTGATGTGCGCCAGCTAATGCTTCCCGTCCGCGACACCATGTCAGAAACTATCATCGCGAGTCGAGCGCAATTACATGCTGCCAAACCCCGAAAGCGCGGCAACTCGCGGGAGCGTCACACAACACCTGCTCCACTCGCTACTCCCGCCAGACTCTCACTGCTCTGCCCGCGCTCCACGCGGCAGAGTTAACACTACCAAACATCCTACACACTTTGATTCTTCACACGACCCATCGATGTAATCGTTCGATAGCAGTTTTCCCTAGGCAAGACCCAGCGTAAAAATACAAATAATATTTACGAAACAAACCAATTATACATCGACATAAGTGCATAAATATATATATACAAACAGTAAAACAATTACAATATATAAAGAGACAGAAATGTCATATCTTGAGGTAACAAAACAAGGAAAAAAAATAATAGTACAATAAATGAAAATAGGAGGATATGCATTTCCGGCGTTACAGGCAACATAAATGGACTGAGTTGGGACCGTCCGGTCATCATGAAGACTTCCGCCGTTAGTCTGCGGCATTCTTCCGTCGCACATCGTTTTAGAAAGCAATTTATTCCAGAGCAAATGGGAGCATGTTTGGCCTCTGCAAGCTTCTTCGTCTGAGCCGTCAACTTTCTGCTTTACGCCGGGTCAGTAAATTCGAGAACCTTCTTGCTTGTAAATGAATGTTCACATTCGGCGTTAAGCACTATGACACGGTATCATTGTGAGCGTGTGTGTATTGCTTCGCAAGTGGTTGTTTGCCGTACCATCATTACAGCTTATCTTCCGTTTAATTTTCAAACAGTTGATTACGTGTTACCTAGAAAATGGTTCAAATGGCTGTAAGCATTATGGGACTTAACATCTGAGGTCATCAGTCCCCTAGAGTTTAGAACTACTTAAACCTAGCTAACCTAAGGACATCACACACATCCATGCCCGAGGAAGGATTCGAACCTGCGACCGTAGCGGTTGCGCGGTTCCAGACTGAAACGCCTAGAACCGCTCGGCCATCTCGGCCGACTCGTGTTACCTAGAGTTTGATAGTAACAGCATTAACAGTCGAACTGCAATCACTGATCAGCTTTCCAAACTTGAAGTGCTAGTGAAGTACATATTTGTAGTGTTAGAGATTCCTTTTTTTATAAAGAGGAACTGTTGATACAGGAATCGTGTATTTTGGTCGACTGTTTGATCTCAGAAGGTATTTCTGTCAACCTTAAGTTTTGTGAGATCTTGCTGGCAATTATATTTTGATAACGATTCCGTAAACATGGTTTGTTCTTAATTGAGAACTGCGTATGGGTGCTCGAGCTGTGTTTGCTCGTGCCAGAGCCCAAGTTTTGTAACTGTTTGGTTGTTGTGCACGCCACCTTCTGCGGATTTGTACAAAGAAATTAATAAACGCTTTAAGCCTTTGAGTGAACTTTTCTTTTGCCGACTTGTTGGCTGGCCAGCGCTTGTGTAACCAATTAAGACTGTAAACTTTGACAAGAATTAATAACAGTTTGTGGCCTGTAGTGCAATTCTCGGCTGTTAAAATGGCGAAACGAACTGCTCCTTCCCCAGGCTTAAGTTAATTATTAACGCCGTGGTCTCACCTTTAAGGCACATGTGGTGCCGATCTTTAAGCTGGCCTCTGCTTAATGGGTTTTTACATTTTGAATCAGTTATTACTCTGTTTTGTCTTTATCATGTGCGAGTGTTATGTTAATTCTGTCATTGCGGGATCCCGCAATGTTTAGTGTGGATGTCTTGTCGTAAATATCTTCGACACATTTAATTAGGTCGGAAATAATTGTTTGTTCCGGACTGGAGCTTAATAAACCATGCTGACCTGTGGACTTTCATTGCTTGTTGTCACTTAAAGCTAATTGGCCCTCGGGACATGTCCCGCAATGGCTATAAATCTTCATGTATGTAATCTGTGGTATTTATGTTTTAGAGAGGCGGAGTCTGGATAGTGGAGGTGGCTGTTTGCAAGATGTCCCGAAAGTCTGGGCGATGTCGGGGAGCGTTATTAGCTATTGAGTGGACTACCCACAAACAAAGGATGCCGCGTGGTCTACGGGGGCATTGTTACGGTCCGCGCGGCTCCCCACGTCGGAGGTTCGAGTCCTCCCTCGGTCATGGGTATGTGTGTTGTCCATAGCATAAGTTAGTTTAAGTTAGATTCAGTAGTGTGTAGGCTTAGGTACCGATGACCTCAACAGTTTGGTCCCGTAAGACTTCATCACAAATACCCAAATTTCGCAAGCAAAGTTTACTTATACCCATATTTTTCGTGTTCTTGCTATGTGCTTTGCTAAGTTGAATGACTTGTTTCGACCAGTAACGTTTTCCGTGATTTTCCTTAAGCAAATGTCAAGAACACTTGTTAACGCAGGCGTAACCTTTCGGATAATTTTCCTTTAGTAATTGTTTTAAATCAAAGCATTGGTTTTGTGATTTGGTGTGAAACACACTTTCATCGTTCTATATTTGAGATCCGTATTGTGTCAATGCTTCTAACCATTGTTCGGAAAAGCTTAGTATTTTAACTACGTTGATTGTTGTATGTTCAATAAATTTATTTCAAAACTTGGTTGGTTGGTTGGTTGGTTTGGGGAAGGAGACCAGACAGCGTGGTCGTCGGTCTCATCAGATTAGGGAAGGATTGGGAAGGAAGTCGGCCGTGCCCTTTCAGAGGAACCATCCCGGCATTTGCCTGGAGTGATTTAGGGAAATCACGGAAAACCTAAATCAGGATGGCCGGACGCGGGATTGAACCGTCGTCCTCCCGAATGCGAGTCCAGTGTCTAACCACTGCGCCACCCCGCTCGGTCAAAACTTGGTACCACGAACGATGTTCAATACCCCTTTGCTCTAATCCTTCCGATCTCTAGCCAACGAGGCACGGCAAGCCGTGTATCAAATGTATGGTATGGCACCATGGGGAACAAACCCATTCTACCTTGAATGGACGGAAATATCGTGAGTTTTTTGAACAGGAACTGCCAGTACTACTACAGGATGTTGCTCTGGACGTTCGACAACGTATGTGGTTTCAGCATGACGGTTGCGTAACGCATTACGCAATTGAAGCACTGGAGGTATTAGACTGTGTTTACACTGATCGGTGGATCGGCAGAAGTTCCCCTATTAGTTGGCCCGCTAGGTCACCTGACTTGACGTCGCTTAATTTCTTTGTGTGGGGATATTTGAAAGATGAAGTGTACCAGCAAGTGCCAACAGATCGTGAAGACAGTATCTACAGCATCAGAAACATCCGTGCTGACATTCTCGCAGATATACTTCTCTCCTGTGTACGGTCATGTGAAAAGTGGATCACTAATTGAAGTTGGCGGTACTACGTTTGAACACTTACTGTAGTTGGGAAAGTAGAGTAACGTCAGCCTTGAGCCGATATGTCGAAGGAATACAACGTTGCGAATGGCGTTTCCAATGAGAAGTTATGAAACACTAACCTGTCCTACCCTCGCAGCATGGAGGTGGGGTCCCACGTGCGACTGGATATACAAGGGCCATTACTAATGGGCAAAGCCGATTGTGACGCACTTTTGATATCGCATTTATATGCAAATTAATTAAATTGTGACAGCTGATTGATTTATGACCTTAACCTATTGTTGTGCTAAGCGGTTTATGACTCCCTGAGAGTTAATTTATGAACGCTGGGGATAAACCATCCTTCTGAGAAACCCCTCACACCTCCAACTCAACACCTCCAACTCCACCTCCTCATTCTCCACTGCTCTGGGAAATCCCCAACCACCCTCCCCCCTCATAGATACAAGCACACGTTTAATATAAAATTAATTGACTAAGTAATTAAATTGACCCATTAATTACTCCCTATCCCTCGTGGGAAATCCCTCAGCACTTGCCTCCCCTCCCCCACTTCTCCCCTCCATACTCAGGAAAAAATTGGCGGTAATATCGCTCAGTCTGTGCACAGTTGTTGTTGTGGAAGGTGCAAGTATTACCCTGTCCAGCAACTACATATCTTAATTACATAATTACACTGCCACAGATTGGAGGTGTGGTCTTGGGAAATTTTCACATGTGTGCTCACCTTGACATGCTAGGATCGACTGAGATAGTGTACAATGCCACCACCAGAGTATGTCCCACCCATTGGCTCCTCCCTGCCTCCCCCCATTGGCGGGAAACAATCGCTGAGCCAGTGGACTGGGAGGATCCAATGAGAGGAAATTCAATTACCGACATTGCAGAGGGCATAATAATATATCGTTTACCTATAAAATTCAGTTTGCATGGGTTGGATCTGTCTTTCATTTGCTGGAAAAAGCTCATCATTTTCTGTTGTTCTTTAATATGCAGGTCTTGTAAAATACATCGAAAATAAGTAACTAAATGGACTGCTTTTATCCATTCATGCTAGGAATACGGTCAAAAAATCGATGTCAACGAACTCACCACACGAAATTACACTGTTACAGCTCGCACTAAACATATCTGGCGAAGAAACAACATTCTGATTGCACAAACTTGCTTCTTCCCATTCACCATCCGCAGTTTACCAGGTGATGAAGGGGTCGCAGTCACACACGCATTCAACAGCGGGCAGTGACTGCGGGAGTGCCGGGCCGCCGTCAGGAGGGGTCCCAGGTGGCCTCCCTTTCGTACCAGACTCACTTGTTGTTTTGCTCTCAAAAACATCTTCCATACTAGCTCAGTGTAAGCAGCTGCTCTATGTGCTCGCCCTGCTGTGTACATGCTGAGTTAGTTCACAGTCCCATCGGTAGAGGATGCTGGGACAAGCAATCTCACGACCCCCTCCCCCCCTCCGCCAACTCCAATGCTCTCTTCCCCTCCCCCTTATCCCTCTGGTCACTTCTTGTTGTACAAAGCATCAGACAGCGACAACTCTCTGATACTAATACTTGAGAAATTCCTGTCGAAAGACATGATCTCTCTCTCTTTCTCTCTCTCTCAAGTGACCACTTCCTGCCCAGCGAGTGTCTGTTACATGCTACCAGAAACCACACCAACCCCAGGATTCGTACCCCCAACTGCCCGATTTCCAAGACCTACTCTTATCTCTTCCAGATCTACATCTACATCTACATGGATACTCTGCATATCACATTTAAGCGCCTGACCTTCACAATTCTCTTTTATTCCAATCTCACATAGCGCGCGTAAAGAATGAACAGGTGTATCTTTCCGTACGAGCTCTGATTTCCCTTATTTTATCTTGGCGATCGTTCCTCCCTATGTAGGTCGCTGTCAACAAAATATTTTCGCATTCGGAGGAGAAAGTTGGGATTTGGAATTTCGTGAGAAGATTCCGTCGCAACGAAAAATGCCTTTCTTTTAATGATGTCCAGCCCAAATCCTGTATCATTCCTGTGACACTCTCTCCCATATTTCCCCATAATACAAAACGTGTTGTCTTTGTTTGAACTTTTTCGGTGTACTCCGTCTGTCCTATCTGGTAATGATCCCACATTGCGCAGCAGTATTCTAAAAGAGGACGGACAAGCGTAGTGTAGGCATTCTCCTTAGCAGATCTACTACATTTTCTAAGTGTCCTGCGAATAAAACGCAGTCTTTGGTTAGCCTTCCCCACAACATTTTCTATGTGTTCCTTCCAATTTAAGTCGTTCGTTATAGTAATACCTAGGTATTTAGTTGAATTTACAGCTTTTAGATTAGACTGATTTATCATGTGACCGAAGTTTAACGAGTTCCTTTTAGCGCTCATCCTTGCATCTTGTTGCTGAATACTGGCACGGGTAGGTCGTTTGGCGGGATGTCCATCACGTTGGAGGTAACTGAAAATTTCAAATTTCAGCTCAATTGCACTATGTCCTTAAACAATTTGTGGTAGATAGGGCAGGTGTTTGACTGGAGTGTGCTTGCAATATCAATATCGAAAACTAGAAATGAATCAATCAGACTTCGACGTTGCTATTGGCTTTTAAAGCGTGGTACAACAACCGAGTTAGAAAACTGCTGCGGAAGCAAAGGGAACTTCACACCAAACATAAACATAGTCAAAGCCTTGCAGACAAACAAAAATTACGCGAAGCGAAATGTAGTGTGAGGAGGGCTATGCGAGAGGCGTTCAATGAGTCCGAAAGTAAAGTTCTATGTACTGACTTGATAGAAAATCCTAAGAAATTTTGATCTTATGTCAAAGCGGTAGGTGGATCAAAACAAAATGTCCAGACAGTCTGTGACCAAAATGGTACTGAAACAGAGGATGACAGACTAAAGGCCGAAATACTAAATGTCTTTGTCCAAAGCTGTTTTACAGAGGAAGACTGCACTGTAGTTCCTTCTCTAGATTGTCTCACAGATGACAAAATGGTAGATATCGAAATAGACGACAGAGGGATAGAGAAACAATTAAAATCGCTCAAAAGAGGAAAGGCCGCTGGACCTGATGGGATACCAGTTCGATTTTACACAGAGTACGCGAAGGAACTTGCTCCCCTTCTTGCAGCGGTGTGCCGTAGGTCTCTAGAAGAGCGTAGCGTTACAAAGGATTGGAAAAGGGCACAGGTCATCCCCGTTTTCAAGAAGGGACGTCGAACAGATGTGCAGAACTATAGACCTATATCTCTAACGTCGATCAGTTGTAGAATTTTGGAACACGTATTATGTTCGAGTATAATGACTTTTCTGGAGACTAGAAATCTACTCTGTAGGAATCAGCATGGGTTTCGAAAAAGACGGTTGTGTGAAACCCAGCTCGCGCTATTCGTCCACGAGCCTCAGAGGGCCATAGACACGGGTTCCCAGGTAGATGCCGTGTTTCTTGACTTCCGCAAGGCGTTCGATACAGTTCCCCACAGTCGTTTAATGAACAAAGTAAGAGCATATCAACTAACAGACCAATTGTGAGATCGGATTGAGGAGTTCCTAGATAACAGAACGCAGCATGTCATTCTCAATGGAGAGAAGTCTTCCGAAGTAAGAGTGATTTCAGGTGTGCCGCAGGGGAGTTTCATAGGACCGTTGCTATTCACAATATACATAAATGACCAGGTGGATGACATCGGAAGTTCACTGAGGCTTTTTGCAGATGATGCTGTGGTGTATCGAGAGGTTGTAACAATGGAAAATTGTACTGAAATGCAGGAGGATCTGCAGCGAATTGACGCATGGTGCAGGGAATGGCAATTGAATCTCAATGTAGACAAGTGTAATGTGCTGCGAATACATAGAAAGATAGATCCCTTATCATTTAGCTACAAAATAGCAGGTCAGCAACTGGAAGCAGTTAATTCCATAAATTATCTGGGAGTACGCATTAGGAGTGATTTAAAATGGAATGATCATATAAAGTTGATCGTCGGTAAAGCAGATGCCAGACTGAGATTCATTGGAAGAATCCTAAGGAAATGCAATCCGAAAACAAAGGAAGTAGGTTACAGTACGCTTGTTCGTCCACTGCTTGAGTACTGCTCACCAGTGTGGGATCCATACCAGATAGGGTTGATAGAAGAGATAGAGAAGATCCAACGGAGAGCAGCGCGCTTCGTTACAGGATCATTTAGTAATCGCGAAAGCGTTACGGAGATGATAGATAAACTCCAGTGGAAGACTCTGCAGGAGAGACGCTCAGTAGCTCGGTACGGGCTTTTGTTGAAGTTTCGAGAACATACCTTCACTGAAGAGTCAAGCAGTATATTGCCCCCTCCTACGTATATCTCGCGAAGAGACTATGAGGATAAAATCAGCGAGATTAGAGCCCACGCAGAAGCGTACCGACAATCCTTCTTTCCATGAACAATACGAGACTGGAAAAGAAGGGAGAACCGATAGAGGTACTCAGGGTACTCTCCGCCACACACCGTCAGGTGGCTTGCGGAGTATGGATGTAGATGTAGATGTAGATATAACTCCTAGGTTGCTTCTCTCAACTACACCAGGTCGAAGAATGAGGAGGAGGAACACTCTGCCACATGATAGGATAGTAACAAAAAGAATACCACTCCCTCCTATTCGTGCGAAGGTAGAACCTACACTGTACCACGAGGGCTCCCAGGTGAAACCAATACAGGCACACAGGGAAAAACAATGCAGTCGCACCAGAAGTGATATACAATCGATAAAATTACTAAACTTGACGGAAAATACGCCAGAATGCGTGGAAATTGAGGGACAATGAGGAAGTGCTTACATGTCTGCTTGGTGCAGGAAAATTCATGTACATGGGAACGAACGAGTATGTGACAGTACGAGGGAAAACGAAAAACAGTTATCATGGAAGCCCTGGGAATCAGGGACCAGTTATTTTTCATGGACACAGATAAGATAGCTGGAGTAGACTGTTTAACATAGAGTAATATTGGTGTATATTGGTATATATTATATTTATATACATAATATTGGTATATATTGTACAGGGTCTTACAAAAAGGTACGGCCAAACTTTCAGGAAACATTCCTCACACACAAATAAAGAAAAGATGTTATGTGGACATGTGTCCGGAAACGATTAATTTCCATGTTAGAGCTCATTTTAGTTTCGTCAGTATGTACTGTACTTCCTCGATTCACCGCCAGTTTGCTCAATTGAAGGAAGGTAATGTTGACTTCGGTGCTTGTGTTGACATGCGACTCATTGCTGTACAGTACTAGCATCAAGCACATCAGTACGTTGCATCAACAGGTTAGTGTTCATCACGATCGTGGTTTTGCAGTCAGTGCAGTGTTTACAAATGCGGAGGTGGCAGATGCCCATTTGATGTATGGATTAGCACGGGGCAATAGCAGTGGCGCGGTACGTTTGTATCGAGACAGATTTCCAGAACGAGGGTGTCCCGACAGGAAGACGTTCGAAGCAATTGATCGGCGTCTTAGGGAGCACGGAACATTCCAGCCTATGACTCGCGACTGGGGAAGACCTAGAACGACAAGGACACCTGCAATGGACGAGGCAATTCTTCGTGCAGTTGACGATAACCCTAATGTCAGCGTCACAGAAGTTGCTGCTGTACAAGGTAACGTTGACCACGTCACTGTATGGAGAGTGCCACGGGAGAACCAGTTGTTTCCGTACCATGTACAGCGTGTGCAGGCACTATCAGCAGCTGATTGGCCTCCACGGGTACACTTCTGCGACTGGTTCATCCAACAATGTGTCAATCCTCATGTCAGTGCAAATGTTCTCTTTACGGATGAGGCTCCATTCCAACGTGACCAAATTGTAAATTTTCCCAATCAGAATGTGTGGGCTGACGAGAATCCGCACGCAATTGTGCAACCACGTCATCAACACAGATTTTCTGTGAACGTTTGGGCAGGCATTGTTGGTGATGTCTTGATTGGGCCTCATGTTCTTCCACCTACGCTCAATGGAGCACGTTATCATGATTTCATACGGGATACTCTACCTGCGCTGCTAGAACATGTGCCTTTACAAGTAAGACACAACATGTGGTTCATGCACGTTGGAGTTCCTGCACATTTCAGTCGAAGTGTTCGTACGCTTCTCAACAACAGATTCGGTGACCGATGGATTGGTAGAGGCGGACCAATTCCATAACCTCCACGCTCTCCTGACCTCAACCCTCTTGACTTTAATTATTGGGGGCATTTGAAAGCTCTTGTCTACGCAACCCCGGTCCAAATGTAGAGACTCTTCGTGCTCGTATTGTGAACGGCTGTGTTACAATACGCCATTCTCCAGGGCTGCATCAGCGCATCAGGGATTCCGTGCGACGGAGGGTGGATGCATGTATCCTCGCTAATGGAGGACTTTTGAACATTTCCTGTAACAAAGTGTTTGAAGTCACACTGTTACGTTCTGTTGCAGTGTGTTTCCATTCCATGATTAATATGATTTGAAGAGATGTAATAAAATGAGCTCTAACATGGAAAGTAAGCGTTTCCGGACACATGTCCACATAACATATTTTCTATCTTTGTGTGTGGGGAATGTTTCCTGAAAAATTGGCCGTACCTTTTTGTAACACCCTGTGTATCGGCAACCGTCTTATAGATTCTTATAAAGTGTCTTTAACCTAAGAGGGTTGTATTACCTGCTTGAAGGCTGCAATATGCAACTAGAGAATGGATTCCAAGTTTGACTCTGTGCAAGACTGTTTGGTTTTTAAAATCTAACAAATAGTATTTACAATGCGTTTCTCTGTACTCTTTACCAATCACAACCCTTTGGTGTCAGCTAACAAGTAGCTTACACAACAGTTGCTGCATGGTTTTTAACAACATTGTGCTGTATGGCTGTTGAATTAACAGGTATACATACACGCTGACTTCTGTCTTTGATGCTTTCCAGGAAAAGAGAACCCACTGCCTCTAAATTACGAGTAACATAGATCTTCGTTAAAAGATGATAGAAAGTAGATGGAGTAATCGGTTGAGAGAGGTTGTAAGGAGATATGATTTAATGGTAGACCGATGATTCATTCCATAGAAAGATGTTGCGGCACATCATTTATCACAAATTTAACCCTTTTTCCGTTTTACTCTCGAGGTATATTAGATGTGTGGTGTATCCTGCGTTCGACTCATGTACAATTGCATGTTCTGGTTGTGACTTAGACCGCTATCTTCATGTGATCGTTAACAGCAAACCTCTCCATACCACAGTCAGCAGAGGACGTCCAATGTATGTGTGATGAATCATGTTCACCAAATCGATGGAAAACCTATTTTGCAACCTCCTCTAGACGAGCGAAGATGTGTGCGAAGTACTCCATTCCTCTACCACATCATGGATATAAATTAAGTCTTCAGTTCAGTAACTAGAGTGATTATAAATTAGTGACAGGAGATTGTGAGGTACTGTAATCCCTGTGTATGCATTTGCTTGACAGATTCGTCTCTTTTCTGTTCACAGAGCTAGAGGATCATGGCGTGTAATTTCAGATATCAAAAACAGCTGCTATGCGTTTGTCTGTTTTCTCATGAGATGTCGTTGTTTCATGCATTTTCCATTGCTGACGATCTTTTTATAGGACTGATGAGAGAATAGTATAATTTCTAAACCGTAATCGGATGTGAACAGTACGTACTATATACTTCTGGAAAGCTATAAACACACGTCAAAAAAGTTTTGCATCACCTTGGTTCCGAGAGTTTCGGAACCTGCACAGAAAATTGGAATAGAGATCAACACAAACATCATTTCCGTCCTTTTTATTGCTCATGAAAACCACACTGAGCCGTGCGTGGCTCGTGTTCCCGCCATCATGTATTTTACACTTCGTTTTTAACGTACTTCCACCTTATTACGTTAATTTAAATTACTACTGTCACTGAGTAGCTGCTTTGCCTGACCGTGAGCGGCGTTAGCAGCGCGTATCGATATATCCCCTCTCGTAGTATCTTTGCTCGACTGCTATTACTTCCCGGTCGTTGTCTGTGGTAAGCGAGTTCGGGTTGCGAGTTCGGATCTGCCAGTCAGTTGGAACGCGTCGGGAGCGCAGTCCGGTCCTGCCAGTCCGGGAGTTGCAATGCGTCACCAGTGCAGTCGGGTTGGAGCTGTGAGGTCTGCGTCGACATGGCTCGCCCGACTATTGCCACCACGCATCACTTGAGCTGGGCCACGGTCTTGGTGGATCGTCTGTCGGTCGTCCTACTGGACGACGCGTTTTGGCTCGCCGATCGTTCATGAGTCGGCTGTGTGTGCGTGCATTCACTCCCGATTTGTCTTCGTGCGTACTTAGTTATTGCTGAGTATCGTTCAGGTCTTCGTGCAAGTGTTTGTCAGGTTGTGTGTGTAGTTAACGTGGTTTACTTTGGCAAGTTATTTTAAATGTTGTTGGTATACTGGCTCTGAGAGTTCAGTCGTCTCATCGGGGGAAGTGTAACTGGTTCTCTGAGCTCTTCTAGGGCCCTTCAATTACCATCTTATGGAAATTGGGCCGGTCCTTTCCTGGTGAAGGGATGTCGCTTAGCCAGTGGGCGTGTTTCCTCTGCATGGTTGGGTCCGAGCCAGTATTTCCGCCGTCGTGTGTCTGGAAGTGAGTGGGAGACGCACCAGCAGTGCAGTCGCGACGGAGCAGCGGTCGCGGACGGACCAAGGGGCAGTCGGCCGGCTGGCGCGGACCAGGAAGGATATCTCCGTGCGATCCAGTCGGCTGGGTCCGGTGGCGGCGCCTGCTCATTGTCGGAGCGTGTGTGGAGCTGTCCGATCACTATGAGCTTCGTGGTTCACCGACCCAGGACGTCAAAGTTGAATAGTGGTTTCAACTACCCAAGCCACGTCCATTCATTTTGTGGTGGTTCGTTTCGGTGGTTTGCTGTTGGGGAGGTTTTCCTGTGAGCAACACCGAGCGTTTCTATTGCTGAAATTTAGCCGCCATGCGGTGCAATTAACTGTATTGGTTGACTACAATTCGAGTGCATCAGCGGGATTTTCTGCCTTGTGGCCGTTAGTGTTCTGGTTACCTGCCCTGACCACTGACGTAAATTCAAGCAGTGTTCTTTTGGGTCAAGTTAACTATATTACTGCATTTCAAATTCAAGTGTACCAGCGGAATTTTCTGCCTTGTGGCCGTTAGTGTTCCGATTACCTGCCCAGGCCACTAACGTAATTTCAGGCAGCGTCCTTTCCTCACCTGTTCTCGCTGTCCAACATGGTCTGTAATTTTGACAGCTAATACATACATAATTGTGGATTATCACGTTCGTAACCTTTTGTGTTTGAGTTCTCATGTACTGATTGATGGCAAGAAAGTCATTGTGTCGGTCGGTCCGTGGCTGCCCCAGGTTGGGTTCCGACGGATCAAGTGTAGTTCGGCTCACCACCTGTCTCACCTAAGTGAACGAGGACAGACTGACCTCCATGGAGGCTTCTAAGTGCCGTTGTCTTTATTGTCTTTCCCACCGCTGTTTAATTATCTGTTTTCCACGATTTAAAATTTAAGGCTTATGGTTATATTTTTTTAAAAATTTGGAAAATTAACTGTGGGCTTTCAGCCATGCAACTTTATTCTTAAAATTATCTTTCTAGCTTAAACATTGCGGCCTTCTGCCTTTAAAAGATTATGGTAATATATTTTAAAATTCTGAAATGTAATTGTGGCCTTTAGCCATTTGTATTGCATCTTGCCTATGTTTATTCTATCTACTTTGCCTTGGGGCTTTCCACCTAGCTGTGATATATGTGTTTTTAATTATTTTATTTGTTATTTTAATTGCATTTTTTATCTTCTTGCTTTTTTAAAGATTTCTTGTTTGCAGGCTCTTAGCCGTGAAAGAGTTGCATTTGCTAAAGGTTCAGCTATGTGCCGCTTTGGTTGTAAATGTGTTTTTACATTACAATAAATTACAATTAGAAGGTGAAACTGACCCCAACATTATTCGTCCCTTTCCACAATCCTAATTACCTGTTCTGCATAGCGGGTTTAGCGGGCGTCTCACATACATTGCATGTTGTACCATCATACAGCGAGACCTTCAGAGGTGGTGGTCCAGATTTGCTGTACACACAATTTCACGTCCTCTTGCATTGATGATGCATGCCTGTATTCGCCGAGGCATACTATCCACAAGTTCTCCAAGGCATTGTTGGTCCAGATTGTCCCACTCCTCAACGGCGATTCGGCGTAGACCCCTCAGAGTGGTTGGTGGGACACGTCGTCTATAAACAGCCCTTTTCAATCCATCCCAGACATGTCGTTAGGGTTCATGTCTGGAGAACATGCTGACCACTTTAATCGAGCGATGTTGTTACCCTGAAGGAAGTCATTCACAAGATGTGCACGATGGGGGTGCGAATTGTCATCCATAAAGACGAATGCCTCGCCAATATGCTGCCGATATGGTTGCACAATCTGTCGGAGGATGGCATTCACGTATCGCACAGCCGTTACGGCGCCTTCCATGACCACCAGCGGCGTACGTCGGTCCTACATAAAACCACCGAAAACAGCAGGGAACCTCCACCTTGCTGCACTCGCTGGACAGTGTGTCTAAGGCGTTCAGCCTGACCGCGTTGCCTCCAAACACGTCTCCGACGATTGTCTGGTTGAAGGCATAAACGACACGCATCTGTGAAGAGAACGTGATGCCAATCCTGAGCGGTCCATTCGGCATGTTGCTGGGCCCGTCTCTACCGCGCTGCATAGTGTCGTGGTTGCAAAGATGGACCTCGCCATGGACGTCTGGAGCGAAGTTGCGCGTCATGCAGCCTATTGCGCAGAGTTTGAGTCGTAACACGAGGTGCTGTGGCTGCACGAAAAGCATTATTCAACCTGGTGGAGTTGCTGTCAGGGTTCCTCCGAGCCATAGTCCGTAGGTAGCGGACATCCACTGCAGTAGTAGCCCTTGGGCGGCCTCAGCGAGGCATGTCATCGACAGTTCCTGTTTCTCTGTACCTCCTCCAAGTCCGAACAACATCGCTTTGGTTCACTCCGAGATGCCTGGACACTTCCCTTGTTGAGAGCCCTTCCTGGCATAACAATGCGGACGCGATTGAACCGCGGTTTTGACCGTCTAGGCATCGTTGAACTACAGAAAACACGAGGCGTGTACCTCCTTCCTGATGGAATGACTGGAACTGATCGGCTGTCGTACCCCCTCCGTCTAATAGCCGCTGCTCATGCATGGTTTTTTACATCTTTGGGCGGGTTTAGTGACATCTCTGAACAGTCAAAGGGACTGTGTCTGTGATACAATATTCACAGTCAACGTCTGTCTTCAGGAGAACTGGGAACCGGGGTGATGCAAAATTTTTTTTGATATGCGTAATACATGTATCAGAAAGAATCTATTTTTCTTTCTTTTATTTAGAAGGTAGTAGTTTTATCATCTTAAGGTTTCTCGTCATAGTGAGTGGGCGAGAAAACTTGCAGAGTAAACGTATGTCATATGTTGGAAATACACTCCTGGAAATTGAAATAAGAACACCGTGAATTCATTGTCCCAGGAAGGGGAAACTTTATTGACACATTCCTGGGGTCAGATACATCACATGATCACACTGACAGAACCACAGGCACATAGACACAGGCAACAGAGCATGCACAATGTCGGCACTAGTACAGTGTATATCCACCTTTTGCAGCAATGCAGGCTGCTATTCTCCCATGGAGACGATCGTAGAGATGCTGGATGTAGTCCTGTGGAACGGCTTGCCATGCCATTTCCACCTGGCGCCTCAGTTGGACCAGCGTTCGTGCTGGACGTGCAGACCGCGTGAGACGACGCTTCATCCAGTCCCAAACATGCTCAATGGGGGACAGATCCGGAGATCTTGCTGGCCAGGGTAATTGACTTACACCTTCTAGAGCACATTGGGTGGCACGGGATACATGCGGACGTGCATTGTCCTGTTGGAACAGCAAGTTCCCTTGCCGGTCTAGGAATGGTAGAACGATGGGTTCGATGACGGTTTGGATGTACCGTGCACTATTCAGTGTCCCCTCGACGATCACCAGTGGTGTACGGCCAGTGTAGGAGATCGCTCCCCACACCATGATGCCGGGTGTTGGCCCTGTGTGCCTCGGTCGTATGCAGTCCTGATTGTGGCGCTCACCTGCACGGCGCCAAACACGCATACGACCATCATTGGCACCAAGGCAGAAGCGACTCTCATCGCTGAAGACGACACGTCTCCATTCGTCCCTCCATTCACGCCTGTCGCGACACCACTGGAGGCGGGCTGCACGATGTTGGGGCGTGAGCGGAAGACGGCCTAACGGTGTGCGGGACCGTAGCCCAGCTTCATGGAGACGGTTGCGAATGGTCCTCGCCGATACCCCAGGAGCAACAGTGTCCCTAATTTGCTGGGAAGTGGCGGTGCGGTCCCCTACGGCACTGCGTAGGATCCTACGGTCTTGGCGCGCATCCGTGCGTCGCTGCGGTCCGGTCCCAGGTCGACGGGCACGTGCACCTTCCGCCGACCACTGGCGACAACATCGATGTACTGTGGAGACCTCACGCCCCACGTGTTGAGCAATTCGGCGGTACGTCCACCCGGCCTCCCGCATGCCCACTATACGCTCTCGCTCAAAGTCCGTCAACTGCACATACGGTTCACGTCCACGCTGTCGCGGCATGCTACCAGTGTTAAAGACTGCGATGGAGCTCCGTATGCCACAGCAAACTGGCTGACACTGACGGCGGCGGTGCACAAATGCTGCGCAGCTAGCGCCATTCGACGGCCAACACCGCGGTTCCTGGTGTGTCCGCTGTGCCGTGCGTGTGATCATTGCTTGTACAGCCCTCTCGCAGTGTCCGGAGCAAGTATGGTGGGTCTGACACACCGGTGTCAATGTGTTCTTTTTTCCATTTCCAGGAGTGTATATTTCCTACATTGGAGTATTATCAGCGTTTCTTTCCATGTAACTGATATATTGGAAACCATACTACTTTAGCATTATATCGTGCTTAAGTGCAGAATTGTGTATCCATAGGTTTGTGTGTTTATGTTCTCTGATCATTTCTATCGCCCCAGTTACCTCTAGGTACGGAGTCCAAGCACTAAAACAATTCTACAGAAGTGGCAGTACAATTGTTTCAAACTCCTTCCGTCTGGAACTCCAGTATGAATAAGTCCTATATTTCTTCATCTTTTTAATCGTCTGTTATATCACCACAATACTCTCAAATGTATCAGGCTCATATCTACTATACACCAGTAAGGAATGCTAAACTCCTTAGTATGCAAGCGTCTTTAGAGGATGTGTTAACTGGACGGGTGTCATGAGTAAGCCTGGAAGGGAACAGTCTTCGTAAATGGCAGTTACAGTGCTGGAATGAGAATACCGCTCTATACCACAAGCGTCTGTTAGCACAGGCTTGGAACACATGTTGTTCTCTTTGCGAAAGTACAAATATCGAAGTGTATTAATTACGTGGAACTCAGCTCATTCTGTTCCTTCACGAGATGTCGAACGTAGTGGGTTCTGATCAGTTCCAAATTAAATCGAAGACTATGTTGAAGGAAGGTTTGGTTAAATACAGAGCAAGAGTTATGAGATGCATAAAGAGATGCCCCATAGAGTTCAGCTCAGGTTCTTTAGCCAATAGGTTCAACGAAATGGTAGTTCATTTCGAAATAGAGGGCAAAGTGCTGGATCTTTGAATCTTCGACTTTATCCTGCGAATGTGAGAATTCTTTGTGTCTCGCATCCAAAAAGGGGGATATGGTTAATCGTGATAAAATCTTACCGAATTTATATAGTGTTTCGTCTATGGAATGGAGTTTTGGCACCTGCTCTCCGCTGATGGCTATTTCCTACACTAAGAAACAGTATTTGTGGTTGTGATGTAGGAAGTGTAACACGCTTCACGATATGTCCGAATGTATATGAACCTCGCAAAGTAATGGAGGGAGTGGTTTAGCAATGATACAGAAACCATGCTGATAGCATCACGAGATCGACGTGATAAGACATTCTGTTCACGTGACAACTCGTCGAGAGTGATGCTTTGGACCTCGAGTAATTGAGTAAAATTCGTTGAAATTACGAAAAATCTGGTAAAATTACGAAATTGACGGAAAATATGTGACTTTGATGAAAATGCGACAAAAAATGAGAAGGGATGAAGGTATTTGCATGCTCACCTGAGTGTATGAAAATGGTTCTGTTCCTCCACTGGTGGAATTGACAACTTATGGTGCATACTATACGTGCTCTATAGGTTTCAATCTTTCAGATTAGTCCCTTGTTCCACATGTGGTTATGCATTGTATGTCATAAAAATGCCGTGCGCATTGTCCAAACATATGGGGGTCATGATGACTGCCACCTAGGACACCAAAACTGCGATCACATATTTGAGTGCAATATGCACCACCAATATAAGGAATCAATGTTATGAGTCTATACAAAAACAGAACACTGAGACATCTGTTACCCTATTATTGTGGAATGGGATTTAACGTAGAGGTCACCACCTTCGGGATCCTGTTTATTAACGCTCCATAATGCAGCAAACTCTTCCAGTTTCCACATATTGAGCTGTCTTCCACCGTTTTTCAATAATGCCTCTTTTATTTCAACTCTTCTGTGTGTTGTGGGAGCAGCTTCATTTACACCATGCTATGTTCTGCTTTCTGTGAGAGTCAATAGATCAAAATGTATTACTGTCAGTTTATTACCTGACACAGACCAATATGTTTATATTTAATGGAATCAACATACACTATGCGATCAAAAGTATCCGGACACCCCCCAAAACATACGTTTTTGGTATGAGATGCATTGTGCTGCCATCTACTGCCAGGTACTCCATATCAGCGGCCTCAGTAGTCATCAGACATCGTGAGAGAGCAGAATGGGGCGCTCCGCAGAACTCACGGACTTTGAACGTGGTCAGGTGATTGGATGTCATACGTCTGTACTTGAGATTTCCACACTCCTAAACATCCCTAGGTCGACTGTTTCCGACGTGAAACTGAAGTGGAAACTTGAAGGGACATGTACAGCACAAAAGCGTATAGGCCGACCTCGTCTGTTGACTGACAAAGACCGCCGACAGTTGAAGACGGTCGTAATGTGTAATGGGCAGACATCTACCCAGACCATCAAACAGAAATTCCACATCGCATCAGGTTCCACTACAAGTACTATGACAAGGTGAGAGAACTTGGATTGTATGGTCGAGCGGCTACTAAAAGATACACATCACGCCGATAAACGCCAAACCTCGCCTCGCTCAGTGTAAGGAGCGTAAAAAGTGGACGACTGAACAGTGGAAAAACGTTGTGTGGAGTGACGGTACACAATGTGGCGATCCGATGGCAGGGTGTGGGTATTGCGAATACCCGGTGAACGTCATCTGCCAGCATCTGTAGTGCCAACAGTAAAATTCGGAGGCGGTGGTAATATGGTGCTGTCATGTTTTTCATGGAGGGGTCTTGCATCCCTTGCTGTTTCGCATGGCACTACCACAGCACAGGCCTATATTGATGTTTTAAGCACCTTCTTGCTTCCCACTGTTGAAGAACAATTCGGGGATGACGACTGCGTCTTTCAACACGATCGAGCACCTGTTCATAATGCACGGCCAGTGGCGGAGTGGTTACGTGACAATAACATCCCTGTAATGGACTGACCTGCACAGAGCCATGACCTAAATCCTATAGAACACGTTTGGGATGTTTTGGAAGGCCGACTTCATGCCAGGCCTCACCGACAGACATCGATACCGCTCCTCAGTGCAGCACTTCGTGAAGAATGGGCTGCCATTTCCCAAGAAACCTTCCAGCATCTGATTGAACGTATGCTTGTGAGAGGGGAAGCTTCCATCAAGGCTAAGGGTGGGCCAATACCATATTGAATCCCAGCATTACCGATGGAGGGCGCCACGAACTTGTAAGTCATTTTAAGCTAGGTGGCCGGATAATTTTGATCACATAGTGTATATGGTCGATGTCAGCATGCAAACGGTACTTGTTTCTGATCTATCAGAAGAGAGATGTAGTAAAATCTTATTGAATTCACTACCAGGTGACGTTAGTGAAATTTTTATAGTTTGTGGTTTTACTCTGTTGGATGTCACAAAAATAAAGAGCAAAGGGGGAGAGAGAATTTCTTTGTGCAGTTCACGTATGCTCTGCAAGGATGTGAATTGCGGTCTGTAATTTTGTTTGCTATTTTTCTCGTTGTGTTGGTTCTCTACCTAATTAGTGACAGATGGAGGACTAGATAGCCTTCTAACTGCGAAACAGTGCTATCGGAATGTGATGGTACTTCAAGAGAATTAGCAGGGATATGTGACTTAGCTGGCGTATCAGTTCTTTCTGCTCTGTCAAGTGCCAGCTATGGTGCAAAAACGTATGTAACATAAATAAAAGACCTGAGGATATTTTAATTACTATTATACTCTATTCCTCAACAAATACGTGATAACAACGACGTGGCGGGACGATTTTCCTACTGGGCAGTGCGAAGCGATACCTTGCTGGTGAGAGTATGGATGCACCGTAATTTTCTTCAGCCACTGTACGCACATGTAAATGATAATCTGGCATGTTATGCTGTTGGAACGTAAAGTTACCGTGGTCAGTGTTCATAAAGAAAATGACAGGGGTCTGACTATCTCCGGTCGTAAGGGAGGTATATATTTGACGTGGAGAACTGAAATTTCAGTGTGTCAATAGGCGTAGAGGGTATGAGAGATTTTACGTGGAAAATTATGTCCAGTCATAAGCAGGATACAGATTTACATCGGAAACCGATATTTCCAGAGCCACAGTCGTCAGTAGGAGGTATTTTTGATACTTTGCTCATTATCAAATGTCACCCTATTGGGCTGCTATCGTAATATTTAATTATAATTCAATTGGTAAATATGTGGCTAGTTTCCAAGAACGACACTACTTTGCGTGCGAGGTGCATAGTACAGGTATCCGGCGATCGGAACGAATGTACATTTGTGACTTAAGATGCGAGCCACTACGGAGCCTTCCAGACTGGTCAGGCAGGGAACAGAGATGCAGTTGAAAATGGTTCAAATGGCTCTGAGCACTATGGGACTTAACAGCTGAGGTCATCAGTCCCCTAGAACTTAGAACTACTTAAACCTAACTAACCTAAGGACATCACACACATACATGCCCGAGGCAGGATTCGAACACGCGACCGTAGCAGTGGTGCGGTTCCGGACTGAAGCGCCTAGAACCGCTCGGTCACCGAGGCCGGCAGATGCAATTGACCTCACGGTGTCGCCCTCTGAGCAGGTGAATTGCGAACTAATGCTTACTTACTATGTGTTGGACAACCTTAGTGATCACGTGTGTTGCGAATATTCTCCGATTTTCGAGTGGCTACGTAAGAAGATTCGGTATCGATCACTAACAACTATTTAGTGCTGGAAGTATTGATAACATCCGAACTCCATTCTTACCACTCTAGTCATTCTGGACACGCTCCACAGCTTCAGCGCTTGAGAAATGGAACGATCGCTGAGACATGCGTCTACAGTGGCAACTAGCACTGTGACTCTCTGGCCTGGTGTGCTGCATGTGAACATCGGGACACAAAAGTGCGGGATGTACGAGTGTTTCAGTGATCTCTGACAATTAACTGTAACAACAACTACCACAGAATGGAATGTGGTTTAAGTGTGTGGTGTTCGTTGCTTCTCAATACAGAAAGGTGGGAGTGATATTCATTGTTGTTACAACCCTATCACTTGGTAGATGCTTCCTCTTCCTCATTCTTCATCATGGTGTAGCAGAGAACCAACTTAGGATTTATATAATGCTTTAAAAACCAATAGCAACGTCAAAGTCCTGATCGATTAATTTATTGTTTTCGATATTGGTATTGCAAGCACACTCCAGTCAAACACCTGCCCCATCTCCTACAATTGGGCTGAAATCTGAAATTTTCAGTTAGCTCCAACGCATGGACTTCCTACCAAACGACCTACCTGCGCCAATAGTCACCAACACGATGCAAGGATAAAATCTGGAAGGGGGAAGAGTAGGTCTTGGAAATCTGGCAGTTGGAGGATCGAATCCTGAAATTTCCTGCCAAATATTCCCGTCCTGGTACCCACCAATAGGAGGCAAGGAAAAACTGTCCCACACGGATGGTAACAGCTTAATTAATTAGTCAATCAGTTTGATTGAATGGGGATAGTGCAAAAGGACTATTTCCGTGACATCCACAGTCCAGCATTTTGGGGAGGGCTGGGGATTTACCAGGTATCCATTACTTTCTTCAGAGCAAAACAGGGGTTAGTGTTAGAGAGAGAGAGACAGACAGACAGACAGAGAGAGAGAGAGAGAGAGAGAGAGAGAGAGAGCATGTGTTTGATAGGATTTTCTCAAAAATCAATACCAAACAGTTGCCGTCACCTGATGCTTTCTGAGACAAGAAGTAACCACACGAGCAAGGGGGCGAGAGGAGGGGACTGGAGGTTGCTTATCCTAGCGTAGGGAGGAAGTAATTAATTCCTCAATTTAATTAATTAGTCAATAAATTCGATACCAAAGGTATACTTGTATCGCCGGCCGAAGTGGCCGTGCGGTTAAAGGCGCTGCAGTCTGGAACCGCAAGACCGCTACGGTCGCAGGTTCGAATCCTGCCTCGGGCATGGATGTTTGTGCTGTCCTTAGGTTAGTTAGGTTTAACTAGTTCTAAGTTCTAGGGGACTAATGACCTCAGCAGTTGAGTCCCATTGTGCTCAGAACCATTTGAACCATTTTTTTATACTTGTATCAGTGAGTTGAGGGGGAGGGTTGGTGTTTCCTAGAATGGTGGCCGAGGAGGAGGAGGAGGAGGAGGTGAGGGGATTTCTCAGAAGTATGTATTATTCCCAGGGGGTCAGAATCGACCCTTAGTGGATCATAAACCAGTTAACAGATCAATGGCTTAAGGTGATAAATCAATCAGCTGTCACATTTGATTAATTTTTATATAAATTTGATATTAAATGTGCGCCACAATCGGCTCTGCCCTACCACTGCCATTGAGTCGCACATTGTAAATT
This sequence comes from Schistocerca serialis cubense, assembly GCF_023864345.2. Lineage (NCBI taxonomy): Eukaryota > Metazoa > Arthropoda > Insecta > Orthoptera > Acrididae > Schistocerca > Schistocerca serialis. The sequence goes on from NC_064642.1 coordinate 134,661,879, forward strand.
ACGACTGTGTAACCATTTCTATTCACCCAATTAAAGCACCATCTATGGACAAACGAAGAAAATGCTTCAGACAAAACATATACAGATTTTGCCATAGAATCTTAATCTACAATAAAAAATGGGGTTCCCATTGAACGCTTCAAAGATGCACGCAGCCAGCCACGCACGGAGTGGGGTGGGTGTCGAGTGTGCTACAATCGGATGTCCCCCTTTGAGACAAACAAATTGGAATCATAACTTTTTTTGATCTGATGTGTAGCTTTCAAGATATTTCAGTGTCTTCAGTTGAAATGAACACCTTTCAATTGAAAGCCAAAATAGCATCTGGTGACTCTCTACTGAAGAGAGATGGCGTCATATGACGTAGATGGCGTTCTTCCATCTCATTGGTCTATGTTCAAGCGCACATTCGGAATACCTGACATGCTGAATATTGTCTTGTACGTTCGGAGAGACTCCCTGACAAGTTTCTTTCAAGCTGCGTATCAGAATCCCGGCACATTCAACATTCTACGTTCGGATGCACGGTCCGTGTACCGAGCACTTAAGCTGCAACGAGCCGCAGGTGCAGCGGCAGCGCACTCAGCAGGTGGGCCACCGGGCGCTCAGAGGACACCTGCGTCGCCGGCAGCAGCGAGGCAGCAGACAAATAGTACAGATCACAACGATGTAACAGATAACTAAACAGCCGGGAAATCTTTGTGAAGTTAAGCCACTACAGCTGAAAGTTCGCTGAGATCCTTGCACGCTCGTCTCAAAGTTCGCACTCGGGTAAGCGACAGACCGACGTCAGAAGCGAGAGATGGCTCGGGTGATACACAGAAATTATCTGTTCGTCTGTCATACATACTGAGACTCCTGTCTCTCATACTAAGGAGGGAAACAATGAAGGGACACATTTATAATCAGCTTCAAATTAGTGAATTCTTTCGTTCGAAATTATATTGGTATTTAGTGGTATAGCGTGAGTAATCTTCGTAATTTAGATTGTGTATTGACGTCTGACTGATATTCCCAAACAAGATACAAAATACACTAACGAGAAAAACAGTCGCAACACCAAGAAGGAGTTGTGTGACATAAACGGAATTTGGTAGACGTGTTCCTACATCTGAAAGACGATGTCTATTCATACTACGCGCCAGTCGCCTAAGATTGGCGTTAGTAGCGCCGCTATGATGATGCAAATCAGATTTGATTTAATAGATGCAGTAAAGGTCGTGAGACTTAGTTGCCTTTGAGATTGGAAGTGGTGAGTTGATGTTAGTCAACAATTCCTTTAAGGTGAAAAAGACACCTTTATCAATACTCACTGAGTTTGAACGAGGTCGTGTAATAGGGCAACGTGAAGTTGGCTGTTCCTTCTGCGATATTGCAGAAAAGTTTGACAGGAATGAAGCCGCTGAACATGATTGCTGGCAGCGGTGGTCACAAGAATGTGTGGTCACAAAGGATCGGACTCCGGATGGCCCGTGGCAGTGCCGAGATGGAAGACTGTCGTATTCAGAGTGTGGTTCTGGGACTTCGTACTACATCCACAGCAGCAATATGAACAGCAGTTGGCACCACAGTGGCACAACGAACTATGAGTTACTTCAAAGCTCCAAGCCAGACGCTCTTGTGAGCGCATTTCACTGACCCGAAGCCACCACCGTTTGCGACTTCAATGGTGTCAAGCGAGAGCTCACTGGAGCGCAGGGTGGAGGTCTGTTGTGTAGATGAAAGCTGGATCTGTCGCGGTGCCAGTGAGAGCCGTGTGTTAGTTGGGTGGAGGCCAGATGAGAGCCTGCACCCAACTTGTTCGCTTACAAGATACACTGGACCTACACCTGGAATCATGATCTATGGTGCGACTTCGTATGACAGCAAGAGTGCCGCGCGGTGTGGCCGAGCGGTTCTAGGCGCTTCAGTCTGGAACAGCGCGACCGCTACGGTCGCAGCTTCGAATCCTGCCTCGGGCATGGATGTGTGTGATGTCCTTAGGTTAGTTAGGTTTAAGTAGCTCTAAGTTCTAGGGGACTGAAGACCTCAGATGTTAAGTCCCATAGTGCTCAGAGACATTTGAACCATTTTTGACAGCAAGAGTACTCGCGTGGTTATCCCAAGCACCTTGACTGCAAAGCTGTAAGTCAGACTGGTGATTCGACGTGATGTGCTGCCATATGAACAGTATTCCAGCGGGCGTTCTCCAACAGGATAACGCACGACTGCATACCGCTATTGTAACCCAACATGCTCTACAGAGGGCTGACATGTTACTTTGGTGTGGTCGATCACCGGATCTACGTTCGATCGAGCACATATGGGAAATCATCAGACGACAAATCCAGCGTCATCCACGAGTAGCATTAACCATTCCTGTATTGTCCATCCTAGTGCATCAGAAAAGGAACTCCATCCCATAAATGACATCTGGCACCTGTCCCGACACAATGCATGAACTTTTTAATGCTTGCATTCAACATTCTGGCGGTTACACCGGTTATTAATGTACCAGAATTTCACATTTTCAATGACTATCTCGCGCTTAGATTAACCTGTGATCTTGCAGTGCTGATCGCCGAAACGGGTTCCCTAGACAAATGTGTTTACGAAAATTCAATTCCCTACATTAACTATCTTTTAGTGTTGTGATTTTTTTTTCGTCAGATTATGAAAGGAAAACAGTAACAAAATCTGCAGTATCACAAGCTTCCTGGGCCTAGGTAGGGCTCTAATATGTGGTCATACTTCACTAGTAGATGATACATTTTCGTCCACTGCTTAACACTGCACACACTGAGGACGGGGCGTGAGTGGTGCTTGGGTAGCTCAGTTGGTAGAGCACTTGCCCGCGAAAGGCAAAGGTCCCGAGTTCGAGTCTGGGTCCGGCACACAGTTTTAATCTGCCAGGAAGTTTCATATCTGAGCACACTCCGCTGCAGAGTGAAAATCTCATTCTGGAAACATCCCCCAGGCTGTGGCTAAGCCATGTCTCCGCAATATCCTTTCTTTCAGGAGTGCTAGTTCTGCAAGGTTCGCAGGAGAGCTTCTGTAAAGTTTGGAAGGTAGGAGACGAGGTACTGACAGAAGTAAAGCTGTGAGGACGGGCCGTGAGTCGTGCTTGGGTAGCTCAGTTGATAGAGCACTTGCCGGCGAAAGGCAAAGGTTCCGAGTTCGAGTCTCGGTCCGGTACACAGTTTTAACCTGCCAGGAAGTGACCACCTAATTTGCTTTTATAGATTTGTATCGGTGTACCTTACTTCAAAGTACTTGCAAAGTCACGCGACAGTATTTGTAATAGAATTAAGTTGTATTTGTGTTTTAGATTATACTGCTTGCATATGAACCCGCTGGTTGATTTTCTTTTGTGTCCCGTCTTGTGTGTGTATTTCATGACGATAGTTGTTTTGCTAGACTGCACGTTATCACGACGATGACATTTGTAATGTTGGTTGAGGCATTTTTGTGAGTAACTGGTAGCCAGAAGATTGCGGAGAGTTGAATTTGCCGCGCAGTTCGTACCTTTGTCGTAGATTAGAGAATAGTTATTTTAGGAGTTCTTTGCACAGATCGTCTTAGCCTTCGTATGTTGACTAGATATAGAGTTTCCATCGCAGCTCACCAGAAAAGTTTTAGCAACAGTCGCGAAATGAAGGACACACGTGGTGGAAAAGAATATCTATGGGATACCCGTGAGGTGGAATTCCAAACAGATCTTGGAACTGGTGGGGAGGATATTGATCAGATAGAATTTTGTGAAAACGAGCTGTTTGGACAGGCTTTGGACGGTCATTTGGCCAGCGAAGATGAACAAAGACATCTAGAGGCCATTGTTAAAATACGAAATTATGATGTCAGGAACCCAGTGAGACAGAAAGCTACAATTCCTAGTTGCATCGGACCACCATCGTATATATCAGCACGCAACAGTCCGTTCGACACAGGCAGAGATGAATTTTTTGCCCTCACAGATTTCGGAAAGGAAGAGGGAGGGAGATCGTCAGCAAGTGCAGAGGAGGACATCAGAATGACGGGCAGGGATTAGATGCGGCAGTGTCGAGGATTCTCGAATGTCTTGAACGTCTATCCGCAAAGATCAGCAAGGACAGTACGGAAACACGTAACTAAATCAGAAAGGTGGGTATCGAAACATGGAATGAAATCTAAAAGCTCAGTACCGAAACACGGAACGAAATCAAGAAGCCAGATACCGAAACATAAAACAACATCAGGAAGGCAAATGTTCAAAATGTTCAAATGTGTGTGAAATCCTACGGGACTGCTAAGGTCATCAGTCCCTAAGCTTACACACTACTTAACCTAAATAATCCTAAGGACAAACACACACACCTATGCCCAAGGGAGGACTCGAACCTCCGCCGGCACCAGCCGCCCAGTCCAACACTGCAGCGCCCTAGACCGCTAGGCTAATCCCGCGCGGCTAAGGAAGGCAAATACTGAACTCAAGGGGGAGATGCAAGACACCAAAAGTGAGACGCGCGAAGTCAAGGATGAAGTAAAGGCACTGCGCACGAATTGTGGTGTCACCGCCGGATACCACTCTTGCTAGGTGGTAGCCTTTAAATCGGCCGCGGTCCGTTAGTATGCGTCGGACCCGTGTGTCGCCACTATCAGTGATTGCAGACCGAGCGCCGCCACACAGCAGGTCTAGTCTAGAGAGACTCCCTAGCACTCGCCCCAGTTGTACAGCCGACTTTGCTAGCGATGGTTCACTGTCTACATACGCTCTCATTTGCAGAGACGACAGTTTAGCATAGCCTTCAGCTACGTCATTTGCTACGACCTAGCAAGGCGCCATATTCAGTTACTATGTCTTCTGAACAGATAATACTGTGACTCACGTACCGTCAAGAGCGACGTTCATCATTAATGGATTAAAGTTAAGTATCAAACTAATTACGTCCGCTTTCTGAATTCTAATTCCTTGTCATGTTCCAGACCTCACGTCAGTATAGTGCTTCCCTCCTCACGCCAGCCTCCGTGACCGAGCGAGGTGGCGCAGTGGTTAGACACTGGACTCGCATTCGGGAGGACGACGGTTCAATCCCGCATCCGGCCATCCTGATTTAGGTTTTCCGTGATTTCCCTAAATCGCTCCAGGCAAATGCCGGGATGGTTCCTTTGAAAGAACACGGCCGACTTCCTTCCCTAATCCGATGAGACCGATGACCTCGCTGTCTGGTCTTCTTCCCCAAAGAACCCAACCCCAGCCTGCGTGAGCTAAAACGCATGCATTTCGGCCTCCTCTAGTAACACGGTGTTGGCTCTTCAGCCAACACAACACAAATTTAGAGCAGGAATTTGCAAAAGCAAAGAGAACCGCAAACGAGGCGAAATTAATAGCAGTAGTCGCTAAACGCGTTGCTCGTGAAATGCGGGAGGAGACACTCAACACTACGAATGTCGCAAAGATTGTACTATCGAAATTACAAACGCGAATAAAGAGCATGGAGGAAGAGTGAAACTGCAAATAATGACTCTATGACGGCTGACCAGAATGCGATGCAAAGGAGGAGCGCATGGTACGTCAACGGCGTGTCTGAAGTAAATAATCGCAGCCCCTTGAGGCGAACTGCTGAACACATTACCAGTGCCGACACTAGCAGTGAACAGAGGACAGAATGCGGATATGGTAGTGTGCAGCACGTCGAGATTGAAGACAGAGGAAACGTAGTATCGAGATCGATTAAAAGTAGAGAGGAAACCTTTGAATTTAACCACTTCATGTCAGTTCAAAAGCTCCAGCGTTACAGAGGTGAAGGAAATACAATGCTTCCCAAAACCTTCGTCAGGTGGCTTGATTTATCGTCGCCACCACACTGGCCTCCCCTGTAAAAGCTTGAGTTCGTGTGTTCACACTTGGAGGGAGCCACTGCACACAGCTTGCGTAACATTGCAAGAGCTTGTACACCAGGAATTCCGTGATACTTTCCTTAATAGAAACTGGTCTAAGGAGACTCAGGACTTCATATAACAGGAACTAATGATGTCGAGGGACTTGGAAAGTGAGGAGTTCCGCAGCCCTGTAAAGCCTGTTGAACAAGTGATCAAATGAAAACAGTATTTATTTGACCTGTGCTGTGAGGTGAGATCATACGGGTGTGTTATATTAAACCGCCCTTTGCACATAATCAGACTCTCACAGAAAGGTGTGAAAACGATAGGAAAGTTTTTAAAGAGATTCTCAGGGAACTAGAATTCGTGTATAATGAACAGCAGGTGCGAGAGAAGCGAAAACAGAAATAGACACAGCAGGAGAGGAGAGCCGGGAACAACAGCTATCACAGAAGCCATAACTGGCTAAATAACGGGAGCAGACAGCAACAGCACAATCAGGTAGAAATAGTTCACAGTAGAGAAATAACGGGTGTAATAATCTTCGGCAATTTGATCAGAAGTGGCTACAGCCAAATCATAATTCGCAATGGGGAAATAAAGGCGGAGATAACAGATCCAATTCCAACAGAGGTGGCAAGAACCCAGTTCCAATGGGAGCAGCACACAAAACCTCCAACCCCGGGCGAGAGTGTCAAGGAAACAACGTTCGACAGGATTGACTAGGCAGCAGCACAGGCATGACTGATAATGGACCCGTGACTAATATCAGAGCCAGTCACGTCAACATCTTAGGATACGAAGATATCATGGAGGTACTGTGTGAGGAGAAAGAGAACAGGCCACAACCGGAAATTTACCCTTTGGTTAAAGTCAAAGTAGGAGAATTGTCATGCACGGCTATAATTGACAGAGGGAATCAGCTCTCGTCAATATCACATAGCCTTTTCAAGAAGTGTAGTGAAACAGTTAATCCACCGAGTCTCACGATACATAATACGAAAGTGAGAGGCGCACAGCTCGGCAAATGCAGCGAGATCTCGCAGCAGACACACTTAGAATTTGAATTCCAAGGGCATAAACTGGCCGCGAATCTGTTCATCATTCCTAAATTGACAGTTGATATCCTAATTTGAGTGGACTTTCTATCTGAGCAAAGAGACGTACCATATCTCGGACGTAAGGAGTTGACTCTGGAGAAAACGAATAAAATCAAAATTCAATTCGAAAGGCTCAGATTTCGGCAATCTGCTTGAAGCTGTAGTTCATGAAACATAATGATGATGAAATCGAGGAACACGTGAGATATCGTGGGGAAGCCAATGGGGGAGACTATTAGAAAGAACAGTTAGCAGAAATTACTCGTGAAATTGATGCTAAGACTGAAAACATGGAAAACATTGGGGGAACAGATAGGCAATGGCTAGAATTAACTCCTTGGAAAGATTCGGAGGTTTTCTAACCGAAACCTGCGTCCATTAAAAGATACCAGTACAAATTTGAAGTGAAGCAACACTGACCCTTTTGTGTACTGCCCTATGCCATCCCTTGGTCTAACCGGGAAAAGGTCTTCCTGGAACTTCGTAAAATGTTAGAAGATGAAGTTATTCAACCTAATATATTAGTTTGTATCAGCCCCTTGAGGGTAGTGGACAAAAAGGATGGAAGTGTCCAGCTGGTTTTAGACTCACGCAAATAAGTGCCGTCATCATGCGAAAAGCAGATCGTCCAGAAAGATTGGAGGGATTGTTGCAGAGGCTCCATTGTGTTTCAGTATTCTCTTCACTGAACTTCAAGTCTTGGGCAGGTCGAACTCTATCTGGAATGCAGAAAATACACTGTATACATAGCAGTCGGAAAGTGATTTCAGTTCCAAAGACTTCTTTTTGGTTTGACAATATCATCAGCAGCACACTTATGAACCCGTATTAAAAGAGAAAATGATGTGTTCTGTCAATGATATACTGATTGTTGAAAGATCTTGGGAGGATCAAATGAGGTACTGGGGGAAGTTTTGGGCGGGTCAAAGGTCTTGCGTTGGGAGCAGCCGAGTAAACTTCTTGGGACACATCATATTAGCAGAAGGGATCTGTCTCAACCCAGAAAGAATGGATGCAATAGTGGAATATGCGGCACCAACCACGAGAGAACAATTAAGAGGCTTTTTGGGAGTAATTAATTTCTATAAGAAATTCACATATGTGAATTCCTTGGCTACTCCACATCATTATCAGCTAACGGGTAAGAAGACGTCATGGGTATGCGACAACTGTGCGAACCGTGAGTTTGAAGCTCTAATAACTGTACTTGTATCGCCCCCCGTTCTGTCGCACCTGGACCTATCGCAAAAATTCTGCATGGCCACAGACAGTGCAAAATCCGGTTGGGCAGTTACGATCTTCCTAGAATATGAAAAGGGCGGACAAAGGATACACAAAACGAAAGCATTTGGGAGCAGAGTGTTGCCCAAAAGTGAAATTAATTATTCTGTAACTAAATTAGAAGCACTGACAGTGGTATTGAGGATCAAAAAATTTAGGTACTTCCTGTTCGGTCGCAAAACGAGAGTCTATACAGGCCATAACGCCCTGGAGTTCCTCCTAATTGCAAAACAGAAACATGGGAGAGTGACACGATCCGTAACCCTGCTTCAGGAGTACGTCGCCTCCATTGTACTCGTACATGTCCCTGGAACGACTGACATCACAGCTGTTGCGTTACTTCAGTCAACAGTTGGATTAACTGAGGACACAACAAACGGGTTGGAAGAGGATCGTTTTTCATTGTTTTATCTAAGAAAGGTCACATTTGAGAATTTCATCACATTGACACTGCAGAACATTTGGAATGAGTAGTATAAAGACACCAACATTCTCAGATTGGAAGAAAGGTGCAAGGACGAACAGAAAACAGGATAAGGGCACATTACCTCCCGAGAAACATAGCTCTTTTCTACTGAGGGAGTATAAACGAATCATTTTAGGTTGTGTGTATACCAGAGGAAATAATTAACAAATTAGTATGATGTATCCACCTGAGACACACTCATTTCAGAGCTCGGAAATGCCTTTCGAAGCTCAAGAGTACGTGGCATTTTAAAAACTCGGAAAGTCAGATCCAAAAGGTGCCAGTCATTTGAAAAAAGTACCAAAAGGCTAAAACAACAACTGTGGGAATGCAAGAATGTCTGCATCCTATTAGCCTACAAAAATTGCGACAAACAGCAGCAGCTGATTTGATGGACCCACCACCAACCACATGACGAGGGTACAAGTACGTAATAATGGTACTTAACTTGGAGTAGAAGTTCACCACTCTGACTCCACTTCGAAGAGCAGCTGGCCTGACCGTTATCAAGGCGCTCTGCAAAGACTTCTTAGCAAATGTGGGGCCAGCAGACTGTATACTGTCAGATAATGGACCACAGTACAGACTGGAGATGTAGGACACTAAAGAGGCATGTAAAGCCAGCCTTTATCTCACGCTTCCATCCTATCTCGAATCCCTCAAAGAGGATGATATAAGATCTAGTAAATCTTTGCAGGTTGTACTGTGGGAAGAAGCATGTCGCTTGGAATGTCTTTCTGAAAGAGTTTCAGGATGTGATAAAAGAACTCCAATATAGCACCACCCTAGTACCTCCTATAACGGTCCTGAGAGACAAACATCTACCTGATTTGATACAGGAGATAGTCGACTTCCGTCTGGGAGTGCGTAGACAGCATAGAGCTATCGTGGAGGAGGCACTACGGAACATCCATCTTGCGGGACAAAAGCGAAAAGGACATGTGAAACAGAAGACACACAAGTGGGAATTTCTTGTAGGACGAAAGGTATTGATCTGAACGCACCACTTGTTCAAATGCCACAAATTCTTCGCAGCCTATACTGGCCCCATGAGCGTGTAAAGGATATCGTACATGAAAGCTGCTGAAGTGGAATCAATGAAAACAGGGAAATCGCTAGGGGTTCATCACATGAGCCACATCAAGCCCTTTGTGGAGTGAGCTGAGTGTCTTGAAAGAGATGCGACGTAGAGTGTATAAACATGGTTAAGATATTAGGTAAGTTAAGCGTAGGACTAAGTAATAATGTTTATAGGTTTACGTCAATCACTCTGTAAAACGTATATAAGAAGTGGAAGATGTCATTTATGATTGTTTACTTGCACATGGATGTTTTCGTTTGCTATACCTAGAAGACCAGTATGGCACTCATGATTAGAGAAACCTAGCTTGCATAGGGAGATGAAATCATCAAAGTCCGATGGATGTGTACCACGAGAGGAGACATGGCTCATCACTTCCATAACCTTAAGGGATGAACATGCTTGTGAAGCACATTTGGGTATAAGATCACGTTGTAAACGATGGCTACCAAAAGTTCATGGGGCCTGTAAAAGGTACGGACATGAGGAATTATCATAGGACGAGTTATGTTGTAGCCATATGTTAGGATGAACAGATTTCTGAACTGCTCCTAACAAAAAAAAAAGTGAAATAATTTTGCATGTTAAGTATACGGGGTCAAGAGGGAGTGTTTTCCCAGTTACTTGGAGTCTCATGGCTGTATAATTGACCGCTGTTTTAATTTGTATCCACTGGACAAGATGACAGACGCTGCGAGGTGGCCTGCTTTGTGTAATGACGTATGAGTGCACCGATGTGTTGAGTAAAGATGTGATTTTACTTAGTCTCCCTGGGAAGGGACAGGAGACTTTATGAGGTGACCTACTCTGCATAGAGTTGTACGAACGCGCCGTTAACGTATGGATGAGATTTTGGTTTGATTGAAGGACGTCGTATGGAATTAATGGTATTGACACGTGAGCTCCTAAAACAAGAGAACGATTATGTTTCCACAATAGCTGGGGAGTCGGCCGGTGTGGCCGTGCGGTTCTAAGCGCTTCAGTTTGGAACCGCGTGACCGCTACGGTCGCAGGTTCGAATCCTGCCTCGGGCATGGATGTGTGTCATGTCCTTAGGTTAGTTAGGTTTAAGTAGTTCTAAGTTCTAGGGGACTGATGACCTCAGAAGTTAAGTCCCATAGTGCTCAAAGCCATTTGAACCTTTTTTTTGTGAAATCTAACATTATCCCAATCATGAAACGATGCAGGATCCCCTCCTAAATGTGCAGAAAACCGAGTATCCTGTTTCTAACAAAATAGTGATTTGTTTCTGTGTATTAAATGTGCAAAAAATTCAGTGCCAAATTGTGTAAATGATACTGTCTAAAATACCTGCTCCACCGGTGATGAAAAGGGCACATAACTTAAACTTTTTTGAATGTAGTTTAGCCTTGATTGCTATCTTGAACCATTTATATATATACAGGGTTGTCCATTGATCGTGACCACGCCATATATCTCACTAAATAAGCGTCAAATGGGAAAACTACAAAGAACGAAACTTGTTTAGCTTGCAGGGGAAAACCAGATGGCGCTATGGCTGGCCCACTAGATGGCGCTGCCATAAGTCAAACGGATATCAACTGCGTTTTTTAAAATGGGAACCCCCATTGTTATTACATATTCGTGTAGTACTTAAAGAAATATGAATGTTTTAGTTGGACCACATTTTTCGCTTTGTGATAGATGGCGCTGCAATTGTGACAAAAATATGGCTCACAATTTTAGACGAACAGTTGGTAACAGGTAGATTTTTTAAATTAAAATACAGAACGCAGGTACGTTTGAACATTTTATTTCGGTTGTTCCATTGTGATACATGTACCTTTGGGAATTTATCATTTCTGAGAACGCATGCTGTTACAGCCTGACTACCTGTAAATACCACATTAATGCAGTAAATGCTCAAAATGATGCCCGTCAAGCTCAATCCATTTGGCAATACGCGTAACGACATTCCTCTCAACAGCGAGTAGTACGCCTTCCGTAATGGTCGCACATGGATTGACAATGCGCTGACGCATGTTGTCAGGCGTTGTCGGTGGATCACGATAGCAAATATCCTTCGAGATTCCCCACAGAAAGAAATCCGGGGACGTTAGATGCGATGAACGTGCGGGCCATGGTATGGTGCTTCGACGACCAATCCACCTGTCACGAAATATGCTATTCAATACCACTTCAACCGCACACGAGCTATGTGCCGGACATCCATCTTGTTGGAAGTACATCGCCATTCTGTCATGCAGTGAAACGTCTTGTAGTAACATCGGTAGAATATTACGATGGAAATCAGCATAGATTGCATCACTTAATTTGCCATCTATAAAATGGGGGCCAATTATCCTTCCTCCCATAATGCCGTACCACACATAAACCCGCCAAGGTCGCTGATGTTCCACTTGTCGCAAGCATTGTGGATTTTCCGTTACCATAATAACGGCATAATATGCCGGTTTAGGTTACCGCTGTTGGTGAATGGCGCTTCGTCGCTAAATAGAACGCGTGCAAAACATCTGTCATCGTCCCGTAATTTCTCTTGTGCCCAGTGGCAGAACTGTACACGACATTAAAAGTCGTCGCCATGCAATTCCTGGTGCATAGAAATATGGTACGGCTGCAATCGAAGTTGATGTACCATTCTCAACACCGACGTTTTTGAGATTCCCGATTCTCGCGCAATTTGTCTGCTATTGATGTGCGGATTAGCCGCGACAACAGTTAAAACACCTACTTGGACATCATCATTTGTTGCAGGTCGTGGTTGACGTTTCACATGCACCGTGTTCAGTCATTAATTTGTCTTTGAACAAAATATAAAGCAGTCCTGATATAGGCAACAGTCATTTAAAGTATCTTGCAGTATTTTTGTGCAATCTATGCTGAGGGTGATTCGGTCACTGATCTCACTATAGTGATGTTGTCGATCTTCACTACTAGTCAGACACAGGGCCTGCTGTGGTATTTTAATCAATGGAAGTAGAAAAAACTCTGTACTGACAATGTGTACTTCCTTTTTGAAGCACGAACTCGAAGCGATAACAGAATCACTTACCACTATGAAACGTCCCCTTTGAACAATTATACATGACTGTGCTTAAACTGACACACAATATTTTGTTAGCGCAACGCAATCTGACTTTCAAAATTCCCTACAAAAGAATGGCCCTGACTAACATTAAACTATACCTTTCACAAATCACTTACCTCACAAAAATCTTCGCTGCTCAAGCTACTGCAATACAGCGAGCGCCACTACTGCCAGCTAAATAAAAGATTCAAACTATGGAAGGCACTAACTACTGATAGGGATAGTTAGCAAATGAAAGATATTAATAGAGAACAAACAATGTATTTACCTTGATATCATCATATATAAATATAGCAGTTCATGACAAATTACAAAACTCCGCCATCTCTCTCCCCACATCCACCACTGCTGGCGGCTCACCTCCAACTGCGCAACGCTACGCGCTGTTCACATCCAGCTGCCGCTGCCCAACACTACAATGGCAGACAACAATGCAAACTAGCTGCACACAGGTGGCGTTACCAATAAAAAAACCTAAACAGCCTACTTACATAGCCCTCATGCTCCCCACAAAAAATTTTAAAAATTGGTTTGGGCAGTGGCCAATACGGATTTGAAAAAATTTTTCATAATTACAATAACAAAGAAATCAAATGCACACACTTATTGATACAGTGTTGGTCAAAAGCTCAAATTTTCTCACAGTCCAGAAAGACAGTCCTCATCATTCGTCATAGTAAAATTGCAGTGTTTTTCTCAAAGTCTGAGCAGTAGAAGAAAATGCACACGGAAGTAGTGGATTTCCATGCAGTCTTGAAGAAGTAGTGTTGTCCTTCCAACGGAAAGACAGTGCTGACTCTTGACATGCATACAGGTAATGGGCCACAACAGAGCAAACCCACAGCAGAGTCAGTCGAAATTTTGAAGAGTATTGGTAGGTAGGTCATCACAGAGCAGACCCACTGTAGTCCTGGTAGAGATTACGGTATTGGTGGGCCACCAGAGGTGCAGACCCACTGCAGTCCTTGTAGAAATAATGGCATGGTGGGTCATCAAAGATGCAGACCCACTGTAGTCCTTGTAGAGATGATGGTATTGGTGGGTCATCAAAGATGCAGACCCACTGTAGTCCTTGTAGAGATGGCCAGCAGCCATCTGTTGCGATCTGTTGCGACTGTGCAGGTGCACAATCAGCATCGAAGAGTCATGCGAATAATATAGCAAGTCCATAACCACCACTTGTGCATTCACAAAGTTTCTGGAATTGTCCTTAGAACCAGCAATGCTGTTATCCAGTCCCTTGCTGAGTTATTAACACACGTGCAAACACTAACAGTCCCAACTTCTCACATATTGTCCATATACTATGACCAACTGAAACGTATGCAGTGAAATGTAACTTACAAGTTACTTAATTTGATGAACTGGTAACAATTACAATTTGATAACATAAAAATACAATAACAAAGGTACCAAATACATCATTAAAGAACATAACAATACAGAGAACATTTGTAGTACAAGCTTTACAAAAGAATCGAAATAACATATACGTCAGTGTTCCAGGAATTATGACATGAGTACATACATAAAAGATCAGAATAACTTTCGAAACACCAACTTCACACATGAGCATTAACACAAAACAGAATAAATAATGTCTAAACATCTTTACAAAGTAAATAACACATTATTAATGCCAATTGTATTTGAGGATAACAGTATTCCTCATCATAGTGAATGTAACTTAGTATTAGAAGAGAAAAAAGTTCTATGAAACAGTACACAGAGACAGGAAGAAAACAAATACACAAGGGTACACAAACACATAGTGGGATAACACCAATAGGAAAGGACAGGGTTCGTTTTCAGTGTAACATGTGGTACTGCAGTCCAACCCAAAACTTCATATATCTTTCCTCTTATTTCATCCTTTGTTTCCACCAAAAAAAAATTCTATCTAAGCATGCTTTCTGTATTTATATGTGCACACATTTCTTACCTCAACATTTATTTCCAAGAAAATCCTACCTAAACCTGTTTTCTGTACTTTTTTTTCGTATAACTTCTCAATGCATTTCTTCCAATTCATCGCAACTCATTCTCTTAGAGACTACCCCCTCTTAAGCTAACTTAAATCTACTGAGCTCAGATGCTAAACTAAGGGACAAGGCAATGCAGCAGCACAAAATAAGTAACACAAACAGCAATGACCAAAAAAATGGAAAATTGCAAAGCAAGCTACAGTAAATCTAAATTACCAAGCAATTCAACATTACAACTAATATGAGGCAATGCGCAGCAAACAAAAAAATAAATCTGGCTAAGCAGAGTAACACAAATTAAAGTTCAGTAGCACTATGCCTGGCAAACAGCATCTTATATCTAAACATGACATAGCTCACGCAAATAAAATTGTACACTAAAGATAACAATGCAGATAAGGGAAATGTATAATCACATCTTAATGTCTAAGTAATTAAAGTGGTGCATCACAACAACTTATTGTAAAAGAAATATTACCATGTACTTGAAAAGAAAATTATGTGTCCAGTTACTGTTACTAGTCCCTTCTTATTGTTCTTTCCTTTCCAAGTGCTCCTTTTTTTAAAGAATGTGGATTACAAAATTATTATTTAATAGATCTGTTGACTGAAAGTGTTCACATTAGCAAATGCATTTAATTTTATTTTATGAAACTAATGCTGTAACACAGCTGGAAAACAGGTATCAAATGAAATAAGCAATTACGCAAACCAAAGCATACAAATATCATTCAATAGTCATGTGACATTTCATAAGTCAGTAGCTCTCAACTCTCGTAGAAAGACACTTGTCATTATCAGGTTTGCAGATGTAAGAATATTTCCCATCAGTTTATAAGCATTTCAGTAAGTAGCAGAAAGTAGGCGCTCCACAATATAATCATATGTTTCCAAGTAATGAGCGTGTCTTATTTGCGATGCTTTCCACAAAGGAATGTCAATAGCGAGGTTAATGGTCTCTCCTTTTTTTTTCTCCACCTGCGCCTCTGAAAGGCTAATGGCTTTTTTTTTTTCGGGCGGCCGTCGCCCAGGTGGGTGCCCGCGACGCATTACGTGCAGGTGGTCACTTAACTTTCTTACAGAAATATTTACGACAGCAGTTTCCGCTACAGTGACAGTCTCACATAAAAATATTTCACACGTCAAGAATTAGCGTTGCAAATCTGTAGAAAGAAAATCCTATAAATATAAGTGTCCAAATAAAATATTCGTCAGCATTGTGATACAGTCACGAATTTACGCACATTTCATAACTCTTAAAGTACGATTCTTGGTTTCCAACATACTTCTTATTCCTCATATACGGTAGCATCATCTTATTGATCATAAACATATCTCAACAGCATAGTACACATCGTCGTCGTAATAATAACATCATAACACTTCAGTCAAATCTCAAAAACATCGTAGCTTTCTGCAATAATTTCAAAACCTAAAAAAAATTCTCTGCTCATTTCAATAGTGTCATCTACCTCAAACGTACTTTAAAATCATGCTCCCTTACCAAATATATCATTCAAAGCTCTCATAGTATCACAATGGTTCCGAAAAAATATGAACAGTTTACAAAGTACAGACAAAATACAGTTTCATAAGTGTGAAGTTACCCAACTGTGTATTGCGTAAACATGTGTCACTGATGTAGTAAAAAAAAATGTTTATCTCTCAGTTAAATGATCAGATAGCTGTGTAATTTGTGTGTTAGAGAAATATGGTACCGATGTGTAAAGTTGTATAAGCAGATACCACATTAGCTAGGGTTCCTTGTGGTTGCCACACACATGGTACACAAAGTAAGTGTGTAACCCCCTGAGGATTAAAGTAATTATACCCTCAGGTGTTACAGATTACAGCAATGAAATGAAATGTATCACTGAAAACCTTTGTATCATTGTACTTCAAACATCTTTAAAAATAAATGTTTTAAGTACAAAATTAATCACTCAAATGCGTGTCCTGTAGCGCTAAATGTGCATCTTGCTGTAAGATAATCTCTGTGGAAGTGTCGTAGTTATCGTCTGCCGAAAGCCAAGTTCTGCAGAAGACAATGTACTTACCTCATGGTAAACGAAAGTGAAATGCTTTGCGTATAGATATCTTAGTTATTACGCTTATTGCCATGATGAAGAAAGTACTGTGCTGTAACGTATTGTTGTGCTACGGAAAAGGCAATCACATTGTAGCTATACCACAAAAGTTACTACTAAAACATGTTTTACTTTGCAGAATAAAACAGAAAAACTGTGCAGAAATAAAACAGAAACACTACAAAAGCAACATTGTAAATTGTCACTCATTAGAAGCGTCGTGATAAAACTGTGTAGTTGTCACTTAAACTAACCACTGTGTCGTCTGGTATCTCACAGAAAGTACATTAAACCCAGAATGTATTTTCAAGTAAACCAAAATGTTGCATTAAAATCTCATTAGCAGTACCAGTATGTGTCCTAAGTATGTAAGCCTGATAGTCGTTACGTAATCGTGCAACTAACAAGCAAGAATGTACAAATACAACACTGTGTCGTCTGTTCACTATAACAATGCATTCGTAATTTCTGTTTAAAAATGTTCCCTAGGTTCTAGACTGGATATTTAACTTCAAACATTGTTGCATGTTAACAGTTTCTTAAGTCTGACAAAGCATACTAGAAATGTGAAGTGAAAAGTTTTATGGCAAAGACAAAGTTAAAAAGCAGATTATCTTTCAATAATCGGTTTTACATGTGAAATGTGGTACAATCTTTTACTCTTCAAGGTACTCAGAATTTCAGCTTCAACGCAATTATCATGCAGTATACGTCGGTAAAGAATACTGGAATTTTTCACAAGGTTAGCGTCTATGTTATTTTTCTCTGAGCCAGCCGGCGCACGTGGGTGCCTGCGGCGCGAGTCATTGTCTGTCTCTTTGTTGGCGCGCGTTGTTATTGGGATTAGGAGGCCTAACTTCTACAAATTCGCCTTGCCGAGAGGGCCCAGCTCTGTTAGAATCCCGCCAGTTCTGATGAAATTCACGTCTGTCGTTTTGTCGGTAGTTTACATAGTTTCTTGTTTGTCGGTCATGTGGTGGAGAATTTCGCCCTGAGTCGTAACTGCGCGCTGGACCGTTGTGTCTAAAGTTATTCTGTCTCCCTTGATAATAATTGTTTTGGTTCCCATATTGTCTGTTTCTCTGATTGTCTCTGTGATAGTCACTACCGCGGAGAGGTGATCTTTCCCTGTAATTATTACTACTCTACCAGTGGTTGTCATATGGGTGGTGTCTGTTTTGGTCACGATTTGCGTTGTAAGAATAGGCTTGTCGTGTCCAGTTATTGCTTCTGTAGTCACGGAATTGTGACGGATGTGACCTGTAGTGATTGTTTTTCTGTTTTCGCATCCTGCGACTGTCTGTGTCAATTTCTAATTCCTGTAAGAGTCCTTGAAAAGCTTCAATGTCGTCTTTGCAACGTCCTGCCAAAATAATATGTCGTAAATGTTCAGGCAGTTTGATTAAGCAAATGCGGATGAGTTCTGAGGGGCTGTATGGGTTTGAAAGATACTGATTCTTATGCAACATGTCTTCAAAATATTTCATAAGACTGGAAAATTCAGATTGTTCGAAACGTTTCATCATTATGATGCTATGTTTTACTCGGTCTTGTGTGGCTTGAGACCAATATGCTGAGAGGAAGGCATGGTAAAATTCTCCTTCACTGTGGCAATCGTGAATGACCGATCGCATTCTTACAGCTGGTTCATTCTCTAAGTAGCCACACATAAATTCTAATCTGTGTTCCAACGACCAGTTGGGAGGAAAACAATGAGAGAATTGATGGAGCCATGCTTGTGGATGAATGTCGTTGCCAGAATTCTTAAATGTTTTGAATTTACGTGTAGTAATGAACAGCTTATAGTCAAAATCATCATGTCGGCAAGTCGCATGTCGGTCATTGTTACGTCGTTTCGGCGGTTCCATCTCTAAATTCGGCGTACCTTGCCAACTTCTTTCACAATTTCCGAAGTGCCCTGTGTTGTTATTTTGTGTCTGTTCCGTATTTCTATGTCCCTCTTTCCGTATTGGGGCGCGAGTGTCCTCTGAAACACGTAATTCTTGTACTACTTGTGCCAACTGATCTTGCACTTCCCGGATTTCTCTTTTGTACTGTGTATTGATTTGATTTTGATTCTGTTTGAATTTTCTAATTTGTTCATACTCTTCTGTGTCAGTGAAGGCTACAGGTCTTGTGTCATTCAGATCATCATCTACCTTTGTAGATAAGTTAGTAACCTGATCCGAAAGTTCGGCTACTTTCTCCGATAGTGAACACATTTCCTCAGTGTGTTTTTCTGAACCAAGTTTCAGAGTGTCCATTTGTGTTGAAATCGAATCTACTGTGTCCTTTAAGTTTTCCTGCGTTTTTGCAAGTTGCTTAACCGAATCGGTAGATGCAACTGAGTCAATTTTAGCCCACAAGGTCTCATGATTTTCATGAACAATGGTTTGCAGTTCTTTTATGGCTGCTTCGTGATTCTGTAATGCATTTTCATGCCGCGAAAAAATAGGTTGAAAATGCTCACAAATTTGTGTTTTTACGTCATTACAGACTTTTTGACATTTCGATTCAATGTTATGTAACTCAGTAGTTAAATCTTCACGTGTTTGTTCAAGTGTGGTGTCTAACTTTTGAAGATTTTGTCCCATTGCGTCTAACTGTTGCTGTGTTTGTCTCTGGTGTTGTTCCATTGTGTCTAACTTTTTAAGATTTTGTTCCACTGTGTCTAACTTTTTAAGATTTTGTCCCATTTGTCTCTGATTTTGTTCCATTTTTGCATTAATTGCAATAATAATGTATTAGTGTCTGGAATCTGTTTCTCTACGCTTTTCGGCAGTGCATTTGCACCGGCAACATCCACATTTTGACAAGCAGAAAATGTGTCTTGACTTATTTGAGAAAACGGTGATGACCCAAAACCTGAATCTACAGTATTTGCGAGATCGTGTCATGTCATTTCGGCTTCCTGAGGCGAGCTATTGCCGACCGATCGATCGATAATGCTTCCCTCTTCACTAATTGTTTCACTGTCCACGCCATTGTTTGACGCCCGCTCCATTTCCCTGTGCACAGTTACCAAATTACTACTTTGAACATTAGTAAATTCATTACTCGGCGGCGCTGATAAGCTACGCTCGTCGTCACTATTATTTCTCAGTTTAGTTTGGAGCCTAGTGTTACGTTTTTCACACGCCATTATTGTCACAATATTTCACACGATAACACAGAAAAGCACAATTTGAAGTGCAAAAATAGGAGAACACATTAACATAGCACTGAAAATAATATCTAGTTAATTGCAAGCGTAGCTGCGAAATACTTGGTGCAAATCTATATGCATGCCACAACTGTTTTACTGTACAACAATGAAAGGCTACAGCTACAAAGGAGATTCTCTCTACAATTACGGCCCGCATCTCGTGGTCGTGCGGTAGCGTTCTCGCTTCCCACGCCCGGGTTCCCGGGTTCGATTCCCGGCGGGGTCAGGGATTTTCTCTGCCTCGTGATGGCTGGGTGTTGTGTGCTGTCCTTAGGTTAGTTAGGTTTAAGTAGTTCTAAGTTCTAGGGGACTTATGACCACAGCAGTTGAGTCCCATAGTGCTCAGAGCCATTTTCTACAATTACGCGCTAGCAATAAACAAAAGCTACACTAAATACACAAACTACAAGAAAAAAATCAGAAGATTCCAGTGAGGTATCCTAGGCTAAGGGTCGACATATGAAACGTCCCCTTCGAACAATTATACAAGACTGTGCTTAAACTGACACACAATATTTTGTTAGCGCAACGCAATCTGACTTTCAAAATTCCCTACAAAAGAATGGCCCTGACTAACATTAAACTATACCTTTCACAAATCACTTACCTCACAAAAATCTTCGCTGCTCAAGCTACTGCAATACAGCGAGCGCCACTACTGCCAGCTAAATAAAAGATTCAGACTATGGAAGGCACTAACTACTGATAGGGATAGTTAGCAAATGAAAGATATTAATAGAGAACAAACAATGTATTTACCTTGATATCATCATATATAAATATAGCAGTTCATGACAAATTACAAAACTCCGCCATCTCTCTCCCCACATCCACCACTGCTGGCGGCTCACCTCCAACTGCGCAACGCTACGCGCTGTTCACATCCAGCTGCCGCTGCCCAACACAACAATGGCAGACAACAATGCAAACTAGCCACAGACTGCACACAGGTGGCGTTACCAATAAAAAAACCTAAACAGCCTACTTACAACTAGCAAATGAAGTGTTGTGTTCTCGTGGCGATCGTTGTCTACATCTATTACACATACGTCATTTAGGCGATGTGCGAGCCGCTGAACTGAGGTTTGCCGCTTGGTATTAAGGTTAGAAGTTTTTGAAGAATATGAACACTGTTTAGTTCTGATGTAGCTCAGTAGTCAGCTTCTCTGACTGCTATACAGAGGAACCGGATTTGATTCCTGGTACAGCCACGGACTTTCCACGGGTGGGAGGGCTGGAACGGTGTGCAATGTGTCTTGTGATGCCAACTGAGAAGCTACGTGACCAAGTAGTAGCGGTTCGAAGGCCAAGAAAGCCGACAACGACGTCAGAATGACGCCGTTGACGGAGGATAACTTGGTGACTGGTCGATCCCAATTGGCTCGTGTGGGTCAGAACTTTGCATCTCTTCGGTTTGATGTTATGTTACATTCTTTTGTTTTGAACAAATATTTCTTTATTTTTCTAAACCATTTATTTTATCGAGGAAGTTTATATCTAATCACTCAACCTTGACTCTCTTTGCTTTGAACTGTCCACTTTACATGAGTTATACATAGCAATAATAATTACTATTAATGTTAATTAGTTAATCAATAGTACATACTCAGTTATAAGAGCCGAAAGAAATCAAAGGAAGCCGTAGTTGAAAGCAGAGTGAGACGGGATTGTAGTCTATCCCCAATGTCATCCTATCTGTGCATTGAGCAAGCAGCAAAGGGAACGAAAGAAAAATCGGAGACGGGTTAAAGTTCATGGAGGAAAAATCCTAAACTTTGAAGTTTGACGATGACACAGTCGTTCCGTCAGAGACAGCAACTGGCTTGGAGGTCCAGTTGAACGGAAAGGAAAGTGTTTTGAATAGAAGTTACGAGGATCAACAAAAGCAAACATCGGCTAATTGAATAAAGTCGAATGAAATCTGATGATACATAGAGAATTAGATTAGGAAATGACTCACTAAAAGTGGCAAATGTGTTTTGCTATTTGGGCAGCCAAATAACTGATGATGGCTGAACTAGGGAGGATATAATATGCAGATTGAAACAAAAGCACTTCTGAAAAAAAGGAATCTCTTAACATCGAATATAAATTTAGGTACTGTATTACAATTTTTTTCTGGGGATATTTGTCTGGAAAGCGGGCTAGTACGGAAGTGAAACGTGGACGATAAGTTCAAATGGTTCAAATGGCTCTGAGCACTATGGGACTCAACTGCTGAGGTCATTAGTCCCCTAGAACTTAGAACTAGTTAAACCTAACTAACCTAAGGACATCACAAACATCCATGCCCAAGGCAGGATTCGAACCTGCGACCGTAGCGGTCTTGCGGTTCCAGACTGCAGCGCCTTTAACCGCACGGCCACTTCGGCCGGCGGACGATAAGTGGCAGAGAACAGAAACCTTTTAAATGTGGCGCTATAGAGCAATGTTGAAGATTAACTGGGTAGATCGCGCACCTAATGAGGAGGAAATGAATCGACTTGCAGACAAAAGAAATTTATGGCAGAACTTGACTGAGGGTGACTATGGGACGAGCACAGTAAGAAGGTTCATAGGAATGTAGGCTGCTGTAGCTATTCGGAGATAAAAGCGCCAGAGTAGCATGGAGAGCTGCATCAAGCCAGTCTTCGGCTGAGGACCACAATAAAGACAATTGTCATGATAATAACTGGAAAGTACTTCTTTTAGTATAATCATGAGATGGTCGCTTAGGAGGGAAACTTCTGTGAATTAAACTACGCAACAAACGCGTTATCCAGACTTGGAACACCATCTGCGAACGATCTGTAGGTTTTGCTCTGAAAACGATGGTAGTTTTTCCACTACCTATTGTATCTTTATCGAAGAATTTTTTGCTTAGAGGGCTAGTATTTGAAGTTTTGTTTGTTTGTTTTTTCTTGCTTTAGGGCGCAGCGTCCAAGTCAAAACTATAGAACACGAAGACAGAGAGAAGTTAAAAAACGACTATACGTCAGTTCCAATTGACATAAGAGAAGACAGCTAAGAACAGGGACGTGGAGAAAGGGCTAAAAAAGACGCTATACAGAAACGTAGGTCCAAAACTAAAAATTAAATGGCCTTCGCCATATTGCTTTGGCGGATAAAAAGTAAAACTCGGTCGACAGCCCGCGCGTCATTTGCCAAAACGGCCGGTAACTCAGAAGGCAAAGCTAAGCGGGAACGTAAACGGTTAAAAAATGGGCATTCCTTCAGGAAGCGGGGGTTAGTTAAAACTTAGGCGCAATGCGTACAAAGTGGTGGGCGAGCGCCACTTATCAAATGACGATGGCTTATACGGCAGTGACTAATACGCAGCCTAGTTAAAATGACCTCATCCCGACGGGAGAACCGAGAGGAGGTCGTCCAAGCCGCTGGGAGAAGCTTAGCCGGAGCTCATTCCCGTGAAGGGAGGACGATTGACGATGCCAAAGGGACACCACCTCCTGACAGACGGCGATACAGAGGTCATTGGAGGGAATGTAGGAATTCGCGGAAAAGGTACGTTTCCTGGCAGACCGACATGACCAGGGACCCACAGAAACATCACAGTGGCTCCACAAAGAGTGAGCAAGTGGCAGTTTTCCTGGACCCTTTGCACTAAGGGACGCGCGGTGTACAGCGCACATGGACTTTGAAGGACGCTGAGTGAATCTGACCAGACACAACTGAAAAGTCCGTGTCGCCGGATGTACTCCGTGGCTTGATACATGGTGGTCTGCTTCTGTTATAGGTTAAATTACTGTCTTCAATTTCATTGGGCAATTAAAATTATGTACCAGACTAGTAGCCGAACATAGGATCTTTGACTTTCACGATCAAGTGCTGTACGAACTGAGGTATCCAAGAACGACACACGACCAGCAATGTGTAAACGATCATAATGGAAAAAAAGAAAGGACACTAAGCGACTAAAGTACGAGTAATTACCAAACTGGTGTCAAAATATAGACCTTCGAGACATGTCTCTGCTGGATGTTCACACAATACATTATAAAAGTCGGAACTCTTTTTGCTAGTGGCCTTTACGCTGAAGAAAGGTACGAAAGATTTGTGTACTGTGATTGCAGTAGTGATTTTAGACAGCAGGTTACTCAGTAAAGAACTCACTGTTACAGCATTTTTGTGGTAAGAAACTATATCGTATCACTATTATAAAAATGTCAACTCAGCACACTGAAGATAAATTCAAGCAGCAAACATCACGTCAAAGCCTCGTAACAGTGATATATTATTCTGGGAAATTTACTATTTTGCTTAATCGGAATTTAAACACTCATCTGTTCGCAGCCGCAACGTCATTACATAGTTATATTACAGTCAGTGTGTACAGTCATCCACTTGGCACGGTTGAAGTCTACAAATCAAACTCGAAACTCTCCAGCAGTAATTGAAAACCACGTGTTGTCACAGTAGTTTATCGTTCAAAGTCCAACTTGTGTCCGACAAAGCTACAGAAGAGGTAATTATTCGAAGTGTACGATTGCAGTGTAACGGCGAACAGTCGGAGTCATCATAGTACACGCATTAACTGCTGTTGAATTTCGGTACATTACTGCAGATTGTTAATTTAGATTATCAATGCATATTATAAAAGTGTACAATGTGTATGCCGCTAAAACTCAGAAACGAGTCCCGATACGATCAAGGGATTTATATGGTGTGGTCGCCCTCTATCTCCCATCCACGAAGAAGGTTCCTGTTTTTACCTGAAAGGCGTGCTTTTTAAGATATAACGGCTGGAAAGTTTCGCCCCCTTGAAATTTCTAGAACATTCCAGAACATTCGAAACTATTCGAGAACATTCCAGGACATTCGAGAGTATTCAAGAGCATCCCACAACATTCCAGAATGTTTCTGAATGTTCCACAATGATCCAGAGTGTTCTGGAATGTACCGCAATGATGGAATGTTCTGGAACATTATGTACCATTCGAAGGCTCTTTGGTATGTTCCTGGATTCGCTACTGGTGGGGCCACCCATAAGTTGGTGTATATAAAGCAGACCTGTCGTGAGTTCGAACGACAGTTTCTTATCAGTGGCCAAGGGAGAAACCGGAAAAGTAGTACAGAGAGAACCGTGAAGTGTAGGTGGTTATACTGATAAAGTTACTGATTATAAATCGAAAATAAAGTGTGAAAAGCGTGTGAAGTATACTTAGCGTGTTTGTTAATAAAAAGTTGATTTGATTTATATTTTGGACAATGCACACACATAAGAGACGAGATCTTGCCAATCTTGCCAGTTCTGAAGAAAAACGGCGAAAACAAAGAGAATAGCGAAGAACGAAATGCACGAAGTGCGCGACGCACATTTATGTTCTCAGCGAACGAGTATGAGCACTGTGAGAAGCAGAGAAACCAAAGAACATCGAAATGAACGTATTGAAGAATCAAGAATTGACAACACAATCTGATAATAAAATACTGCGAAGTCAAGCCAGCCATGGAAATATCACCCCACGAGAAGCGCAGACGAAGACAAGTAAACAGTGCAACCTAACATTGTACTAACTAAGACCCGACAAAAGAATACGAGTAATCTGCCAGTTTTGCAACACGAAAAAATTCAGTAGAGAAACACCAAGATTCTGTTGCTTGGATAGAAAAATTCGATTACGTCCACTGGAAGCATTATTCAAAACAGCACTAGACCGAAAGATTTCTGATGACTATGAACTTATAAGTTGAGCCGACAAAAGACCACCTGGAGAACACGAACGATTTAATGCACCTCAGATAGACGAAGTCGGCACCGTAATTTTCGACAGTCAAAATACAGGTCGTGTCATAACTGTGTAACGAAGAAGAGAAGGAATACCCATTAATATCTCTACACGGAGAGGACTGATCACATAAGCACACAAAAAACTGGAGCAGTGAACTGAAGTAGATCGTTGGTCCTGTCGTTTTTTTTCCCTTCTAATTTCGAAGTTCAGCGCACTGATAGCATGTTTTCATGGTGTTTGCATCCCAAGTTAAACTAAGGCGTAGCTGTTTATTGCTAAACATTTATCTTCTAGGCGAATGCCTGTTTCATTGAAGATGTCGTCGTTGAATTCGATGGTCAGTTCATACAGTATGTCATCACTTACACTCTCTTTGCAGGAGTCCCGTTGCTGCTTTGGATTCGATGGGTTACATGTCTTTAGAATTACGGTGAATGAGTCTCTGATTTGTTCAACTGAGGCTGGGAGTGAGCCGTCTTGTAATGTTAATTCCCTGTGTTTGTCGTCTTCCTGTAGTTCTAAGCGTTGGCATGCTTCTCTGTACGTCTGGCATTGGTAACCGTCAACAGTCTTGAGATCTTTGAAACTCGTTGTTCCCCATTCTTCACGTAGCAGCATCCGGAGATAGAAACATTCGGCATTGTTCGGATGTACGGTGTATACTCGGACTAGTGCGCCGGTTTTCCTAATGCATGGATGATCTTTTACTGACATTCCTCGTTTTCGTCGTTGAAAGATTTTTTTTGTTGTGTTCCACGTATAATTGGTAGGCCGTCGACATATAGTAATGTTTTCGAGAATAGAATCGTTTGAAACAGTTTGTAAAAAGCTGTTATTGTTGTATTCTAGGGTGGTTGGCTTTCAGTTTTTATGGCAGTGTCTTTTGTGAAGTAAACTCTCGTTCATTCTCCATATGTAATATTAGATGTTGCACAGTTGGTTCGCCTTAGTGTGTGGGAAAACCGTAAATCTGCCATACTGTTGATGTATCTTCCCATTTGCTACATGTGGATCTCATAGTTTGTGTTTTGTTGTTCGCTGTCTTGGGCTATTTGAAACACTGTCATGTCACTGCCTTTGTTCACATACTTACAGACATACAAGATGGATTCAGTGTATCGCAGTATCCTATGTTTATGTATACTTGGAACATTTCGGAAAATAGTGTGTTATGTGGTACTACACACTGTTGATCTATTTCCAGCTCATCGCTGCCTTGTATTCGTAGTTTTGCTCTGAAGCACCGTTTCCGCCATCAACCCCGGTTAGTATGTCGTCCACGTATGGTTGTGGGTATTATTTTGTACATTTTCAATCACTCATACATGGCGAATTGGGTTTTAACGGCCCACATGGTTCGTGAATCATGTTTTTTTTTTTTTTTTTACTGCTATATCGTATAGTTCCGGATCTGCTTGTGAATTGGGAAATTCAGCTTGCATGATTTTGTCAATATCCGTGGGGTGAATTGTGTCGTGTATCCATATGAGATTTAGTGAGTGAGGCAATCCTCGTATTTGAGATTAGATTATGTCCATCAAGCATCTAACGCTTCCAAAAATGTGGTATTCTGTGATGACTTGAATAAATCTCATTTGTTTTGTTGGAAAACTCGGGCTATCTTATCTTGTCGACGCACAAGGGCTTCTCCGCATCTTACGAGGGGACTTTCTGAGAGATGCATCGAGTTATGTGCTCCCACGTCACCTACTTATAGTGTGGGTAGACACCTATCACACCCTAAAATTTGAGGTGCCAACGCGACCTTGTTTTTGAAATATTGCCAGTTAAAGTTTGAGCAGCTCTTTATATACAGATAAGATTCACTATTGTGACAAGTGAGCGAGTAGCCGAGTAGCAAGCGAGCGAGACTCCGTCCAGGCGTCCCTGGTTCGAGACCCGTCTATGCTACTTTTGTTTCCTTTTTTACAAATGCCTGTTTTAATTTACAATTAACCATGAAAATTCCGCAAGGAATTGATTAAAAAGAATTACAAGCTTCTATAAATCAAAATTACACATTGAATGTCATATTTTGTTTCAGTCTTTTGCGTTTTCTTTTTATTTTTACAGGAAATTAACCGTAATGTAATTTCTTGAAATATTTTATTATAGTTCAATTTTTGTCGTTGTAATTTTTAATTTATTCCGTTGAGGTCGGGAATATTAAAAAAATACCAACGAATGAAGGATTCAAAATATGTTTCACTTAATGGAAAGTTAATCGATATTTCCTATATTTTGACGAGTACATTCCGACGGATGATACTTGTTATAAAAACAGTCAAAACATTTGTACTTTCGACACTACGAACATTGTACGAATGCACATTCATTTTCGTCGCAATCGCATCTGTATTTTCTCAAGTCCGCAGGAAACTCCACTGCATTGACGTTATGGAATACTTCTTTTTGGGATGGATCTAGCTTTGCTGCACGCCAGGCACATCTGTAACAATATTAACGATGAACTTGTAGTATATCTGAAAATCCACGCAAGCTACCCGAAAATTGAAAATAATACTTCATTCATGTACCTTATCATATTTTTATATATCGGAGTCTGCAGTTGGTCATGCACCAGCGAATGGATTTTTACTATATCTTCCCTGGATGTGATTTCTACGTTGTGCTGCAATAGGTACGGAGCGTTTTGAAAGTGGCGAATGTAATTCTTTACTTGGCGATAAAAATATACATTGCATGGCTGACAAAATCGTGTACATCGCGGTGGTATCACTGATTGAGTACAAGTTGATAGGCCATCTTCATCGTTGAATTTCATTTGATGCAACTCCGTGGAGGCTTGTCCACCCCACGAATCAACGACGTAGAGTAATTGATTATTTTCCACGTATGGTTGAATTACTTCATCAAAAACTCTTCGTAAGTTTGTTTATGTAGTTTTCCGGACTTTGTCGATGTGATGTGAACATTCTGGTATTTCTCCCCATATCCGTCGTCGTCTTTTCGGACTCGGGGAACGGACGTTCCAGTCACTTCTTGCAGGCAAACAAATACTTTGGGCAGCGGTTTTCCAGCCAATGTGATTGCATATTGCGCAGTATAAGAGTGCGTCAATCTAGTTATTTGTCCCACAGCAGTTTCGGTGACTTCTTCACCTTTGTGGGACAAAGTGCGTCTGCTGCTTATTTTATATCCATATCCTGTTTGATCTGTATCTATTACATAATCAGGGTTGAATCTCGTGATTATACTGCTTATTTGCTGCTGATATTTCGTATTAATTTTCAGAAGCTCGTCCAAAGTTCTCTCGTCTTTCTCGCTGACATATTTTGTTACATATCCGATGCCTCGATTTGAAGCGACGAACCCAAGATTCCGAGTCTTTGAAGTCAAAATTTCCATCCAGAAATTGAAAAGCAGTAGCCATTGTCCACAGTTTGAGCACCCGTATTGTTGCGAGGACTGCTCTCTGGTCTCTCGCCTCGATACACCGGTCGTAACCATACGAATTGTTTACTTACAGTTTATCATTTCGGGTCCCTCCTACTGCGATTTGGAATCTCCACTTTGACAACCGGGTTTTGCTTTTCAATAATCTCGATGAATTTTTTTGTAACGTTTGCCATGAGCACGTTGGATGAAGTTCTGCCATCTCCACGACGTTGACTTTCACTGCAAATGGGATTCTGGTCCGCTCATCTCCTTCATCTTCTTCATTAGGATCCGAAGAAATAGGTGTTATTTCTATTTTTCGTCTTTTCCGTGCGTCACTTTCGTCGTGGCTAGATTCGGAAGGACTCGCAACCTCTTCATTGGCGGAAAACAACACTTCTCGGTCCTTGAATGTCACAGGCCCGTACATGTCTAAAAATCGTTTGAAAATTTATCTGCCAATTAATGAAGATCGTTCGCTGATGTTGGAGCTCAGTGATCCCAGTATAAAGTTGTTTCTGATAAGTAACTGCCGTAGACAATGCACTGCGTCTGTTAACTCCTACCGTTCTTAAATTTTTAGCAGGAGCCCAAAAAAGACCTCCTTGGTCTTCCACCAGATGTTCAATATTGTCAAAATTGCACTCACTGACAACTCGTGAACAACTTGCACTTTGCTCCATTTTAAAGGATAAACGTCTGAACACTTCAAAACCAAGTTTTCAACTGACTGGAAACGTTTATTCGGCAGTTATAACCGTCGCTACTCACGTACACAGACAGTAGAGTCCCTTTATTCGTGGAACGGCAGGTACAAATAGGGGAACGCCAACGGTCACAGACCATAAACAGGATTAGACGCGACGACGTGTCAACGATTTGAAAGGTATAAAATTTTCTAGGACCCTGTCCCAACATTTGTATGACGGGTTTATGCCTATTTCCAAAGAAATATTTTAACAACTTCTCTCAGTTTTCTGGTAAATAGCAAAATTTCTGTATGCCAACGTTTTAATTACGCAAAAGATTGAAACAAAATGTGACGTTCAATTTGTAATTTTTATTTATAGAGGCTTGTAATTCTTTTTAATCAATTCCTTTCAAATTTTCATGAGTAATTATAAATTAAAACAAGCATTTGGAAAAAAGGAAACAAAAGTAGCATAGGCGGGCGTCTCACTCGCTTGCCGCTCGCCTACTCGCTCACTTGCCACAATAGTGAAACTTATCTGTATACAAAGAGCTGCCCAAACTTTAACAGGCAATATTTCAAAAACGAGGCCTCATTGGCACCTACAATTTTCGAGTGTGATAGGTGCCTACCCACACTATAAGCAGGCAAATTGGGAGCTCATAACACGATGCACCTACCAGAAGCTCCCTTCTTTAGTTGATCTTTGATTTCTGGCCACGAAGAGCTCCATGTTAATGTTATGAAGAAGTCGGGTCGTCCATATTTTCTTATCTAGGTCTGACATCTTGAGTATATTTGTCCAATGTGTCTCGGACTTCGTATGTCTGATGCATATTTCCATTGTTGCAATTTCTCAATGTTTCCGTCATTTATGATCTCGAAGGTGGATGTATTCTTCCGATCGTGATTTCTTCTGCCGTCCCCTCCGTGTAGAAATATTAATAGAATTTCCAGGGCATCATATAAACGGTGTGTCCCAGCAATGCGTTTCAGTTCTTCTCTTCTTCGTTGTACAGTTATGTCATTGTCGACATGTTGTACAGTGTTCACAACTACTTCATCTATCTGGATGCAATAAACAGGCCTTCGTGTTCCCCAGGTGATCTTTTGTCCGCTCGAATTACAACTGCAGAGTCATAAGAAATCATTCGGTCTAGTGCTGTTCAGAATGTTTGAATCAGTTGATTGTATTTGTTTAAGATCCTCTGTACGTCTTGGACTACTACTCGCCCCAGTCCACTGATGTCTGTACATTGTTAATCAGTTTCTGCTTCTTCATTTTAGATTAAATGTGCTAGCAGAAATTTATGATCTTCGCTGGGTAGTGGTAGTAGTAATCCCTTGTAGTGATAGATTTGACTTTGGATGGAATAAACATAACTGATTTCATCTGTTTTAGTGTTAATCGATTTGACACCGAAAGATGTCATTTGGAACTAGGCGTTACGCACTTCTACGTTTTGAAGAAATTGTTTTGATTCAGGAGTCTCCAATACCAAGTAATGTAAACATTACTACTGAGTTCCTTCCAGTAACGTTAATAGAGTTTTTCCATTAATGCAACAGATTCCTGCTGTTTCACTACTGAATTTTTTCGCGTTGCCAGATTGATAAATGTTATCCATTTTTCCAATTACGACGTGTTTGCGTTTGTTATATTCTTTCGTCGAGGCGTTGTGGGATGTTTTATTTGCAGGGTTCTACTGTTTACTTGTCTTCGTCCGCGCTTCTCGTAGGGTGATATTTCCATGGCTGAATTGACTTCGCAGTCTTTTATTATACAATTTCGTCGCAATACTTTCTTCAATTCCTTAATTTTGTTGTTCTTCGGTTTATTTACGTCTCACGGAGCTCGTTCTTGTTCGTTGGGAACTTAATCGAGCTTCACGCTCTTGGTCTGTTTAGTTTTTTCGCTGTTCTTTACGCTTTCGCTGTTTTACTTCAGAACCGTCAAGATCTCCTCCTCTTTTACGTTTGGGCATAATCTAAAAAATCACTTTTTTAATAGCAACACTTTCCACACTTTAATTTCGTTTTTCATCCAGCCACTCTGTCACTCCGACTGCTCGCACTTCGCCGTGAAAATGGTGCAAATGGCCCTAAGCACTATGGAACGTAACATCTGAGGTCATCAGCCCCTAGAACTTAGAACTACTGGCCATTAAAATTGCTACACCAAGAAGAAATGCAGATGATAAACGGGTATTCATTGGACAAATATATTATACTAGAACTGACAAGTGATTATATTTTCATGCAATTTGAGTACATAGATCCTGAGAAATCAGTACCCAGCACAATCACTTCTTGCCGTAATAGCGGCCTTGAAGCGCCTGGGCATTGAGTCATCAGAGCTTGGATGGCGCGTACAGGTACAGTTGCCCATGCAACTTCAACATGATACCACAGTTCATCAAGAGTAGGGTCTGGCGTACTGTGACGAGCCAGTTGCTCGGCCACCATTGACCAGACGTTTTCAATTGATGAGAGATCTGGAGAATGTGCTGGGCAGGGCAGCACTCGAACATTTTCTGTATCCAGAAAGGCCCGTACAGGATCTGCAACATGCGGTCGTGCAGTATCCTGCTCAAATGTAGGGTTTCGCAGGGATCGAATGAAGGGTAGAGCCACGGGTCGTAACACATCTGAAATCTTACGTCTACTGTTCAAAGTGCCGTCAATGCGAACAAGAGTTGACCGAGACGTGTAACCAATGGCACCTCAAACCATCACGCCGGGTGATACGCCAGTATGGCGATGACGAATACACGCTTCCAATGTGCGTTCACCGCGATGTCCCCAAACACGGATGCGACCATCATGATGCTGTAAACAGAACCTGGATTCATCCGAAAAAATGACGTTTTGCCATTCGTGCATCCAGGTTCGTCGTTGAGTACACCATCGCAGGCGCTCCTGTCTGTGATGCGGCGTCAAGGGTAACCGCAGCCATGGTCTCCGAGCTGATAGTCCATGCTGCTGCAAACGTTGTCGAACTGTTCGTGGAGATGGTAGTTGTCTTGCAACATCCCCATCTGTTGACTCAGGGATCGAGACGTGGCTGCACAATCCGTTACAGCCATGCGGATAGATGCCTGTCATCTCGACTGCTAGTGATACGAGGCTATTGGGATCCAGCACGGCGTTCCGTAATACCCTCCTGGACCCACCGACTCCATATTCTGCTAACAGTCATTGCAAATCTACCAACGCTAGCAGTAATGTCGCGATAAGATAAACCACAATCGCGATAGGCTACAATCCGACCTTTATCAAAGTCGGAAACGTGATAGTACGCATTTCTCCTCCTTACACGAGGCATCACAACAACGTTTCACCAGGCAACGCTGGTCAACTGCTGTTTCTGTAAGAGAAATCGGTCGTAAACTTTCCTCATGTCAGCACGTTGTAGGTCTCGCCACCGGCGCCAACCTTGTGTAAATGCTGTGAAAAGGTAATCATTTGCAAGTCACAGCACTCTTCTTCCTGTCGGTTAAATTTCGCGTCTATAGCACGTCATCTTCGTGGTGTAGCAATTTTAGTGGCCAGTAGTGTACATAAACCTAAATAACCTAAGGACAACACGCACATCCATGCCCGATGCAGGATTCGAACCTGCGACCGTAGCAGCAGCGCGGTTTCGGACTAAAGCGCGGCCACAGCGGGCGGCGCTTCGCTGTTGTTTGTATTCACTCTCTGTACTACTTTTTCGGTTCCTCCTTTCCTCACTCATAAGAAACTGACGTTCGAATCCACAAGGTGTACTTACCAATGGGAAGCCCCACCAGTGAAGAATTCCAGAATATGCCAACAAGGCTTCGAGTGGTTCACAATAAACATTAGAAAACATTCCAGAGTGATGTGGAATATTCTACAATGTTCTGGGATATTCCCGAATATTCTGGAATCTTCCCAAATATTCCAGTCTATTTCCAAACATTCCAGATCATCCCGGATCATTGTGGAACATTCCGGAAGATTTTGGGACGTTGTGAAATCCTCTCTGATACTATCGATTGTTCTGGAATATTTTTAAAATTTCCAGAGGGCGATATTTCTCATCCTTTATATCTTCAAAAGCACTCCCTTGAGGTAAAAACGGGAACCTTCTTCATGGAAGGGGGACAGAAGGCTACACACCATACAACTCCCTCGATCGTACTGGGATTCGTTTCTGAGTTTTACCGGCCGGCTCATTGTACACTTACTTTTATAGCACATATTTAATGATTAAGAAACAAGTGTCGGATTTAATACTTTATTATCTCTAGCTTATACACTGACGAGCTAAAACGTATGACCAGCTTCTTAATAAAGCGTTGGTCCGTCTTTGGAAAGCAACACGCCGTAGATTCTGCGTATCATGGATCAACGGGTTGTTGGTAGACTTGTGGATATACGTCTCACCAATCGCCCAAGCACAAGTAATGCCCTTAAACAGCGGGCGGCTGATTAGTGTACGCTGCAATGGCGCCGGACAGCGACCCAGATGGAGTCCACTGGCTTCACGTCAAGCGAATTTCGTGGCCAAGGCACCAACATGAGTACATTATCAAGCCCCTCAAACCACTGTAACGCGGTTCTGGCTTTGAGAAACGGACAATTATCCTGCTGGAAGATGACATTCGCGGCAGGGAAGACATCAAGCTGAAGGGGTGCAGGTGGTCCACAACTGTCAACGTGTCTTCAATTACTACCGCAGGTCCAAAGCGAGGGAAGGCGAATGTGTCCCACAGCACAATCGTGCTCTCACCAGCCTGCGTCCTTGGTGCAGTGCACATTTCGAACCGGCGTTCGCGTGGATGACAGCGTTTTTGCAGACCCGTCGAAGCAAAAACATGATTCATCCGACGAGGTAACACGTTTCCGTTCATCGACGGTCCAGTCTCGATGGTCCCTTCGCCACTGCACTCGACGTTGTTTTGCCAACATGTGAACATGTAGGATTCGTCTGCTGCGGAACCCCGTGTTCAGTCGAGTTCGAGGAACGGTGTGCTTCGAAATATTTACGAGGATCAGCATTGTGCTGTTCCAGCAAAGATGCCACAGATTCGAGATACTCGGGCAATACTATGGGCAATAATAATACCACTTTTGTCAAAGTCGCTTATGTGAATAGGTTTATCCATTCACCCGGTAGCTGAGTGGTCAGCGCGACAGACCGTCAATCCTAAGGGCACGGGTTCGATTCTCGGCTGAATTGGAGAGTTTCTCAACTCAGAGACTGCGTGTTGTGTTGTCCTAATCATCATCATTTCATCCCCATCGACGCGCAAGTAGCCGACGTGGCGTCAAATCGGAAGACTTGCCCCCGGCGAACGGTCTACCCGACCCGAGAGGTCCTAGTCACACGACATTTACATTTACATTACCCATTCACGGCACGTGTCGTCGTTAAAATGATTCCACATTCGTCTTTGGTCGACTTATATACTTGCTTACCGCGTCATGTTCCCTCAACGCCACGAGGCGACATCCATCCTTTTGGTGGCAGTGGTCATAATATTTTTGCTGCTCAGTGTACACTACTACATTTATGGCTTGCCTTGTTGTCCTATTTCATTTGGTGATACTGCCCATTACACGTGACATGTGGATTTTTAAATATGACAAGAAACCCGATATGTAATTCAACAATGCATTGGACATCATAATCTTGCTGACAAGCAAAAAAAGCAAGTTTGAGTGTATATTGTTCCCACTGCCTCCAGCTATCTATAAGATACTGTTTATTTTCGTATTTTTTTCTTCATTCTTCATTATGTGTATGTGGTAGGCGCCAAGTACAACTACAAACAGGTTATCACAGGTAACAATAGCAACACCGAAGATAAAGACATTTGTTCAGTATGTCATACATTTTGTAAGCAGATAAATTTACACGTGTAGTCATACTGTTAGGAATCCAGGGATGATAGTGCGGTTGTATCAGAGAGCCCTACAGACCAACAGCCGACATATCCTGCAGCTTCCAAAGGACTTGTGTAGACATGGTCTCTGACAACGGCGCCCAAGTTCTGATACCCTCATTCGTTATATATCGTCACTGTTTCTTTTTATCTAAATTTTATAGCGTCCGGAAAATGGCAGGATGGACAAGGCTATAACATTTCATATCCAAGATTAATTACAGAAGTAATAAAAGCTAAACATGGTGTTTCATGTTTTTTTTTCTTTATTTGAACACTGAAGATGTGATTAACAAAATGGCGTAGAACCAGCTGGTCAGTTTCCTAGTGTGTCGGAAATCAACCAGTTCACGAAACCACTGAAGCTACACTCTTTTTTTTTCTTCGTCGCGAAAGTAAGAAGTGAAATATACTCAGGTGGCAATGATTTACCTGCTGAAAGATATCATCCGAGACCAGGAAAAAGATCACGTCGGTACAAACATAGGCGAAACAAAAGAGGAAGATTACTGTCGTGGTCTGTGGCAGTGCATAGTGCGACGGGGAACAAGTAATCGTCATATACGCTCCTAGACAGCAGTACTACGTTGGAGTACCACATGGAGATTTCGTAATGTGAAACCTCTTCAACATGTACAGTACGTAACGAATGCTCGCACACGGTAAACTTTTGCTTGTGATTCCGTGACCACACTGCTGATCTATTCTTGTTTCGTCCTTGTTCTTTGCAAACAGAGAAATATTCTATATGGACAGTGTCACAAACCTTTACAGCCAGCATTTATGGTCAGCAAAATCCATCGTGATTCTCTCAAAGCCAGGTCTGAGCTCAGCCCAGTTGTTATCGTTGGAAACTGTCTTCTATGGCCTTAGGTCACACCACGCTGTATTGAGGATTATGTGTAGAGGGGTTTCTCAATACACACGTTTCTATCCCTTCTGGACGATTAACCTCTCAACACAGTAGCTAGCATGCGGCTTAAGCAAGATCGGCGTTCCACTCGCAATATCTAAGTAAGACTGGTCAGTCATTTGCAATGTCCGAAATGTTCTGACGTTTTCCATGACAAGTGGATAGCTGTAAGCATAGGCTTCCACGGCCGTTTTCACTGCCAATAAAATTCTTCTGGACTACTGACCGCATTGTCAATATATAAAACTGCCCGACGTTTTGGCAACTGTTGCAAGTGGCTGAAACGTCGGACAATATTGACAATGCGGTCAACAGCCCAAAAGAATTCTATGCATAAGTGGATTGGTGGTTTAATGGCGCGCGCACACACACACACACACACACACACACACACACACACACACACACACATGAAAGTGGATAGGTATAGATGGATCAGTTCCTTATCCAGCTCGACTGTAAGATCTAAATACATTAGATATTTATCTGTGGGGGCATTAATAGTCCTTCCAGTAAATAAAAGCGAATGGCCGCGAGAGAAACTTCTGGATTGCGTCGAAGTCGCATCCGAAACCATTCGCAAACGGCCAGCGAGATTTTATTTTTTATATTATTTTTTTTATTTTTTTGTACGAGTCACGGTACCCACACACAATCAGCCTAACATTTAATAGTATTAAAACTTAACCTCACTAAACTATCCAACAACGACTCCTTCCGCAAAAGGAAACGGGTGATATTGTGCCGCTGACAGACGAAAGTGCACTGAATTTTATTTTATTGAATCACCACACTAGGACCTACTAGGTAAAGTCATAAAGTTTTAATTTTTCCTTCGATAATATCAGTTATTAATTTGTTTGTGTGTTTGTTTGTTTCCTGGTACACGCTGAAATCCGCAGCTACAGGAGCCGCCCGTTGATGGCATGGATTACCGTGCAGTCGTTCCTTTCCTACAGCTGAAAGGGAAAAATTCTGCAACAGTCCACGATGACTTGTGGCAGTATACGGCAACAGTTCGCTATCATTGTGGTAGAGTGCTCGGAGGGCACAGACCGTTGCAGCGCGGTCAGACAAGTCAGAAAGTCGAAAGTGCACTGGAAAACTCTCTGCGAAGATCTGGGAATCGCAACCCAAGGGGAGCTCCTGGAGCACGAAGGCTGGAATATCACAATCAAAGCGACGATGGAAAAAAGTGGAAAAATGAGTCGCTGACCGATTTTCGCCAACTTATGCTAAATTTTGAACCTGATATTTGGGTTCCGTTACTGCCAGACGATTTCTCTTTCTGCACAGGAAACCATCACACATGCTGTTTCTCAAGTCTATCAAATGTTGCCTCACTTTACTTATTCTCTTGACGTGGCATTCTATGAATTCACCTTGTTTCCTCGGATGAAAATATAGTTGTGTGACTGGCATCTCCAGAATGATGACAAAATGGTTTTTGAGGCAGAACTTTTCTGAAAGATTAAACTGTAGAACTGTACACCAAAAATATTCTCCAAGCCATCCATAGTAGGGATAAATGTGTCGCACTGAATCGTGAACGTACAGAGAAGCACTAAGAACATCATCAAGACAGATGTTCTTTGGCCTTCTCTGTATAGTCGCAGGTTGATTTTTTGAGATGATATTTAATATTTTATAATATGTAGTAATCGTGGTGAAACATGGTTTAAAAAACGGAACAAATACCAGTAGTACTAGCGCTCTGAGGGTTCCGTTCAAACTTAATTTTGTAGACAGATAGTAATTGTTTGTTGTGGCTCAATGACCAGGTGCAAGTTTTCCTACGGGATGCCACTCCGGAAACTTGAGCGTTCCTAACCTATCCCAGTTACCCAACAGGGGAAGCGGACCCACAGTTCGATGTGGAACCCGAACCACGTGTTGTTTCTGGCAGCTCCTCACGTCGTCGGGAGGTGAAGACTATCCGTGGATTAACTAAGATTCGATCGCGCGACCTTTCGGTTTGCAGGCACACGCTTTACCGCATGACCATCAAGCCAGACACGTAAATGAATAGTACATCTGTAGGTTTTGAGAGTGAGTTTGTGAGTTCCAAGATATATTACATCCATGGCGGTGTGTTACGATTCCATTGACTTAGAATCTTATACTATTTACACCACGAAAGGTCCCTAGTCCTTAGTAGTTGACATAAATTCCGGCTCGATACCTCCACACGTTGCAACGAAAAGGGAGTCTTAACAGTCAGTCAGACAGACAAACGGACGGACAACAAAGTGATCCTATAAGGAATCTGTTTCTATCAACTAAGTGCGCAACCCTAAAAAAGGAACAAAGCGGTGCAACGACTGACACAAAAGATTCGTACAATGCGGCAACGAAGTACACGTTCTGACGCTTTCGTCCTCGTGTCATATCATGAAAATACGGCGAAAAAGACACACAACCTTACGACGACGGACGTATGAGGGTCAGCCAGATTAAACCCGCTATGGTTCCATTCAAAAGTAAACACCGCACTCTTAAACATTTACCCCAATGGGAGAGGAGATGCTCACTTCCTGTAGAACGCGGTCGTCCGCTGACAAATCCGCAACCGCACCCATCCCTGCAATTCCTCTTCCGATTGAAACCGAAACCCACGCATGTCCTTTATCAGGTCGCCGAAGATCACAGGGTAAAGGATCGGGGTAGTACTGAGGATGTTGTAGTGTTTCACAACCAATTTGCTGTTGGCAGTGGGGGCATTATCGTGGCAGGGCGATTCCATCCGACAGCATTCGTGGACGTTTTGACTTTACGGTGCGTTGCCGTTTCTTCAAAGTGCCTTCATAACGCTGCGCATTGATAGAGGTTCCACGCTCGAGGAAGGCGACGACTAGTGTCCCTGCAGTCGAAGAAGGTAACCATGACCTTCCCGAAACCTATATGAACAACTATGGATGTCTTTGGCGGAGGAAATATGGGATATTCCCACTAATGGCTTCGCCGTTTGCCCTCAGGCTGTCGAAATGCTGTCGGACGGAATCGCCATGTTGCAAAATAACGCCCGCCCCACACTGCCAATCGGACGAAAGCAACGCTGCGGGGACTTTACTGGGAAGTACTGCAGTACCTCTGTATAGCCGGGCTCCTTTACTCGTGTGACTGTCACATATTTTGGGAACTGAAGAAAGACTTGCGTGGACGTCGTTTTAGTCGACCGCGAAAGTAGAAGACTGGGTGCGGTTGTGTATGCGTCGGTGGCCGACCGCGCTCTATGAAACGGGTATTGATCGTCTCGTCAACCATTGGGATAAATGTACTAATGCGTGTGGTGATTACTTTTGAGTAGAACCATTCGATGGTCCCAGTGTGGCGGGTGTTTGGTTTTCATTGGACTGCCCCTTATAGTTGGAACCATTCACTGCACCTGTCGTCTTTTTCGTAGGTGTGTGTCTATCTGTTCTTCAGGTCTGTTTAGTGTAGCTGAAAGATCAGAAATGCGATTTTTTGCTAATAAATACTAGTTTTACTTACGAAACAACCATCCCACACTGAAGTTTCCCTCCGATCACCGTGATTATTCCACATCGCGTAGACTCCTTATGCTCGCATTGGCAGGGCCTTCTGCACCGGTAAATAAATCGCTCAGAGAGGGTAAACATGTAACTATCTTCAGAAAAAGACTTCAGACAGTTCTGAGATATCCGCATCGAAGATATAAGCACACTTACCACAGCAGCTCAGCCAAATCTCCAACTTCTTTGCTCCCAGCTTGAGCACTCGTCTCTTCGTTATCACACTGGTGTTGTTGTAAATTTATCTACAAGTTGTCTCATATCAAAGAGGTGCTTGCACTTATAAAGTCGATATGGAACCTTCTCCGTGGTAGAATATGGTAAATACCTGAAAGGAAATAGAAAAATGTTCGCCTTGTCCTTTGTTTTCAAATTACTAAGGTGCTCATTTTCGTGGTACTATTTAGTAAATACTTCATTACTAAAGACTTTCAAATGTGACAAATAAAAATCGTTTTCGTTACAGATATCCCATCTTGCAACGCAAAGCTTTTCTCAGTACACTGACAGGTAAGAAAACTGAAGCACTCAGAAGGGGATAAAGGGAAGAGGAAACGAGTAAGCGCTCAAGTCATCATCTTAGAACACCAATACGTAAAAGAAATTAAAAGCGACCGTACGTTAAGCCCAATCGACGAAAGGGAAGAGAGCTAACAACAAGGACGTCCTCGTGGAGCAAGGTCCACAAAATACGCCGTAGAGACAGCAGAGGTCCCTAAGCAAAGATTAAATATCCTTCGACATACTGCTTCGACGAATAGAAAAGTAAAAAGCGATCGAAAGTCCGTGGGTATTCGCTAAAACGACTGATAACTCCGACAGCGAAAGTGCACTGTACGTAAGCGGTTAAAGAAAGGGCATCGAATCAGGAAATGGCGAACCGTCAGAGATTGACGAAAATGAGCACAAAGTGATAGGGGATATCCACTTAACAAATGGTGGCGGCTAAAATGACAGAGACCAACACGAAACCTTGTTAAATGTTCCCCTCACGACGAGACGGCGAGAGCAGGTCGACCAAGCTGTTGGAAGAGATATAACTCGACGGAGCTTGCCTCGTGAAGAGAAGACAAGTGGCGATGCCGAAGTTACACCGAACCCCGACCGACGGAAACACTGAGGTCATCCGAAGGAATGGAAGAGGTAAAAGGCCGAGGTAGGAGGACTGCAGCCCTGGCAGTAGGGTCAGCAGCCTCATTTCCCGTCAGGCCGACGTGACGTGGAACCACATGAACGCCAGTGTGAACGCACAAGAACATCACGGTGACTGCTTCAAACTGAACCCTTGAAGTAAGGGATGGTCCGTGTACAGCAAACAAACGCTCTGGAAGGGCAGTGAGAGAATAGGAGCATATGACACAAGTAAAAAGCCTGTGTCGCCGGTTCTACTGGGTTGCTTGATACGGGCCAAGAGTTGTGACGCAAAAATTGAGCAGTGTTCTGGAAGACGATACCGAAAATGAGTGAGTGTGTGATGGTATTTCAGTGTTTACAAAAAAAGCAAAATTTACAAAAATCTTCACGGGTTGAGTCCACTTATCGTTATGACGTTTTACCCTCTCCATCCTGCATGCATGGTCTAATTCCGTTGGGATGGGTGTCATCCAGAGGTTGTATCCTCTCCTGAGGCAAGCTACCACACAACAGGTCCTTGATATCCTGCATACTGGCAGTGGGATGGAGTTGACATCCAAGCTGTTGGCACGGATGCTCTGTCGGATCTGGGACCTCACTGGCCACGGCAGTGCCTCGACGTCACGTAGAAAGGTCATAGAGAACATGTGTAGATGAACAATCTCATGTTGTAAAAAGGTGCCGTATTACTGTCGCATGAGAGGTTACTCGTGAGCATGCAGGTTGTTCGTGACGTACCATTGTGGTGTCACAGTTCCCTCTATCACTGTTATCCCTACCTTGAAGTCATACCCGAAGCCTCCCCACACCACGACTCCAGTAGATCCGATGTACCTCTGTAAAACATTAGGAGAAAGGGACATCTCCCCAGGTCTCCACCATATTGACCAACGATGCTCATGTGCGGTTGTGAAGCACGGCGGTTCATCGCAGAACACAGTGTGACGCCATTCATCAGCGGTCCACGCTTTCCTACTAGGGCACCACTCCAAACGCAGCCGTTTATGTCGTGGTGTTACAGGCAGGCTACGCATGGGACGACATTTCCCTAGTCTGCCACTGCTGGTCTCTAATCAGTGGGGCGCGATGACACTGGATGTTGCACGGGGTCCATTACTTGTTGTCGCACGGCAGACGAACATGCGAAGAGGTTGCGATGTGCTCGATGCACAGTACCGCGGTCCTACCTTGTGGCGGACATACGTGCTCGGTCCCAAGTTTGACGACGACTGCTCCTAGCCTCACGTTTCGATACAGTCCAGCACTGGGCTACTGGCACATCCGCCTGCCCCACAAGTGATCGCTCAACACCTGACGCTGATCACCTGTCTTACATACACAAGGAGGCGTGGCAGCAACACTGAACACGGAGAACGTTAATGCACCTTGGTTACCGTTCTAAATGTTACAGAGAATTGAAGCTGCAATCATTACGTACCGTCCGCGATATGTACATGCAGACAGTTACAGTGATATCCTACGGTGTTTTCTGGTGATTAATACTTTTGTCAGGCAGTACATTTCTGTAACAGATCACAAAGCACATTTTCAGACACAGTATGTAACCCTATTTTACAAAATTGCTATTTACTTTTGCACTAAATTTGATACGCAGTACTTCATGAAACATGCTAAAAGCGGTGAGATTTCCCTTTATAAGCCGACACCGATATTTTATGAGGAAAGTACATATAGCCCCAATGCTTGGAAGCGTTTTAGAAAATGAAATATAAGCGGAGGAAGAAAATACGAAACATTTCAGACGTTACAGAAACGTCATTTCAAACAGAAGAGCTTCTGAGGTATAACAAATAGCAAGCAAGATAATCGGCATAATATTTTGAAACAAACCATCTACTGCACTTTTGAAGTGATTTACAGTCACTGCGAGGTACTCTATACAGTACAGAGGCTCAGACCTAAACCGTAGACACATGGAAGAAGCCATCCGTTTAAATTCTCTGTTGCGCATGTTGCCTGAGCATAGTACAACGAAGTGTGTGCCTGACTCTGCATGGCGCCTTGCGTAGTATGAAATGTAGTATCTGTTCCCGGAAATCGTATTAGTACTAAAGCAGCTACAGCAATAAGAAAGCGAGATCTGTATGCCAGTATCTTATACGTCTTAGGCTCTATTTGAAGCGTGGTTGCTGAGGTTTAAATGTAATGTAGTGGAAAACGCCACAGTTCATTTCTTTCTGCCTTAGAACAGTCTGCGCCCCTTTCTATGCTTCTTAAAGCATCGTATTACAGCAAAACAATAATGACATAGTATAATAAGTAATGGCAACAGCACGTGCACATTAACTGTGACCTACTTTCCTTTTGTAGTATCGTGTAAGTGCGCCCCAAAATAAGTATATGTGGCACACGAACCTCAAAAATAAAAGATCAAATGTGTGTGAAATCTTATGGTACTTAACTGCTAAGGTCATCAGATCCTAATCTTACACACTACTTAACCTAAATTATCCTAAGGACAAACACACACACCCATACCCGAGGGAGGACTCGAACCTCCGCCGGGACCAGCCGCACCGTCCATGACTGCTCGAACCTCACACGCAGTGTAAAGCACGTCAGACGTGCTGGAAGAAGGCGTGGAAACTTCCCAGAGTTGCGTTACGTCTATTGTATCCTGCACTAACCACAGAGTAGCATCGTGGACTGGCCGTGACGAAACCCGAAATGATACAGGGGGTATGGTGTTTCGTTTGCGTATGCTCGTTTTTGTGAGAATCAAAGTGTCCCAGAATCACCACATCCAGACACTTGGAACCGCAGTGCAAATACGATACGTCGATAATCAGAAGCTGAAGAATGAAGGAGTTAAAGGAATCCTGACAAGAAAACCAAATGTGCGCAGATCACTAACTAAATGGAAGTAAAAATTGGTGGGATGCGGGCTCCTACACAACCAGGGTAAAGTCCAGGCCAGATATAAAAGTTTATCACTTGGAAACATTTGCTAAACTGGAGCCGAGCAGCGGCATTCTCGTCTGGATAATGTACCGGCATACTACGGTACTGTGTTCGGGGAACTCGATGCCAACCAGGATTACCTACCTACAAATGAACAAAAAATTAATTACATTTACACTGTCCCTCCTCTGGAAGTACAGCTCCTCACCCTCTTTTGAAGCCACCAACAGGACGCTGAATGCTCGATAACTGTTTGGGAGTCTCAGATAACTCTTTGGGTGCCGCAGATATTTGCCTATGTTCAGAATAACCACTACCTTGTCATATTCTCATGTCGCTGGTCAGTTGACAGTACGGGATGTGTCACCGAAGAGAGCTATAATATGACATACACCTTCCTGAGGCAGCTGGTTTAGATGCAAGTTGG
Organism: Schistocerca serialis cubense; assembly: GCF_023864345.2. Lineage (NCBI taxonomy): Eukaryota > Metazoa > Arthropoda > Insecta > Orthoptera > Acrididae > Schistocerca > Schistocerca serialis. The sequence goes on from NC_064642.1 coordinate 134,706,652, forward strand.
TCAGTCGGTGAGGTCCTGCAATCTTTCTGGTATTCAGTGTTAAAAAAACTGGCAGTCCACCGATTCTGGAGTAATGAAGCCGAACTCATCGCCTGTATTTAGGCAATATATTCCTTTGGTTAGACATCCATTTAGCTTTAACGTTTAAGAGGAAAGAGCACTATCATATGCCAGCGTAGAATATAAGCGGCAATATTTTTTTCACGTAATCCCTATGAAAGTTTTGATGGTTTATGATCAGTTCAACGGGCCAAATACAGCGTGACACTTTATGACATTTGCGTCGTGTGAAAGTTACTTGCTGTACAGTCTTAATACGTCAAATTCGCACTCTCAATGCGCCAGATAAATCTGCACTAAGGACCTACAATACGTGAGAGAAATCTGTACTGAGAAACTTTAATAAACTCAAGATGCTGGATTCAGTTTTATTGCATTTATTTTATAAACAAAATGGTAACATTCGGTTTATTGGAACTGAAGGAAAGACTCCGTCAGCAAAAGACTCCGTCAGCAACAGCAGCGACATCAGGAATTTTCGCAGAGGATCCCCGGGAACTCGAGAGGCCCCTTCCACGACGAACACGCCTTGTGCCGTCGCAGCTTGTACTCTCGGTGAACCTGGCTGTCCTCGACTGACGAAGTTGCAGCGTGTTCCCCCAGAAGTGAAAGTTAGCACGACTTCATGGTGTCGATCTGAAAACGGGTCACGAAATGAGATGAGTTTTTAACAGAGGTGGGAGCTCGTATGTAGCAAAATACCATCAGTACTTACTTACCTGAGGAAGTTCTGCACACTGCTTCGACATTGACATATGCATTAGCTTTAGTGCTTTCTGCGACTTTTTCACCGTCTCTTCTCTCTTTGTGACTACGTGATGCCCTCTTGGCTTGGTTGTGTATTACTACAAACCAACGATGCGATTGCTCTTGCGTTCCTTGCACGCTACTAGAAGCCAATGATGCTACGTCCTCTTGGTTTCCTTGTACACTACTAGATACCAATTATGCGACGTCTTCTTGGTTTCCTTGTACACTACTAGACACCAATGCTGCGACGTCCTCTTGACCTCCTTGTACACTACTAGATACCAATATTGCGACGTCCTGTTGGCTTGCTTGTACACTACTAGACACCAATGATGTGACGCCCTCTTGGCTTAGTTGTACACTACTAGATGCCAACGATGCGACGTCCTCTTGGGATCCTTGTACACTACTATAGGCAAATGATGCGATGTCCTCTTGGCTTCCTTGAACACTACTATAAGTCACTGACGCGATGTCCTCTTGGGTTCCTTGTACACTACAACAAGCCAACGATGCGATGCCCTCTTGTCTTCCTTGTTCACTACCATAAGCTAACGTTGTCTTCTTTGGCTTGGGTGTGCACTACTACAGGCTGTTCTCCCATCTCTGTGCCTGCGAGTCTCTAGTCTAAAATATCCAGCGCTTTCTCTTTTATAGTTGTACGACAATACAGTGAGTGATTTCCCTGGAAACGACTGCTGACGTTATTGCTTCGCCCATTGTCTATGATCATTTTCGCTACGTACTACATTATTACACTGCATTTCACGGTCCACCAACCGATGAAAGGTATATTACTTCAATCATTGGACTTTAAATTTCCATCCAGGCTGAATACTTTCAGCTTATGTTCGTCAGATCCATTTTCGGTACCTTTAAAACACCTTCCCAGACGTCACGTATTAATCATTTAGGACGCTCTCCAGAATAGTGCCAGTACTTCCCTCACTTCCAAAAACTATTTGAACTGGCAAAACCTCACTGTATACATCGTTTTAACGTCAGACGTGCGACAGCAGCTGAACCAGCAGAATCGTAACCGGAAGGAGCGAGATGGGTATTCGTATTTTTTTTATTTTATGATTTCCTACGATCATTTGAGGTGAATATCGGAGTTGTTCCATTAACAGGACACGATCGAAAAGTCCTAAAGCCCTCTCCCAAGTACTCTCTTATTTTCCGTTTTGTGCTGTGATCTTGTGACTTGGTTGTGGGCCAGACATTGACGTCTACCCTGAAAGGCGGAGCTAACCCATCTTGTTGGCTCACGAGTAGTTGTGGGACTGCCAGTCCTGGTCCAAGTTTAAGTCCCGTTATTGGTTAGCCTAGGTCGCAGCCAAGTTGAGAAGCTTCGTGGAGGAAACAACTTAACATCTGCCTCTCAGTACTACTCTCTATGTACTTCCTAAAAAACGAACGAAGCAGTAGTCGGTAAGTACGCCAATACTGCTTTAGTTTCAGCTGACGAATATATCAGTTCCCTTGTTTTTCAGCGTCTGTTCTCGCATGACTCAGTGAACTACATAGTGTGAAAGACAGCCGTACACGGAATGTGCACATATATACATTCGCTTGTCAGAAATATACTGAGTTCTTATACATAGATGAATTGCTTCTTGGTTTCTGGGTCACACAGAAAAATCTTTGTACTATATCCAATAAAAATCTTGTTTTAAAACTGGTCCCTTACTTAGTCCACTCGGAAAGGTCAGGATAAACTTATTTCATTTCTGTTTACAAACATTGTTGTACCCGATTTTCGTACAGTGCTCTGTTCAATACGTAGATCACCTTACGTGTCAAACACCTTCCTATTCACACGCAACACATCAGCAGTAACACTTGCATTCAAACTTAGGACTTTCCATGTAGCTTCTAGAACTTTCACAATACTTTTGTCGATTATTGATAAACGTGGCCAACATTTGTGGTCATGATCTTCTGGAGATCTCCGGTCTAGGGAAAATTTTTTATGCTGTTCGAAGACAGGAGTAGTACACAACACACACTCATCTTCATACGTTTCTGATCCCACCTGAAAAGTCATGTTACTGATTTCTGAAGTTTCACAATAATCTTGACGTTTACTCTCTGTTCACTTCATGTACGTATTATTTTTCGGCACAACCAAAACCCTTTCTTATATCTGTGAAATGATCTTTCTTGAAGTTGCTAAAGATGTATTCAACTTTGCCCCTGTTTTTTTTGGATGGAGTCAGTCAGCAGGAAGCGAATCAAGGGCGTATCTGACATGACGGCCAATGTCACCAAGAAGTGTCATTTTGACTCTCTTTATAAACAAAATGTTGTCTGAATAGTGATTTTATTTGGACAATCTTTAGAGCAACCCCGAACCAAAAAAATGGTTCAAATGGCTCTGAGCACTATGGGACTCAACTTCTGTGGTCATAAGTCCCCCAGAACTTAGAATTACTTAAACCTAACTAACCTAAGGGCAGCACACAACACCCAGCCATCACGAGGCAGAGAAAATCCCTGACCCCGCCGGGAATCGAACCCGGGAACCCGGGCGTGGGAAGCGAGAACGCTACCGCACGACCACGAGATGCGGGCAACCCCGAACCAGTGAGGAACAATACGCTCTATGAAAGAGTCTGTGAGGAGTCCGCTTTTGGAAATACTGATTGCTATGTTTTGCTTTGCGTCGGCAGCCGTAAATGGAAATAATGTCTCACCGCACAAATTTCAAATCGCTCTGTTTATTTTCAGGACAAAATTATAAATTATACATTTCGTTTGTAACGAGAACCAGAACATCGTTTTCCTTTCACCTGTAAGCCGCGTAAAATTGCGGTTGGCACTATAAACCACTCAGAGAAGTCGTCTACCATTTGAATACCCGCGAACGAGTGTTGTGTTGAAGGGGAGTGGGGAATAGAAGAATAAGATTTATGTAACTATGACAAAACAAGCTTTAACGTTTACAAAGCAATATTAACAATAAAGACAGTCTTTTTGAAAACGAACATCTTTGCACATCTATGAAATCAAAATCAGCTACTGAATAAGCAGCGTTGAATACCCTACACGTGTATTGTAAATGCTTTGCTCCTCCTTGACTTGCTGTGGACGTGGTGGTGAGACGTCGGCCCTTAAGTTCGTCCCACTCTTCGTTAGTAATGAGAACCAAAGCGTCATTTTCCTTTCACTTTTAACTGGTCCAAGAGGAGAGCTTTTGTGACGACGCACTAAAGGTTTGAACATGTTCCAAGCATTCTTAACCGGATTCATGTTGGTAAATACCATAAACCATTATTCCCTTCGGTTGACTCCTGCCTTTGGAAGGAACGTGTTCGCAAAGTGAATGTAGTCTGCTCATGTATTATCATCTTGGAAGATGAACCCATCGCCGAAATTTTGACTGTTGGTTAAGCTATTACACTGGAGGGTCTTGTCTCAACTCTGGCCCCAAAAATAGTCGACCAGCCTTTCTGCTGGGCCCACTACATGTGAGACTCATTCGTTGGAACTTCTCTGTGTCCATTCCCTTCCACGAATATCGTCAAATGAATCCTTCGTTCGTCGACGGATAGAGCCTCACCCCATTATTCCAAGTACCTTTGCAAATAAATTTTCGCAAACCTCCTTCGCTCATCACTGAGGGATTTGTACTGTTGTTCGTAATGGACGCTAGATTTTGAGCGGAACTGTCTTCCTCCCCATTCTTTATGCTTGGATCTAAGGCTGTATTACATTCCTTTTGAGGAAAGTTAAAAGAATTTCCAGCGTTATGCAGTATGTTCATTCGAAATAAGCACTTTATTCCGTTTCCAGTGTTTTTTAATTTCGCCACTTATAGCATTTTCAAGCAACCTAATGATACCACTAACGACATCAATTGTGGACAGTTTCAGATAAAAAAGAAATTCTCACAAAAATTACATTCTGTTCTTACACGTGTAGGGAACAGTATGGAAGAAGCTGACTTTAATGTTCTCTTCTGCAACATTAACGCGGTAGGTATGCTCACAAGCTGTATGTAGACGCACTAACATTCTGACCACAAGACAAAAAGTACCGTCATACCATATTTTTGTCTGTTTATTTGTTTCTTTCTTTGTTTGAAGCTGACACGATGCACGTTTCTTTATTACCGTCACGTCTGTTTGTACCCAAGAGAAAGAAATTACCTAGATGCAAATGAAATAAAGTGTATATTTGGAATAAGCAACAGCCTATGACAAACCTACATAACGGCTAGTTGCAATTAAAGTACAGGTGCGGTGCTCACGGAGGTCCAGTGTACGCTGTAACTATCGTATGGCAGCGAATCTTGGTAGATATGGTAATGCGTTAATGCGAAACCAATTTTCGCTGGAAAACAAATTAGTTCCGATTCTGGCCACTAAATGTAAATCTGGCGCTGTTCATTGTTTATATGACGGTATAGCATCCACACTGCCATTTGACAAACCATAACGTGAGTTGACAGTGTGACTATCGAGAAAAGAGACCGTGCGCTGTTAGCGAAAGTGTTTTATGTGAACGGCATCAACTACAGTCCTGGACTGAAAAAGTATCGCCGACTGGAACGTCTAAGGAGCGGCCCGATGTCATTAAATGGTTTAAAGAAGATGATAATGAAAACTCGAAAACACGGGTAAGCTTGGTGTAGCAGCTGAAAGAGAAAGTCGTCCTATCCCGATAGAAGTTATTGACTGGGTAACTGTTGCTGTAACTGACCATGGAACACGTGTCCCAGTTAGTGGTAGTGCTCGCGCAGTCTCACGAGAATTGTCCATTCCGTGATCAACGGTACAGATAGCTCTGCGGTCTATTTTACACTCGTACCCGTACAAAGCCCAGATGGTGCAGCAAGTGAAACCTGGCGATCCGCAGCACTGTCCTGAATTTGGTCTTTGGTTTTTGGCGTGGGGCATAGTTGGAATATGGCCGGGAAATATTCTGTGGAGTGACGACTCTCGTTTTACATTTTATACTACATGGTGCAGTGATACACGGAACTCAGAATTTGGGGTACTTTTAAATAGCGTTTTGCGCAGGAAGAGTCATTGAACTTGCGGGGTGTGTCTGTGTGGTGTTGATTCAAAAGCACCTTTATTCTCGGTCCGTTCCTATTTGAGGAGAATACACCCAGAGGGCCTGTCAGGTGTACCGCGATGTCTGCAAGTTATTGAGACCTCCTTGTGCAGCAAGTGATTGCTGATCTGGAAGAGCGCAACTGTATGGAAAGCACTGTTTTCCAGAAGCATGGTCTACAAGACCACATGATCTGAATCCATGTGACTTGTGACCCTGGGGTTACCTAAAGAACGCGTTTACCAGGAACACGTTCTGTCTCTACCTGATCTGAAGGCCAGTATACAGGAACTCGTTACTCAGATTCCATCCGCACTGCTGCGAGCAACTGTTGATCTCGTCGTTTTAAGGATGCAGCAGGTCGTCGACGTTTTCGGTGTAAGCAGCGGTTAATGATAAAATCAGTCTTATGTCTTTCTCTTTGCCCTTTTTTGCACACATCCGTTTCATAAACGATGAAAGACTTATGAAGACATTTCGATGCGCTTTTCTTGCATTAACTGCGCCAAATTTTCACCTCATGGCCAAAATTGTAACTAATTTTCTTTACAGCGTAGATCGATTCCTCACTTAAGCGTTAAATTAGTGTCCTAGTGAAGGCAGGACACATGAGGAAGACAAGGCTTACATGGAGCTTTTTTCTGAAGCTCCCTGTCGGAGGGATAAGGACTAGAGAGAGAAATACTGCGTAGTTCCTCCACCAGGTTACCACCTCGGAAGGATGATGGGACGAGATTCGTAAGAAAACGCAAACACAGACATGTAGCTCACAAACATTTATTACACATATCCCCAAACACAGTCTTACAAAATGTTTTACAAAACCTGGCTTCAATAGCCACGAATAACAAATATAATAAAAAACTTTATACAGTCTTTACAAGAGTGTATGGTATGAAGCAAGTTAAGTAAAGATCCTTCCTTTTATCTAAATAACAAATAGCCCCAGATGAATATAGCTGAGAAGCATAATTGCCCACAAATTTAACAGAAATTTACCGGGACTACTTCTCCATTGGTAAAATAAGCAACAGGACGGATATTAAATAACAAATTTTAAGTAAAAAGGCAAATGCGCAACGGGAACCTTAGACCAATAAACAGATCATAGAACAACGGAATTCAACCAGTTATATAGTGACTTCTTCCACTGAACTCACTCGTGAAATCCCTTTCAAGTATAACAATATTTAGGCAGAAAAGACAGTTATGTTAATAGTCAGTTTAAGTGCCACGCAAGAGCGCGCACAGCCCCACGGATGACCCACCCTAAAACAAGAGTGGCGAAACTATTAGGAAGAGAAGATGCACCTGGGCGCAGCCCGAACACATTGAGAGGAATCTCCAAATAATTAGGAGATAGAATACTCTACTTCTGTCAACTACTGGGGCGAGCGGCGACCCTGACAGGACACAGCCAAGTAGCGCCGAGCGTCACAAAGGCATAGCCGGCCGAGCTAACGCCGTCCGAACATACACTCCTGGAAATGGAAAAAAGAACACATTGACACCGGTGTGTCAGACCCACCATACTTGCTCCGGACACTGCGAGAGGCCTGTACAAGCAATGATCACACGCACGGCACAGCGGACACACCAGGAACCGCGGTGTTGGCCGTCGAATGGCGCTAGCTGCGCAGCATTTGTGCACCGCCGCCGTCAGTGTCAGCCAGTTTGTCGTGGCATACGGAGCTCCATCGCAGTCTTTAACACTGGTAGCATGCCGCGACAGCGTGGACGTGAAACGTATGTGCAGTTGACGGACTTTGAGCGAGGGCGTATAGTGGGCATGCGCGAGGCCGGGTGGACGTACCGCCGAATTGCTCAACACGTGGGGCGTGAGGTCTCCACAGTACATCGATGTTGTCGCCAGTGGTCGGCGGAAGATGCACGTGCCCGTCGACCTGGGACCGGACCGCAGCGACGCACGGATGCACGCCAAGACCGTAGGATCCTACGCAGTGCCGTAGGGGACCGCACCGCCACTTCCCAGCAAATTAGGGACACTGTTGCTCCTGGGGTATCGGCGAGGACCATTCGCAACCGTCTCCATGAAGCTGGGCTACGGTCCCGCACACCGTTAGGCCGTCTTCCGCTCACGCCCCAACATCGTGCAGCCCGCCTCCAGTGGTGTCGCGACAGGCGTGAATGGAGGGACGAATGGAGACGTGTCGTCTTCAGCGATGAGAGTCGCTTCTGCCTTGGTGCCAATGATGGTCGTATGCGTGTTTGGCGCCGTGCAGGTGAGTGCCACAATCAGGACTGCATACGACCGAGGCACACATGGCCAACACCCGGCATCATGATGTGGGGAGCGATCTCCTACACTGGCCGTACACCACTGGTGATCGTCGAGGGGACACTGAATAGTGCACGGTACATCCAAACCGTCATCGAACCCATCGTTCTACCATTCCTAGACCGGCAAGGGAACTTGCTGTTCCAACAGGACATTGCACGTCCGCATGTATCCCGTGCCACCCAACGTGCTCTAGAAGGTGTAAGTCAACTACCCTGGCCAGCAAGATCTCCGGATCTGTCCCCCATTGAGCATGTTTGGGACTGGATGAAGCGTCGTCTCACGCGGTCTGCACGTCCAGCACGAACGCTGGTCCAACTGAGGCGCCAGGTGGAAATGGCATGGGTAGCCGTTCCACAGGACTACATCCAGCATCTCTACGATCGTCTCCATGGGAGAATAGCAGCCTCCATTGCTGCGAAAGGTGGATATACACTGTACTAGTGCCGACATTGTGCATGCTCTGTTGCCTGTGTCTATGTGCCTGTGGTTCTGTCAGTGTGATCATGTGATGTATCTGACCCCAGGAATGTGTCAATAAAGTTTCCCCTTCCTGGGACAATGAATTCACGGTGTTCTTATTTCAATTTCCAGGAGTGTATTTCGATCAAGGCGCCGTCCCTTGTATTGGTCAGTCCGGAACTGATTGTGCCCGCAGCTCGTAGTACACTGTAACATTTTAAAAAAGGCAAAAGACAGGCAACCAAACCGAAGGACACAACATAAAACCTCTTATTTCAGAGTTATTCCATCCCCACACCTTTAAATTTAAAACCCTTAACACTTGCAAGACCTTAAAGAAATAGCACAGAAAACTATACACTGCTTACAGCTCATAATTCTTTACGCTTACAGGCAAATCCCAATAACAAACGTAAGTCTGGAGAAGTTAACGTCCTGCCAAACCAAGAGCATAAAAATCCGTAATACAAGACACCAGACTCACGGCCGCTTCAAACGGAGACCACAGAATGAATCATAAGATTCTCAAGTAACATCACAAAGACACTGTCTTAACACTAAACATGGCCTACGCACTATGCTAAACGGCTCATGCAGCCTTCGCGCTACTCACGCTTAGTGCTCCTGTCACTGAGCAATGTTGTACAGTCTTAATAGCATTACTCAACATATACCGGAACCAAGAGTGAATTCCTTATTCCCGCCACGGTGGGGATAATCACATTCAAATCACTGTTTCCGGCTGTGAACACAAATTACGATCAGATTGATCACAAACACAACTTCAAAGAAATAGCTGATGCCCACCGTTAACAGCAGCAAACGACGAAAATCCACATAGCATACATAGGCATCCAGCATCAGGTAGTGCAATATACGCACTTTCTAGCGCATTGGAGTTCATCACTACCAGCCCGCCGGCGACACACTGACAAAAAACAACACAGCTCCGCGAGCAACCAACGCTCCTCCGCAACGGTCACTCCAATACTCGCCAACACAACATATGCCCAAGCAAATGGCAAGCATGACCACTAGGGGCCATAGTGGAAAACCAAGAGAACCACAGCTGGAAGTGCCGCGCTTAAACAGCGGCCAGAAGAGTAAACTCCAAAGAGAAAACGTGCATGCCGGCTCGAACGGGATTACTGCCCCTACAAGATAAGAGAATCACTGGCGCTAGCGACTCCACCACGGTTGAATAACCGTATATGTCCATCCGCTCGATACAGTTTCAAACGAGAATCGTCCGACCAGGCAACATGTTTCCAGTCATCAACAGTCAAATGCCGATGTGACAGGCCCAGGCGAGGCATAAAGCCTTGTGTATGTAGTCATCAAAAGTATACGCGTGGGCCTTCGGCTGCGAAAGCCCATTGTAACCTCCCCCTCACTTATCGACCTTAATGACAGTCATAAATTAAACCGCGTGTACCTAATGGAAATTTGGGAAAAGCAATCGTCACTGAAGTTAATCTGTCGGTAAAGAGGGAGGAAATGGTTACATCTAAATGAAAGGAAAAATTCAAATGAAACTGGTGGAAATTAATTTTGAAAAGGGGTAAAGTTAATAAAGGAAGTAAATGTGCGGCCGTTACGTTAACAATTAACTAGCGGTAATTAGATATTTGAGATTTGGGGGAAATTACGGTCGCCAGTCCTATGGACAATTACTATAGTAACTGAAAAAAAGAAAGGTTATTACACATATAATTAGCACCAGAAACGTGGCAACTGAAGGTTGACACGTGTAGTGTGAAAACTGAAAGTTTATCAGAAGTAATAAATTTCGCTACACTCTGACTTAATTTAGCAAAAGAATTAATAAAACCGGAAAATCGAAAGTTAATTTAGTGACTGAAGTTAATAGTGAGCTTTCTTTCTGAAGCACATCGAAATTCAGTAAAATACGGTTAGTCTTGGACTACCTCAACAATCATTTCAAAAGCTACTTGAATCTATGCAATTTAGAAATAAGAGATTTAACTTTGAACTTGAATTAAATGATTCTGAACAATTAACAATAGTAAAATTTAGTACGTACCAAGCTGAGCTGGAGTCACAGGTAAGCTAAAATATGCAAACAAAACTCGCACTCTTAATTTGTACTTGTATAATCTAAATATTGTAGCCAGCTATGAATACCGTAACTGAACTTTGAAATTAAAGCAGTGAAATCGAATGCTTTTACTTTAATGCTGGCGTTTGAATTTCAACGACACTCCAGTTCATTCCGGAAAAGGAAGGGACCCTGATTGGTAATGCAATTGGAACAATGAGCAACAAATGTTCATGCTAAGTTGCTGTAATTATAGTTACAAAAATGGAACAGTTTGAAAAGCTGAGGTCTGCCATACAGTTCTAAAACTTTACGTGCTTCCAGTCTTCCTTGTTGGTTGATTGAAGGTTTGAAGCCGTCGATCGAGGAGGTGGCGACAGTCACTCATTGTCGGCCGTCGCTGTTGCAGAAGCTGGGTGTTGGCGCGCCTTCTTCTCGACACGGTCTCCAGCCGAAACGGGCTCTTGATGTGTGCCAGCTAACGCTTCCCGTCCGCGACACCATGTCAGAGTCTAACATAGCAAGTCGAGCGCAATTACATGCTGCCACACCGCAGCAACTCGCTGGAGCGTCACACAACACACCTGCTCCACTGCATTACTCCAGCCAGACTCCCTCTCTCTCTGCCCGCGCTCCACGCGGCAGAGTTAACACTACCAAAGATCCTAAATACTTTGGTTCTCCACACGACCTCTCGATATTCGTTCGATAGCATAGTTTTCCCTAGGCCAGACCCAGCGTATAAATACAAATAATATTCACAAAACAAACCAACATAAATGCATAAATATGTATATACAAACAGTGAAACAATTACAATATACAAAGACACAGAAATGTCATATCTTGAGGTAACAAAACAAGCAAAAAAATTGTAGTACAATAGATGGAAATAGGAGGATATGCATTTCCGGCGTTACACCATATCGGTGATGTTTCGTTCGGATTCCTGATATTCACGGTACACTCGTGAAATGGTCGTACGTGAAAATCCCCATTCCACTACTACCTGTTAGATGCTGTGTCCCATCGCTCGTTTGACGACTATAACACCACGTTCAAACTCACTTATATCTTGATAACCTGCCATTACAGCAGCAGCAGCATCAGCAGCAACCGATCTAACAACTGCGCGAGACACTTGATGTCTTACATAGGCATTGCCGTCAGCAGCGCCATATTCTGCCCGTTTACAGATCTATGTATTTGAATAGACATACCTGTTTTTTTGGCGCTTCAGTGTATATTGAACGAGTTACCCTAAAACGCGTAAAATATTGCTTTTCAGATAATTAAAATTATTTTACCTGAATAATCTTCCATTCTACTGTCTACTAAAAGAGCCGCAGAGAGGTAGTACAAGGGGAGTGGCAGAAACATAGCTGCAAGGACGGGTCGTGAGTCGTGCTTGGGTAGCTCAGTCGGTTAGCACTTGCTCAGGAAAGGTGGAGGTTCTTTGTTGGAGTCCAGATCAGGTACAGAGTTTTGACCTGCCGGGAAGGTTCACAACTATTTGTAACTGGTTTATTTTGATCAAAACTGATAGTATAAATCATTGGGAGCATGACACCTTACAGGCTCGAGCACAGGTCCTAAACGGAATTGTGGCAGCCATAACATAAATTATTACTTACAGAAATGGAGAATCTTCGGATACAACTTGTAAATCTTTTCCCATCTGTGGCTGATCACAAACATAATAAATGGAAAGGAGACAACCACTCAATCGTTAAAATCTGCTCCGCAACGTAAGATGCGTCTTGATCCCTTACGAAATTGTAAAACCCGTCCTACATGTGTCCAATCATCGCTGAAATAGAGGGCATATGCAAAGCCAAAACTCTTAAATAGAGGGCATATGTCCAGGCAAACTATCTGAGGTCATCATAAAACATCATTCCTTTAAAATAAGGAGCAGTGTTACAGTAAAACAAAATGCATTACATTCGGAGTTAAGATTGAAACGCCAGGAATTCATTATTCTTCCGGTTTCGTTTGATACTATGCAGGAAACACGCAATTTCCAGTCAGATTGTGAAAAGCAGTTTTGTCGATATTTTCGGCATATGGTTGTCTTTCAACTTCTGCTACTTACGAGATTATGCACAACACACGTAAGGCAGTTGGGACAACGAAGTAAGAAATGCAGAAACGTCTGGAGCAGGAAGAAGTGGACTGTTCTTCAGCTTATAGTTGCTCTATTCCAGTCACTGCGACCAGTACACCTCGTGGTGAAAAAAGTGCAGTGTGTCGGCCCCAGCACCAGACCCTGCAGTAAACCAGCACAGACACAGACCCCATTCTGGTCACTATTGTCAGATGTGCTTCCCTGTATGTATACCCAGAGAAGAATGACATGTGGCACACCAACCTCACACGCAGTATAGAGCTCGGTGTACTTGTTGGAAGTTAGCCTCGAAGACTTCCCAGAGTACCGTTGTTGCCATTGGATCCTCCACCAGCCACAAAGTATACGAGCAGTGGCGGCTTCATTTCATCTTTTCTTCCACCCTTCATTTGTTGGGGCCCCGCTAGGTGGCAGGAAATATCCTTAGCTTTCTGTGTATAATCGCTGGCGCGGAGCCGGGAAACCACACCGGAGCGTGTCGAGAGAGGCGTGTCTGGACACGTGGCGAGAGGGCGACACGGACTGTGGTCGGCCAGCCGGCTGTGCGGGCCGTTGGCTCTATGTGAGAGGCTACCGTTAGTGGCGGCATCGAAGTTTTCACCTCGCCCTTCAGTGTGCTTCAGCTTGTAATAGTACTATATTTTTATCTCGCTGAACTTATCAACCACAAGAAAAAGAATAAAAGGCGGTATTGGGGCACTAATAGTATAAATTGCACAGAAATCCATATTAGTAAAACGTAAAGTAAGTACCTAGGTGGGGTAGTCATAACGTTCTAATTATCATCTCGAAAAAATATTTTGTTTATTTACTGTTACATGTCTGCAGTCCCTTTAGACATTGAAATCTCTCCGCCACAAACCCATGGCTACAGGAGCCAAAAAGGAAATGATGCAACCCGTTGGTAAAGTGAAGAACTGTGCAATAATACGTTTTCTGCAGTTAAATAGGAAAAACACAGCAACAGTTGATACTTAGGTGGTGGAAGATTACGACAACAGTTCACCATCATTATGACACAGTGGTCAGGTGGAACAGACACTTTGAGTGTGGCCAGTCAAGTCTGAAAGATGAAAGGTGAAGGGGCACACAGTCTGGGAATTACGAGAGATGTTATTCAAAGACCGGCTTATCACAATCGAATTTGTAATGCATAAAGTGAGAATTCCGTCATTGGGCATCTTGTCTCGGAGTGGGATAGATGCATTTACAGATTTGATGATTACTTTCGATATAATAAACAGTTTGCTTACGTTTTTCCAACTGGTTCGTCTTCATTTGACTGACATTTTACGGAAGGACCACTACGATAAGATAGGAGGCATTAATACTCGTACAGAGGCATGTAGATAGATTTTTTTTTGCCCTACTTGCGAGTCGAACAGGAAACGAAATGGCTACTATTAATGATACCGGAGTGGTGGTACAATGTCGTCGGTGACATAACTGGAGAGTGAGGCAAAATCTGATAGTCCAAAGAAGCAGCACGCGTCACTGTCTCCCGGGCGGAATGAGTTAGTGTATGGCAGTCGCGGAACTCAGTTGGGGGCGACCTTAATTGTCATGTAAAACGTTCAAATCTGATCCACGACTTTGTCCATTATCGCTTCAATTGCGATACGCCTGCCTTCGAGTACTTGCGCTCCCCTTCTGTTGCGATCCCCAGTTCTTCACAAAGAGATAGTGCGCAACTTCGCTCTTCGTCATTCGGACTAGACTGATCTTACTGACTCAATCTACCTCACTACTCATAACGATGGTGAACTGGTGCCGCACACTTCCACCAACTCAGCATCAACTGTTGCGGCTTTTTACCCCTTCAACTGCAGAAAGCGAATTACCGCACGATAATCCACTGAATGGATTGTGCAATTTTCTTTTTTGCTCCTGTAGCTACGGGATTGGTGTGTGGGGACTTCATTGTGTAGCAGGACTACAGACCTGTAACAGCAAACAAACGAACCAAGAAAGTACTTTATTTTTTCGCGATTATTACACTACTGGCCATTACAATTGCTACACCACGAAGATGACGTGTTACAGAGGCGAAATTTAACCAACAGGAAGAAGACGCTGCATCACAGATAGGAGCGCCTGCGATGGTGTACTCCACGACGAACCTGGCTGCACGAATGGCAAAACGTCATTTTTTCGAATGAATCCAGGTTCTGTTTACACCATCGTGATGGTCGCATCCGTATTTGGCGACATCGCGGTGAACGCACATTGGAAGCGTGTATTCGTCATCGCCATACTGGCGTATCACCCGGCGTATTGGTATGGTGTGCCATTGGTTACACGTCTCGGTCACCTCTTGTTCGCATTGACAGCACTTTGAACAGTGGACGTTACATTTCAGATGTGTTACGACCCATGGCTCTACCCTTCATTCGATCCCTGCGAAACCCTACATTTCAGCAGGATAATGCACGACCC
Organism: Schistocerca serialis cubense; assembly: GCF_023864345.2. Taxonomy (NCBI): domain Eukaryota; kingdom Metazoa; phylum Arthropoda; class Insecta; order Orthoptera; family Acrididae; genus Schistocerca; species Schistocerca serialis. The sequence goes on from NC_064642.1 coordinate 134,721,907, forward strand.
TGGATACAGAAAATGTTCGACTGCTGCATTGGCCAGCACATTCTCCAGCTCTCTCACCATTCAAAACGTCTGGTCAATGGTGGCCGAACAACTGGCTCGTCACAATACGCCAGTCACTACTCTTGATGAACTGTGGTATCGTGTTGAAGCTGCATGAGCAGCTGTACCTGTACATGCCATCCAAGCTCTGTTTGACTCAATGCCGTTATTACGGCCAGAGGTGGTAGTTCTGGGTACTGATTTCTCATGATCTGTACACCCAAATTGCGTAAAAATGTAATCACATGTCAGTTCTAGTATAAAATATTTGTCCAATGAATACCCGTTTATCATTTGCATTTCTTCTTGGTGTAGCAATTTTAATGGCCAGTAGTGTATTAAAGGGTTATAACTACCCCTGCTACGGACTTGTGTGACGTATCAACAAAATTACCAATTACAATTTGACTGCTATATTAATAAAAGGCTTTGCATAACTGTCCTATCACACTGTCGACAGTAAAACATGCAGCACATTGAATTTCTATAAGGTTTTTAATTCGTTAACCCCTTCCTTTATTTCGAAAAGAACAGCTTTTGACTTATAACAATGATTACCCAACGTAATATGCATAATGTTGTGCGCTGCGAGCACAGAGGAAACAGAGCAGCTTGAGTCTTGAAAGAGTGTGGAAGTGTTTGGTGGGAGTTCCCGCAGACGCGGTGTGCTTCCATGATCGCGCAAGTGTAGGCGCACCTACTCTGTTAAACCGCGATTGCTGACAGCACGGTGGGAGTGGACAGGCGGAGGGCGCAGCAATTCAAACTTTTGCCTATCCCACAATTATCCGTGGCTCTGGAGACGACTCGTGGTTCTCAACCAGCAGCAGCAACATTGTCGACAGCTACATTCTTCATCTGCCCAGCTACAACATCGTAAGACTGTTAACTGACAAAGTATAACTAATATGGTAGAGGCATTAGCCTGTGGCATTTCTTTCACAAATGTTGACGAAGTTTATTGAATAACAACTTGAAATAGTTAAAACTTGTGGGGCACCTTTGCCGTCATTGACCTCAGACGTTATTACCAAACAGAGTCCGTTTCCTTTTGATACAATCACCGTGTGTCCTAAAAGTATGAAAATTGATTAACTACATACAACCAGGTTTGTTTGTTTGCTAATGGCCAGTTTCAGTCCAAATTTTGCTGCCTCAATAAGTATTCATTCTTCTATTGCATACTAGAGGCTCAACGAGTTTGAAATTTTGGGTGTTAACTTCACTCACTTACAGCAATGTAAAATTTAGCTGGAAATACTGATAACTGGAGGTACAGCTCAAATCAAGAGTGCGTAATTTCATTTATTCTGCATTTAGCTTAGCGAGTGACTTCTGATGGTACGTACTTTACTGTTCTTACGTTAAAAGTAAAATCAGTCGCTGATTTGCTTAAAGTAAATTCAATTCAATCTTTCAATAATTAAAAGTAAATTGCTTGCCTATTACAAAATTTGCCATTAATTTACGCTGAAGTTACAAAAATTCATTTTTTATACGTAACGATATTTCAGTTACAATCAGTCATTTATTTAACTAACAACTATATTTAATTTTGCTTTCAAAGTTTAGTATTTCAGATTAAGTAACTGCAAACACAGTGCTTTATTATTCTTTTATTTCCTCATGAACTGTTGCATTATGGAAAAGCGTGACACCCTTCTGTGGCCACACCAGTGATTATTTTACTTAATTTTCTTCTCCGTTGCCTTTCTTAGGAGTCTGGATATTTATTTCCCTAGTGGGTTGGCGACCATTTAATTATCCTTTTGTATTAAGTATTATATCGTACCATTTCTCCAAATGTGTGATTCGTGAGCGATTGCACTAAGTTCCACACATTTCAGAATTATTGTCAGTATTTATATCAAGTTTAGAATAGATTCTTCCTTCAGAAGGGTCTGTTGTACGGTTTCCTTCTAGTAACCGCTTTTATTTTCTTCGGTAACGATAGCCTTACTCACTGTAGAATTTCATTAGTCATATGCGATCACAATCATTTATGTCGCAATCCAAAAGGCCGATTAGGACGGGGGACGTCACATTCGGAACCTAAAAATACAATCGTTGAAGGCACCTAAGTGGTTAAACTCTTTATTACGGATAAAGCCTAACGATACCATAACGACCTGTGAGGCTGCTCTCTCGTTGACGCTTCGTATTCACTGTGACTTGTTCGCCGAAATCAAATTCAAATTAAGACAGCTGTAGCAACAAGAAATCGCTGTCTCTGCCCTTGCAGTTGACACGTTTAGTATGTTAGTTGAGACGTAGTTGATGGTGGGTTGATAAAAAAACAGTGACAAATGCTGCAGTTGATTTCTTATTGTTTCAGAATAGACTTCGTCCCTTTCTAAGCTGCTTTAAATACGTACTATAACAAAACGCTAAAGGCAAAATGTGGCACGCAACGGCAACTCTACGTACGTCTTTAAAGCGACCTGCTACTTTCGTAGTTTTATGCAAGAGTACCGACAGCCTCACCTCCGCTGTCTGGATGAAGACTGTGACGGCAGCGTAGCGTAAAGGCGCCCGTACGTAGGCAACACACCCGTCAGAGTAGCTACACGCTTTGCATAATCTGCAGGGAATGCCTTTTTCCCATGAAGTAATTCATCTTTGAACGCTGAACTCCTTGGCATTAGGTCTCACGATCATTTTGACATTTCTCAGGTGTTAACAGGACATTTGGGTTCTGGCCCTATTGACCTGTTCAGGTACCGGTTTCTCTTTATACCTCTAAGGGGTTCTCCATGACCGTTCGTGGATCTCCCACACAGTGCCATTGTTCCGAGTTTCCGTGTACTCTCTGTGACGTGATGTTCAATTTAGGTTTCCGACTTTCTCAAGAAGTTTTCTGGTATGTTGCTAGATCCTGTCGCTGATGGTGTCTATGTCCAGTTTTTCGTGTACTTCCTAGTTTCTGATCCGTCAGAGCACTCTCAATATTAATCTCAAGCGTTTGTTTTCGATTACCTGTAGATTTTTTTTGTTTGGAAGGCTCTGCCCCAGCAAAAACTCCCGCATATGAAAGCTGGTAGCATGAATGCCTTAGAAATTGGAAGCTCTGTGTTGACGTTCATTTTTACACTTTACTGTAAGGGAAACAGAGCGTAAATTGGTCGGATCATCTTGTCGCTGTTCGTTTGAATATGTGCCTTGAATATCAGGTACTTATCGGATATCACAGCTAGGTATCTAACCTGGTAGATCCACTGGACATCTGTGTAGGTAATTAACAGCCTGCCTCTCAAGTTCTCTACTGCGGGTAAACATGAGTAGCTGTGTTTCGTCTGCGTTTAACCTTATGTTGCTCTTTGCCCACTGTTCTGTGACCGTTAGGTATCGCTGTCTGGTGAACAAAGCAGTGTAGTCGGCGAATTACGCTGCCACCATTTGTGGTAATTCAAGGAAATTATTAACAAACAAAACGAGAAGGGCTCTCTAGTTGTTCTTATCATTACTTTAGTTCGTACATTAGATAGTGATTACCGTGGCCACAGACCCGGCTGGCACACGGTGGATTTTATATCAAACTGCATCTTCTGAAATGCTCCATTACTGAGGAGCTATAGTTGCGGTTTGCAAAAGTGACTTGGAAGATGGTGAACAGTTCGTAAAGCGCTGTTCTGAATCTGCAAATGCGGCGCGCTTCGCCACAGTGCGGTTGCGAACCCAGGGACCGACAGGTGCTGCGACTTGTACTGGGTGGCGCCGAGGGGCTCTACTGACCTTGATACGACGTCCGACAGCAAGCAGAGTCGGCTGACACGATCTAGCGCCGTCCCCCACAAGTCCTGAACATAATGGAGCCTCGTACCTGAGTGTATACGAATTAGTTTCTAAAGTTTTGATATCTGTAAAATGACCTTTCTCTGAAGTTTCTAAAGATGAATCCAATTTTGCCCCTGTTTTGTGCAGCCGGAGTCAGTCAGCAAGAAGCGAGTCAGGGGCGTGTCTCATATGACGACCAGTGGCAACATTAAACGGCCTTTTAGCTGTCATTGTAAGCAAGATGTTCCCTGACTAATGATTTTCTGTGCTCAGACTATAGAGGTACCTCAAATCAGTGAACTTCGATACACTCTAATAATAATGGACGTTGAGGACGCCGCTTATGGAAATACTATTGGAAATAATATCTCCTGGCACAGGTTTCAAATTTCTATGTATACTTTTATGATAAAAGTCATAATTTATAAATTTCGTTTGTAATAAAAACGAGCTGACTCTATAAACAGCTCAGCCTAGTCTTCCACCACCTGGATGTCCGCGAGCGAGTGAGGGGTTGAAGGGAAGCGTGGAATAAGTTAAGACTTACGAAATTATAAAAAAAGTAACTTTACCGTAAAATAAAAACAAGACAATATTCACGATAAAGGTAGTCTTTTCGAAAGTGTAGACCTTTGCACGTTTGTGAAATCAAAATCAGTTGCTGAGTAGCGATTAACAGTAAACACCCTACTTCCGGGCGGGAAGGAGCTCCAGTCTGTACTGTGGATGGTTTTCAGGCGGTTTTCCATTTGTCACGGCGAATGCGCGCTGGTTCCCCTTATTCCGCCTGAGCTACACTATGTCGGCGATTGCTGCGCAAACAGGTTCTCCACGTACGCGTAAACCACCGTTACTCTACCACGTAAACATAGGGGTTGCACTCGTTCCCTGGGGGAGGGGGTCCACCGTCGTTCTAGGCCCCCGGTTCACATACAATACAACACAATACAAATACCCTACACGTGTATTGTAACAAGCTTTGCTCCTCCTCGGCACGCTATAGATCTGGTGGTCCAGAAGTCGGCGTTTAATTTTGTCCCAGTCTTCGATGGCACTCCCTCCCCTCTGCCCCCCCCCCCCCCTCACCCTGTATGATCTGCTGTATGAGGAGTGTTTACGTGAGAACGCATTAAATGTTTGAACTGGTGCCAAACATTCTTAACCGGGTTCATGTCAGTAGATACCATAGATCATCCCCTTCAATTGTTCCTGTTTCTTGCAGAAAGGTGTTCTCATGGTCGCATCTTGAGAGGGGAACCCATCGCCGAAATTTTGACTTTTGGTCAAGACATTAGATTGTACGGTCGTGTCCCGATACTGCGGTCCTCACAATCGAGCCGGTAGTGATGAGAGGTGACTGACAACCGTGCTTACCACTGGCTTCGGAAATGGCCGACCTGCCTCCCAGTTCGATCCGCAGGACTGGCTGCACGTGACACACATTCATTGGTACTTCCGTGGCTCCATACTCTTCTATGACGATTGTCAGATGATCCCTGCATATGTCGCTGAAGAGAACCTGACCCCATACACTTAGGTTCCATTCCAAGTACTCCTCGCCAGCCTTCTTCACTCACCAAGTTGTAAGGGATTCGTACTGTTGTTCATAATGCAGATTTGGGGTGGAATTGAGTTGTCTTCTACAGCGTTCTTTGAGTTCTGCTCTTCGACCACATTTTTATTTCCTTTGAGAAATGATCAATGAGTTTACGGCATTAGGCAGTTCGTTTGTTAGAAATAAACTGTTTATTTCACTTCCAATTAGCTAACTTCGCCACTTTGATCATTGTCAAGAAACCTTACAATAAGAATAATGACATAATTTGGGACCAACTTTAAACAAAGAAGAAATAATATTCGTTCTAGTTACTTCCATGACTCAAAAATTACATTCTATTCCATAACCAATCAGCAACGGTCAGCATGCAATGTTACGTAATGTCGTCTCTACTGCAACAAAAGGACATTAGGTATGCTACCAAGCTGTATACATAAACAATCCTACTACAAGACTGAAAATAAACTGTCATGCCATATTTTTGTCTATTTTTTCTGTTTGAAGCTGACACAACTTATGTTATTATTATCACCAACACGTTTGTCTGTACCAAAAAGGAAGAACTTAGCAATTATGAAATGAAATAAAGTGTATGATTCAAATAAACATCAGCATGTGCCAAACGTACATGCTCGTGCATCGATATAAGTGTATATATGTTTTGTAATTTTATAGCTAATTTTAAGTTATATTAATGTAGGCCTCTGATTTACAGCCTGTATCATATTACAGTATGGAAGGTCTGAAGACGACCATGTGATGATCGAAACCAAAGACCTTAAGATACCTTTGCGATATAGACTGTTTTATAAGTAATTTCAAATATTCTGTTTTGATCGCTAACTTTCTCCAATAATGTCCTAAAAAATAACTGCGTAATTATTACTCTGTAATGTAACAGTAACGACTATTAGAATTTCCTTTTGAAATTTGTAGTATGTTAATTTCTATGTAGATTGAAAAAATGTGAGGACCATTATTTTAAATTGGTCTCCTTGTGGAGACCATCAGTTTAGTACTCAAAGCGAGAACATTCAGTCGCTCATTTACTGATCAGTTTTCCATTTGACAATATGGCAGAATACACGGAAGAAAAAAGGACCAACATGGCAAGTTTAGCTGTCTGGTTCCTTTTTCCGAAGCTGCCAGTCGGAGGGAGACAGGCTAGAGAGAAAAATATTCCGTAGTTTCTCTACCAGGTTACTTCGTCGGTAAGATGAAGGACCGCTATGTTCCGAAAAAGTAACTTCAATGCCTTGTTTTACAGTATGATCATCATGGAAAAAGTAATATTGCTTGTGCCACAAAAGATTCACTCCACACACATATTATTAAATGTTTGAAAATACAGAATACAAAAGAAAGTAAACAAGACAAAGTGTATGTGCTCTTAAGTGTAAGTATAAACTGCTCTCACACAGAGGTAGGACCTAAGTGTTGACGAAAGGAATTGCCTGTTCATGTTTTCGTCAGTCGCCGTCCCAGGGCTTCTATCTACAAGTGGGACGAGCAAAGCGAGCAGCAAAGGTCACATTTACATACCACTCTAGCAAAGGCCGCAAACTGCTTTTGGACTAGTTTGCCGTTCCAGTCATATCTTCCGTAACACCGTGACGGCAGAGAGCTAAGGGCCCTGAATTGCGTGTGTTAAGTGGGTGCACTCTAGTCACCCCTGCATTTCTTCCACTTCTGTTTTTCTATTTACCGATTTCTTTTATTTTATTTTACTTTATTTTTTAACGGAATGAAATAAATCCCCTTTTCAGTGACTGTCTAAGAGCATATCTAACGATTGCGGGATTAGCACTGTTTTCGGTAACGTTTTCCTGGGACTTAATTGCCTCAAGACTCATTGTGGTGATCTCCAGCAGCGTATCAGAACGTGAAGGCCTAGGATATTTTAACTTAACGTTTAAGGTCAATTTGTTTAGTTATAATAATAGAAATCAATGTAGACACAGTGTTACAATCAACATTGCAATGCTTCCTGCTACTGACTGAAGTAGCGCCAGTGTTGCAGCTACCCACGGCTTACCAGAGATCAGTGAGGGGTCGAGTATCCTTTTCATGGTAGTTTAAATACTCAAACATAAAAGGACTTTCTCATTGATATCAACGTTGACCATATGCTTGCATCTTCTGTATAGAACGATTTCCCTGTTAATTAAATGGGGTGTTATGTGAGATTAATAAACAATTTATGAGCCAGTGGTATTTTACATAACTTATTCTACTGTGTGTTTCAGAGTCCTTGCATCAGGCACCTAGGACTAATAGATCACGTAATGGGGCACAACTTCTTCTCGAGACCAAATGGTCACTGACGGTTTCTGGCGATGCTAGGCGGTTTTCTTTACTGGTTATGCCCCTGAGAAATGACAGAACGTAGACACTCTGCAGCGTGTGTACGTAATGTGTGTTGCCTATAATCCAGTAACCTGCTTGAACGGGGTTGATCGAACAAAATTAAAGTTCCTGATTCTCTTCTAAAATACCTTTCTCTGCTTAGAGACACTCATTTTTAAGGTTTTCTTGTCGCAGAGCTATCGATTTACTGGGGTAGGTAGTAACAGATGCAGTTCAGCTGGTTAGTACACCCTGCTAGTTCGATGAAATCTCATCGTACCGTGATGGCCGAATTCAATAAAAAGACCCCCAGTTTCGCTAGGAAGCATCATCGAACATTTTGTCACTAACGAAAGTTGTTCCAATGATAAAATCCATCACCCTTAGACGTCTGATTCAGAGACTTGGGAACATCTTGTACATTAACATGTTGTCTTGCTGAATGGAATGTCGACGTATTTCCCAAAACTGCCTCAATACCCTGTGCGCCATTAAAATCGTAATGTCAGGAAGAGTTGCAAATAACGAAGTTTCGGTTATCGTGCGCATACAGTACAGTAGGAGTAAAACAAGATTAAATTTTTAGTTGATTTGAGGGAACAGAGGATGACAAATGTAGTACACAGAGCTGCCACGTTTGGTATCAACAATGACCCTCATCTTGCTGGGCATCGAGTATGATTGATGAGACATTTTTTTTTAAATTTGTGGTAGGTTTCTATGGGACCAAACTGCTGAGGTCATCGGCCCTAGGCTTACACACTACATAATCTAACTTAAAGTAACTTACGCTAAGGACAAGACAGACTCCCATGCCCGGGGGAGGACTCGAACCTTCGACAGGGGTAGCCGCGCGAACCGTGGCAAGGCGCCTAAAACCGCGCGGCTACCCCGCGCGGCCAATTGATGAGAGATACAAGTATGCCACAACAATCAGCTTCAACACAATGCCAGAATTCAATACAGTGGATAGCGTGTAGTGGCGTTCCAATCTCTCTGAAACTCATCTACATCTTTTCATTAATTCAGATAACTGAAGAATTTGCTGACCAGGTTAACAACCGAAAACTCTCTGTACCAAGGTACGTCAGCTGAAAGGAAATTACGAAGACAACACGCTACCACCAGCCATAACACGTCAGAAATGTAGTGCGTAATGCCCAAATTACCGATAATGCGAACCAGAGGTGATCGTGTTGTGTATTCAGTAGCACCGCATACCATGATGACATACCATGATGACATACCATGAAGATGCAATCTGGCAGCGGTCGTTCTCCTAAGAGGGTCGAAACACGTACCCGTCGTGATTCTGTTCACAGACCCGGGCCTCGTCTGCAAATACAGCGCTGTGTCAGTACTTGATCCACAGTTATTCTTGGGCCACCGATGTCGACGTGCCTCACTCTGCTGCCCTGTCAAGGAAAGCTGTCACGATCTTTGGAGTGCCGAGAGTACGTGGTACTCCTGAGGTCGTCGTACTGTCAGTGTGGGTACTTGCCTAGCTGCAAATAGGCCCATTTCCTCACTCAAGGTGCGTGATGTGGGTGAAAAATATTCACCCCCTCAGGCACTAGTTGCGTTTATATCCCGTGTCGGGTTGAATATGGTCCTTCCCAGCCCAACCAGTCCATATTCACATTGAAGTCGTGTGGGCTCACTCGACCCAGAAAGTGGGGGCAGGCAGGTAGCGGGGCAGTAAACCATGGCTTCTATAGGGCTCAATATTGCCTGTGTACGATATTCTCACAAACAACATTCAGACGAGAATAAGGAACCTGCGGACTAATTTTTCGTTATTCAGATTGTCCCAATACGAATAATCAAGGTTCAGGTATATGACAGGAACGCTAACGCTAATACACTGAGCCACAAAATCCACTTTCTCAAAACCCTGTAATTTTCTCCCGTTTGCACTTATAAGTTTGAAATTCGGCTCAAAGGTGCCTACAGCCTTCCTCTGTAACCCATTTCGACGCAAAAGTTTGAAATTTGGCTGAAGGTGCGTACAACCTTCCTTTGTAATGCTGCAAAAGCTTGACACCATGCGACATTTCCCTCAGGTTCAGTGACACTTCAAAGAGCAAAATGTTGACAAATGCTAAAAAAAAGGATGTAGCTGAAAGTTCATGTCTGCTTCGAAGTGCCTTAATGATGTCACACTGGTGCCAAATTTCAACACAATTCTGCTCCGTGGACGTGTGGCACGATGGGAAGTTCAGCACAGCCCCTTTTTATCCACGTTTCACCCATTCGTGACACCCAGAGTTGAAATCATGCGGTTTTCTTATGGGTGCCGAGAGAAAAATTTCAGACACATCGCCGTTCAGAATCGATACATAAAGGCCTCAGGCCGTGACATAAAGGGTGTTAATGAAACCACACATTTCGCTGCCGAAAACTGTAGCCTGCATTGTGACGAGCAATGTTCGACACTACTGCCAACCTCTGGGTGATTCAACGCTACTCTAAGGATATAGTGATTCTGCAGTGCCAATGAAAGGGATCTGACCACCCTTGGACTGTAGGGCAATAGCAATTTTTGCTCTGCTATACATTGAGGAACCGCTATGGGGAGTTGAAAACAATTCGAGAAAATTTGAGTGTGGTCCAAAGCAGCAAAGGGGTTTTATGCTTTTTCAGTGTTTCTGTTTCGCGCTCTCCTTTGTCGTGATAACAAGGATGCTAAATTATCGCCGGCCGGAGTGGCCGAGCGGTTCTAGGCGCTTCAGTCTGGAACCGCGCGACCGCTACGGTCGCAGGTTCGAATCCTGCCTCGGGCATGGATGTGTGTGATGTCCTTAGGTTAGTTATGTTTAAGTAGTTCTAAGTTCTAGAGGACTGATGACCTCAGCAGTTAAGTCCCATAGTGCTCAGAGCCATTTGAACCATTTGCTAAATTATCATGTGCTTGAATGAAACGGCAAAAGGCCCCTCGAAGACCCCCGCCCCCCGCCCCCCGCCCCCCGCTTGGGGAGCCCATGCACCTATGTTGTACAATTTAAAAATTACATGTCGGAAACTTCCACACCAGATTAGCCTCGCGGCAGCTCTACTGCCTAAAGGTGGGCAAACCTCACTTTAGATGTGCCCAACAAAGATACTTGGGTGGCACTACGGGTGCTGCAGATCTGGAGGTCGTGGAGAAACCCCTTTGCCATTTTATTCAATCATATGTTTCATAGTACCCTCCCTCTCCGCCCGCCTCATCAGAAGATCATGCCGAGGCTTGAAAGAGAAGCGCTAAAAAAGGATAAAACACCTTACTGCTTCGAATCACGTTCAGATTTCGTCGAATCTTTTTGAACGGTCCTTAGTGGTTCCAGGCTGTATACCAGAGCAAAAATTACGGTCGCACTACTTTCCAAAAGGGTCAGATCATGTTCAGTGGCGCTGCAGGCCCACGATGTCTTTCTAGTAGGTTTGAAACGCCATGGATGTGCCAGCAGTGTTGAACATTGTCAGGAATGTCTCCTTGTTGCTCATTGCACTGTGAACTGTCGTTGTGGACAGCGATATCTTGAGAATCAATGGCCCAAGTGAAGGGGTGCTTTCATTGACGCCCTTTATGCCCCTCCCTCGGGCCTTTTCATATCAATTCTGTGCGCTGGTGTGTCTCAAATGTTTCCCTTAGACATCCATAAGAAAACCGCGTGATTTCAACGCTGGGTATCACGGTTCTGGCTTCCTTCGCAGAGGCTGCAAAGGTAGCGCTATAACGACCTTCCCATCGTGTGCCACGTGCATGGCGTTTGGCAGAATTGTGGTCAAATTTGGTGCCAATGTGGCAGGGCGTCACGCTTTCGGACCATTACGGAGGAAGTTAGTAGGCACCTTTAACCCAAAGTTCAAACTCATGCGTCGGAATTGGAGATAGTTTCGGGGTTTCTAAGAAATGACCCTTTAATTTTGTTGCGCAATGTACACACCCTACTCGGAATGGTTTCCAAGACTGTGCGCGTTTAATCTGCATTTGTTATTGGGCTAGTGGTGCGCAAGTACGTTTCTTACCCACACAACCTCTTTGATGTTTAAGTGTAGCCCAACCTACCTTGTCGCTTTAAATCTTTTTCCTCGGGACGTCTTTCTGACCTTTGAACGCGGTAAGTTGTCTGTGGTGTGTTGTGTGGAAGTAGTGCGAGGGATTAAGAGTGTATCAGATAGAAACATTGGTTATCTGGTTTTGTATAAGAGGTGGAAAAAATACCACTAGTCTACGCTAAAGAAGAATATGCAGATATGGTGTGTGTCAACGGCTTCTGAGATACCAGTGGTCCTGTTGCTACCGAACAATAGCGCCGGAGCTTTCCGACATGTCGGATTCCTAATCGTAGAATGTTTACCAGTGTTTTCACAAGTATTCTTCCATGTTCCCATTTTTCTTCTGGATGTGTAGTTTAAAAACCCGTCCAGGAAGAGCGTAGTCCTACTACCAGCTCACGGCAAGTTTCTGCACGTATGAGTGTTTCACGAACACGTGTATAGCGTAAATTATATGTAGAAGACTTGTACCCATTTCACTCTTAGCGTGTCCACGATCTTCACATTGACGACAATGCTACAAGACTTGAATTTTATTACTGGTTAAATGACAATCGTCACTTTGCTACATTAATGCTGGTGAATCCACATTTACATGGAATGGAATCAACAACATAGATAACAACCGACGGTAGCAAGAAAATCAACATGATATATTGGAAACCAACTTCCAAGATCGTTTCTTGATCAATATTTGTTGTGGCATGGTCGATAACACGTTGACAGTTCCAGTAATTTCAGAACAGTGAATGACGAGAAGGTATTACTTGCATTTTTTGGAAACTTCGTTGTTCAACATCTTGAGAACATTCCTTTGGCCACGTGGACTGTAATGTACTTCCACGTTTTACCAGACGTGTGAAGGAATTTCTCAACCTCACTTACCCTATTCGTTATACTAGTCGTGATAGTACAGCTAACTGGCCACCAAGATCATCGGTCCATACGTCATTAGATTTCTGTTTGTTGGGTCGGAAAAGGCTAACTTGTGCAAACGAAAGGTGAATACGCTAAATGAACTGCGTGGTCCCATTACGCACGTTGCTGCACTCATTAGGGAACGTGCAGAGAGCCTCATGCAAGCAGCACAACATTTTCTCCGAAGATAAATACGATATTGTAGATATCCTTCAGATATGCAGGCGTTTCCAAAGAAACAGACGCTGCCGCTACTACGACCATTATAAAATATATGACACGTTTTCTTAGTTGCGAATATGGACAATCATCAGCTGTTTAATGAAATGATAACAGTGAAAATTTGTGCCGGTCGGGTACTCAAACACAGATTTCCCGCTTATTGCGAGCGCTGTCCATACCATCTGGCTATCCGAACACGCCTCACGGCCAGATCCAAACTTCCATATGTCGTCAGCCACGTGTCTACAACCCGCGCTCGTATATCCATTATGTATATTCCCATACAGGGGCGACATTTTAATTGAAAGTAGCTTGCCCGGAGTTGGCGTGCTGTCTTCCAGGTCGCATTTGTTACTCTTTGACTGCAAGGCACCTCATTTGTTGGCAGCAAATGTCAATTGCGAAGGACACGCCCATGTGATGCAGTTCATAACACAAATGTCCTCCTTTGTGCCACCAGATGTTTATCAATAACAACACATTTTGTGGACGTATACAGGTCTTCGTTTGAGATAATGTTTGTTATGGCTTAACCACGATTTTCTCCTTATGAAGTTACCATACGGTATTTCAAATCGCCATCAGACCGCCATGATCTAGTTATACGGTTACCTTCTTAAATCTATTGCAGCATGTGCCTGTATTAATCCTTTTAAAGGGCACAGACGACTTCCTTCCCCATCCTTCCCAGTTCGAGATTCTGCTTTGCGTCTAATCTCGTTTTCAACGAGACATTTTGCCATAATCCTTCTTCATTTCTATGAACCTCAAAATGACTACTGAAGACAAGTGTAGCATGAAGATTAATTGGTCATCATACTTTCCAATTATGAGATACACTGTCATTGACTATTGTATTAAATCTGAGAAACGTCATTCATCAACGACTGTTTGTCTTCCGAATATTTTGATTAATTTATCTCAAAACGATCGTACTTGAAACGATACAACTTGACTTTCTCGATAGCACGCACTCCATGCAGGGTACAGGTGTTTCGAATTGCCTGTATGCTTTCACCATTTTATTAAACACAAACAGAAACCAAAGTCACAAATGTTAGACTTTAAAATGTTAGACATTATTCTGTTTTAGACTCCGTTTCTAATGCATAAACGACGCTCCCCGTAACCTCAAAAATGAGAAATATTAAAGCTGTCATGGCACGAGCTATACTACAAACTTCAACAGAATAAGAACGAAATTAAATACGCTTATAGCAACATGCCATACACGATCGCCGTGGAGCCTGCTGAATCATAGTATCACACGCAACATTACGTAATGTTGTACTCGCTAATTCAAGTACAAAGAAGTCCTCTGGAGAACATTTCCGTCTATGGTCTATGCGTCGCGATCACTTGGGCGGACGCCGGTCTGCATCCAGCAGCCTCTGGATGATGGCACTGAAATTGGTCTTGTCATAATAGATATCCATGAGCCCTTTCACAAACATGTTTCCCCAAGATTTTCTAGTATTGGGTGGTTAGAAAATGAACGGAACTGCCTCGGATCTATCAGACTGATGCTGTTAGCAGACAGGCGGAACACCGCCTTAAAAAGAAAAGAAAAGAATGGATCAGATATCTCGGCTTTGTGTTCACACTGCTCGACATTAACTACCAGACCAGGTCAAGTGGAAATCAACACTTCTCACACAATGCGCTGTATACCCAATTATAATACAGACATGATGCTAACACTGGGGGTACCAGTTTTTAAAAGCCACAGACCTATCCTCTTCACCTCCAGTAACGCCAGGTAATGAATGCAGGATCGTGTCATGGTGCCAAATCAACAACCACTCGCTACTGACTGGAACAGACGTGGATTAGTTTTGGCCGTCAGAGACGGACGTCGCTGCTCGCAAAAACTCTATCTCTAGCAAGATTTCTTAGACTAGTAATGTTATTTTAGTTCGCAAACTAGTCGACGTGAAGGTCACAGGACCTTCACTTCTTATTTTAAGTGACCTTGAGATTTTGAAAGCCGCGCGGGATTAGCCGAGCGGTCTTGGGCGCTGCAGTCACGGACCGTGCGGCTGGTCCCGGCGGAGGTTTGAATCCTCCCTTGGGCATGGGAGTGTGTGTTTGTCCTTAGGATAATTTAGGTTAAGTAGCGTGTAACCTTAGGGTCTAATGACCTTAGCAGTTAAGTCTCAAAAGATTTCACACACATTTAGATTTTGAAAATATTGGCCCTGGAGTGGGAATCGAGCTCCAGTTGCAACTTTTCTCTGGATTTGAGCCCTTCGACATGATACTGTCCCATCATTTCGTTGTTTCCTCACGATGCCAAACTCCTCTAGACTTTGATAATTGACACCTCTTCATGTGGGGTCAACAACGACGACATGCGCGGGGTTGGAGCCCCAGGTAACAAAGAACTAATTGTTGCATTACCTCTAGCCGAGCATGTGCACATATCGCTACAGGTGAAGAAACAAACATTTCATGTCCACTCATATCTATAAGACCACAGAAAAAGGTGCCTGGGCGAATCCCTGCCAGGAAAAAATTATTTCTATCGTTATTTCAGATTCCAGTATCATGCTATTGGTGAACATATTTAATGTGTGACATCTGATTGTGCTTAGTTAATTCATAGAGGGAGTGGGTCTATTCCCCGTCCATCACCACAACTTTACTGCATGGCATTTCACACATGTGCGTTGCACTTTATTACATATCTTTTGTTGTTACTTCTCAGGGGCAAAATAAGCTTCATGGGATTTCCAGTGCAGTGCTAAACGTATCGTCATTTATTTCCATGTTCGTCCATTCAGCCTTGTAAACTGATGATAGTAGATACTACATGGCTAATTAGAGTCTAGATCAGACATCAGGCTTTGCTTGCTTAACAGTGGGTTCAAATTCAAATCACGAACAAAAACTCATCATGTCATTTAGTGGGTGTGATAAGACTTCTGAAGTGTTTTATTTGAATGAACTTTGATTTACAAGCGTTAAGGACTGTCTCGTCTCTGATAAGGTGTTTTCTAACCTTTTTCTGTGCGACAGTATTGGTTTACATCTGGACTGACTGCCATAAAGAGCAGTGTTCTCTAGTAGACTTTTGTGGTACCAACTGTTGTGTATAGTCAAAGTACTGTACTGCAAATGGCTTAGAGGATCTGCGACACAGCTATGCAATGTTGGTTGCATACAATCAGGTGCTGGCTACGCACTGGAATTCAGGGGTAGCCCGCTCTTTGTGCTGTCAAGTGTACACTGTTCTGTGTAGTACTGAATTTTACAGGAAACCTCTTGTACATAATATGTGACTTAAGACCCCTAAAGAGACTGCAGCACAATTAAAGAACCGCGACGTGCAGTAGGAAGAGGAGTGGATGATATGAAGATGAAGGTAGTGCGAAGATTACTGATGGTATTTATGAAAAGAAAAGCCAATACCGAAGAAAGAGTAGGCATTAGGCTAGCAATCCACTTTTATTTTTCGTGTATACTATACCAAGTTGCTGTAACTTGACAAGTAAACATATAGTGGGAAGAGAAGCGCACGATCACATTTTCATATCCCATTGGGCAGTGGCATATTTTCGTCTTCTTGTCAGGTGCTGTCACAACATCGACAGCTAATGGAGGTGCCCCGAGATCTGTCGACGTCAAGTCTTCGAGAGACAACATTCCATCTGGAGCAAATGCTTGTATGGAGCTTAGCAAAACTAAGTATTTTCTGCCACCAGCTGTAGGCAGTAACATAAGTGTGAGTAGCAAAACAAAATAGTTACTAACCTGGATACTGCATGCGTGGTGGAAGTTTATCGTTGACATATTGAAATATTCATGTTTAATAAGTATTTCTTTCTCTTACTGCGAACAGGTTACAAAAATGTTGTATTGAGGAACATAGTTTTTGTGTAGAAACAGATTGCAGATTTTATTACCCCTAAATGCAAGTCAGAGTCATGATATTGTACAATTTTACTAACAATGTGTTACTCTGAGGAAAGGTATAGTTGTCGCATTGCTAGTCAGTATTGGTAGGCTAATTCTACTTTTAACCTCGAAGGGCATCGGATTATTATAAAATCCACCAAGCCCACGAATTCTAGAAAAGTTAGTGTACTGGTGTAACAACTCATTTTTAAAACGGGCAGACACAGAATTCGTCATTATTTGAAAATCTAAGACAGTACAGTTTTAATCTCCTTACTACCTCTTCCCGTGCTCTTACCAGAAGGAACAGGTGTTTCGAGCGGTACACACGGTTTCGTAGCTTTCTTCATTGCCGCAATTTTTTGCTGCAGTAAAGCGTTTCTACTCTTCGCAATACACACGTCTTTTTTCAAATCCTTAATTTCTTACTCTTTGCTTATAACTATCGGATATCAAGGGATTTCTGTGTTAACTCGTAGATAAACCCAACAACTCATTTTGCATGCCCCTTGCCTGCTTTCGGCCTGGCGTACGATTCGGGCTCACGGCTCCACTGAGCTTACGCAGCCATTCTATATAAAAGCCCATCACCCAACAAACACTTGAACTAAAGCGATCCTTGAGTTTCTCCCGGCGTATTTGACAGTCAAAATATCCACGGGTGTGCTGCCGGTCTACAGTGTCCAACGGGCACAATATTTCGGCGATCATACATGTCGCCATCATCAGGTGAACTGACGGGCTGAGCTCCTGTGAACGTGCCGGCACGGAGATCCGTACGCTATGGCTGCTCAGAGGGAACTGGGTTCGGTCGCGGCGGCGGCTGATTTAAATACCCTCCGCCCGCGGCGCGCTCCCTCCGCCGTCCGCGCCCCGCGCCACGGTCGCGCGGTGGAACAGATTTATTCCATACTGCATTTATTCCATACACAGGCGCACTCTCGGGGAAAATCGCTCGCATTCTGAAGAAACACCGGGTCGGGACTGTGTTTTGTCCTCCAAATAAAACTCGTGCACTGGTGGGGAGCGCCAAAGATGACCTCGGTTTGAGGAAGGCCGGCGTGTACCAGATTCCGTGTCAATGTGGCAAGTCGTATATTGGTCAGACGATGCGTACCGTCGAGGATCGATGCCGTGAACACCAGAGGCACACTCGTCTGATGTATCCGAGCAAGTCGGCGGTCGCTGAACATTGTTTGTCGGAAAATCACGCCATGGAATATGACCGCACGAGGATTCTGGTACAGACGTCGAGATATTGGGACAGCGTTGTTAGAGAGGCCATCGAAATTCGCACCAATGACGACCTCATAAACCGTGACTGTGGCTATAATCTTAGCAAGGCTTGGGAACCAGCAAACGTATAGTTGTGACGACCACGGCGGACAGAGCCATCACTCCGACGTCATCTCAGACGCCGTCGCAATCTGTTCCACCGCGCGACCGTGGCGCGGGGCGCGGACGGCGGAGGGAGCGCCCCGCGGGCGGAGGGTATTTAAATCAGCCGCCGCCGTGACCGAACCCAGTTCCCTCTGAGCAGCCATAGCGTACGGATCTCCGTGCCGGCACGTTCACAGGAGCTCAGTCCGTCAGTTCACCTGATGATGGCGACATGTATGATCGCCGAAATATTGTGCCCGTTGGACACTGTAGACCGGCAGCACACTCGTGGATATTTTGACTTGAACTAAAATTCTTAGTTCATAGCTGCCCTTAACGATATTAAAGGTAAAGAATATGATTAACATGTTCAAGGAAAGCTATTTACTAATAATTTTAGTCCACGTATTTGTTGGGTGATGGGCTTTTATATAGAATGTCTGAGTAAGCTAAGTGGAGCCGTCAGCCTGAACCGTATGCCGGGCCGGAAGCAGACAAGGGGCCCAGTGGCGTGTCTCAGGGAGGCACTAAATGGTTCTTGCAGGGACGGTCGCAGAAACGCGGAACACTGTATGCATACGGCCGCCGACCCGTCTGAGAGCCGAGGTGTCGAGTCTTACGAAGGGTGCATGCATTGTATGAATGGCGAGAGCTGTTCCACAATGACCGATGCAGGCTGCCAGCACCGTGTAGTCGTGGACGCAAATTCCTTCAAACAGCACAGTGGCGAATTGAAAGCGGTCAGCCGTTAACTGTTTTGGTACGCACACCAGACTTGTTAACGCAAAATTTTGAGTCGGACGTCCCAGATTAGATCATTTGTTTAAAGCTTTAATAGGAGAGATGCCTTCTGGAAAATTCGTGAGCGTGATTGGCCAGAGCTGTTTAGTATGAGGAGAGAGGGAGTACGCAGTGCAGTTTCTAAGATATGTTTCACTCGCCTGTTCTAAGGGGAGATGTAAAGAGAGATGAACAGGTGAGCCGGCAGTTTTAGCTACGGGATCCCTGTCTGAACTCTAGAAGAAGCAGGAGACCCTGTCTCAGCTCTCGAAAGAGCAGGAACATTTTCGCGTCTTTGGTCCCAAGCGCGCTGAAGAATTCTGTTTTAGCCTCAGTGCGACGCAGAACTTCCTCTTAGTGATCAGTTACGGCACTGTATTTTGTTGTACGTTTAAAGACGGTACTGTACTCCGCCTCGTCTTACGTCTAGCATACAGTTCTTCGGAGCGCTTTCCTATTATTAACTTGCTCTTAAGACGTTGCTGGTAATTATGTGCTGGTAATTCGGGTCTTACGTGTTTTGCTGGCAGTAAAGTGACAAGATGGAGACTTGCTTCAGGCGATACAGATAACAGTCTGCCGTCTAAGATCTTAGGTTTCAGCTCTCACCACATTTGCGGGTCTGCAGCTTCGTCGCCAGCGGCAGTTACATCAAACATCATCATTGCATTCAACTAGCATTCTTTTGCTGCGGTGATAGAGCCAACAGCACCGGCTTCTTAGGGCAGATAGAGGTTAAGCCGCTGGGATCACGTATGAAGGTTACTCCACTGACGCTACACGCCAACCAATCGATTCTAGTAGCTTCTTCAAGGTTTTGGTACGACAGACGAAATCAATTATAACGTGTAGTATTTCTCAGATCGCATTATCCACTTTGGGCAGAAGCAAGTAGAAGTTTCCCCTATTAGTTACGTCCACTTGTTTCAAAATTGTGTGAGTCCACAAGACATATACTGTTTCTTATTTGTGTCGGTAAATTTCTGGGTTTTTATTTAAAATAAATTGTATAATGACCACTAGCATCTGTTCTTCCAGGAGCATTGTAGTTTATCCTTGACCCACCTTTTACTGATACAATTATTCTTTTAATTTTTCCTCTAACATTAGCCAGAGGGGGTACTTATGAGTGACAGCGACAGATATCAAGATAACGTTAATTTAAAGTTCCCGTTGTGTACATTAACGCTGATACGTCTTCCTACCCCCTTACACGGAAACTCCACAGCTAAGAGATAGAAAAGTACTCATGGAACTCACGCTTGTACGAAACACACACAATAAATGAGCGCGGCACAAAAGCTAAGAATATCGAAAATGGCAGAGAATTCTAGAAACTACAAGTTATTTTCGCCACAGGATACTTTTCAGATGCTTAGTCAAGGGCGGGCCCACATGGATTTGTGTGTGTGTGCGTGTGTGTGTGTCCTGACGGGCTGCGTAAAACATTACAACCAGGAAAGAAATCCCATTTACAGGCCGACAATACCTGCAGCCAATAAAGAATCGGGCACGTTCCATGAAGCTATACAAAGCACTGAGAAACCAAAGGAAACTAAGTAAGGCAAGACAGAAAAGAGAAGACTCTTTACAAACAAAAAATTACAACACAAAGACTGACTTCTCAAACATGGACAAAACCACTTATCCATAGCCATAAACTGCAGACCTGTGTTCACTGTCGTAGAGCTGACAGAAATACTGAAAGTGAGGGACGCAATTGGAAATATGCTGTTATAGTTCGCAAATCAATTGCATAACACATTCGTTTATCACATTTTCAGACGAACTTTTTTAAAGGGCTAAAATTTTCTCAATTGCCGTTCTTGGTGGTCATGTTGAAACGATATACCAAGCAATGAAGTATACAAATTATGATCATTGTTATCTGCATCTACATCCATACTCCGCCAGCCACCTGACGGTGTGTGGCGGAGGGTACTTTGAGTACCTCTATCGGTTCTCCCTTCTATTTCAGTCTCGTATTGTTCGTGGAAATAAAGATTGTCGGCATGCCTCTGTGTGGGCTCTAATATCTCTCGTTTTATCCTCATGGTCTCTTCGCGAGATATACGTAGGAGGGAGCAATATACTGCTTGACTCCTCGGTGAGGGTATGTTCTCGAAATTTCAACAAAAGCCCGTACCGAGCTACTGAGCAGCTCTCTTGCAGAGTCTTCCACTGGAGTTTACCTATCATCTCCGTAACGCTTTCGCGATTACTGAGTGATCCTGTAACAAAGCGCGTTGCTCTCCCTTGGATCTTCTCTATCTCTTCTATCAACCCTATCTGCTACGGATCCCACACTGGTGAGCAATATTCAAACAGTGGACGAATAAGTGTAATATAACCTACTTCCTTTGTTTTAGGATTCTTCCAATGAATCTCAGTCTGGCATCTGATTTACCGACGATCAACTTTATATGATCATTCCATTTTAAATGACTCCTAATGCGTACTCCCAGATAATTTATGGAATTATCTGCTTCCAGTTGCTCACCTGCTATATTGTAGCTAAATGATAAAGGATCTTTCTTTCTATGTATTCGCAGTACGTTACACTAGTCAACATTCAGATTCAATTGCCATTCCCTACACCATGCGTCAATTCGTTGCAGATCCTCCTGCATTTCAGTACAATTTTCCATTGTTACAACCTCTCGATATACTACAGCATCATTCGTAAAAAGCCTCAGTGAACGTCCGATGTTATTTACAAGGTCATTTATGTATATTGTGAATAGCAACGGTCCTACGACATTCCCCTGCGGCACACCTGAAATCACTCTTATTCGGAAGACTTGTCTCCATTGAGAATGACATGCTGCGTTCTGTTATCTAGGAACTCTTCAATCCAATCACACAATTGGTCTGATAGTCCATATGTTGTTCATTAGACGACTGTGGGAAACTGTATCGAACGCTTTGCGGAAATCAAGAAATACGGGAACCCGTGTCTATGGCCCTCTGAGTCTCGTGGACGAATAGCGCGAGCTGGGTTTCCCACGATCGTCTTTTTCGAAACCCATGCTGATTCCTACAGAGTAGATTTCTAGTCTCCAGAAAAGTCATTATGCTCGAACATAATACGTGTTCCAAAATTCTACAACCGATCGACTTTAGATATATAGATCTATAGTTCTTCTCATCTGTTCGACGTCTCGAAAACGGGGATGACCTGTGCCCTTTTCCAATCCTTTGGAATGCTACGGTCTTCTAGAGACATACGGTACACCGCTGAAAGAAGGGGGGCAAGTCCTTCGCATACTCTGTGTAAAATCGAACTGGTATCCCATCAGGTCCAGCGGGCTTTCGTCTTTTGAGCGATTTTAATTGTTTTTCTATCCCTCTGTCATCTATTTCGATATCTACCATTTTGTCATCTGTGCGACAATCTAGAGATGGAACTACAGTGCAGTCTTCCTCTGTGAAACAGCTTTGGAAAAAAGACATTTAGTATTTCGGCCTTTAGTCTGTCATCCTCTGTTTCAGTACCATTTTGGTCACAGAGTGTCTGGACATTTTGCTTTGATCCACCTACCGCTTTGACATGAGACATAAATTTCTTAGGATTTTCTGTCAAGTCAGTACATAGAACTTTACTTTCGAATTCATTGAAAGCCTCTCGCATAGCCCTCCTCACACTAGACTTCACCTGTCGTAATTTTTGTTTGTCTGCAAGGTTTTGACTATGTTTATGTTAGCTGTGAAGTTCCCTTTGCTTCCGCAGCAGTTTTCTAAATCTGTTGTTGTACCACAGTGGCTCTTTCCCATCTCTTACGATCTTGCTTGACACATACTCATCTAATGCATATTGTACGATGGTTTTGAACTTTGTCCACTGATCCTCAACACTATCTGTACTTGAGACAAAACTTTTGTGTTGAGCCGGCAAGTACTCTGAAATCTGCTTTTTTTTCACTTTTTCTAAACAGAAAAATATTCCTACTTTTTTTAATATTTCTATTTTCAGCTGAAATCATCGATGCAATAACCGCTTTATGAACGCTGATTACCTGTTCTACGTTAACTGTTTCAAACAGTTCGGGTCTGTTTGTCACCAGAAGGTCTAATATGTTATCGCCACGGGTCGGTTCTCTGTTTAACTGCTCAGGGTAGTTTTCAGATAATGCACTTTAAAAAATTTCACTGGGTACTTCGTCCCTGCCACCCGTTAGAAACGTTTCAGTCTCCCAGTCTATGTCCGGCAAATTAAAATCTCCACCCAGAACTATAACACGGTATGGGAAATCTACTCGAAATATTTTCCAAATTTTCTTTCAGGTGCTCTGCCACAACAACAGCTGAGCCAGGGGGTCTATAGAGACATCCAATTACCATGTTTGAGCCTGCTTTAACCGTGAGCTTCACCCAAATTATTTCACATTTCGGACCTCCGTCAATTTCCTTCGATACTATTGCACTTCTTATCGCTATAAACACGCCTCCCCCTTCATTGTCCAGCCTGTCTCTGCGGTATACATTCCAATCTGAGTTTAGTATTTCATTTCTGTTTACATCTGGTTTCAGCCAACTTTCTGTCCGTAGTACTATGTGGGCATTGTGACCGTTTATTAATGAGAGCAATTCTGGGATCTTTCTATAGACGCTCCTGCAGTTTACTGTTACCACATTAATATTGTTATTCCCTGTTGCGTTATACTAAAACTTTTTAAAGAATTCATTAAAATTGAATAATTTACTAATCTTATTGTCATGTTAAAGCATTTTACAAAAAATGGTTCAAATGGCTCTGAGCACTATGGGACTCAACTGCTGAGGTCATTAGTCCCCTAGAACTTAGAACTAGTTAAACCTAACTAACCTAAGAACATCACAAACATCCATGCCCGAGGCAGGATTCGAACCTGCTACCGTAGCGGTCTTGCGGTTCCAGACTGCAGCGCCTTTAACCGCACGCATTTTACACATTTTATTGCCGTCATAGCATATTTGCCATATTCAAACCGTGGGAGTGGTGGCTACAATGTTTTTGGGTGGAGGAGGGTGGGGTTAGATGTCGTAAAGGACAAACTGAGAGCCACGCCTGGACCAGATTCTAACCATGTATCTACCTACTGTTTTACTGTGTATCGGCGTTTGCGAAAATGGCTCTGAGCACTATGGGACTTAACATCTATGGTCATCAGTCCCCTATAACTTAGAACTACTTAAACCTAACTAACCTAAGGACATCACACAACACCCAGTCATCACGAGGCAGAGAAAATTCCTGACCCCGCCGGGAATCGAACCCGGGAACCCGGGCGCGGGAAGCAAGAATGCTACCGCACGACCAAGAGCTGCGGACCGGCGTTTGCAACCTCATATAATTAATCGTTTCTCCCCTTTCATCCCCCCTATCAAGCTCCTTTTTTTTCCCCAGATCCATTCGCAGAACAAAGCACGATTATCGGTATCGGTCCGTGTAAGAGGAATCTTTACCATCGGCATCATTACTGGAAGTGAGATCTGACGGCCATTAAAACTGCAACAGCAAGAAGGCAGCATGCAACAAACATAAAATTATTACAAATTTTAATAGCTTGAGCCCAACAGTATCTAGGTTACAGGTTTCGATTGACCAACAACCATCCTCACAGTAACTTGAATTTCAGCACCAGATATTTCAGGTACTGACTACATAAAAAATACCATCGGAAGAGGGTTACTAATGGAATGTACAATGATGAACACTATTAAAATCTGTAGCAAATAATAGCGATGTCTCCTTCAGCTGACGATGTCAGGCGTTTCAAGTATCAAATTGGCGTCAAACTAACTACATTTAAATAATAAGCATATCAGCATAATCGTACAAAGTAGCTAGAGTAACGCTGTATACTTTTTTGTATAACGAAAGATTACTCAGTGAGACTGTTCCTCAACAATCACTTTCTAATATTGTTAGAAGACCCTGTTATGCCTCGAGTAAAAAAAAAAAAAAAAAAAAAAAAAAAATCTATCAGCAAGTGTCGAAATTCG
The DNA here is from genome assembly GCF_023864345.2 of Schistocerca serialis cubense. Classification (NCBI taxonomy): domain Eukaryota; kingdom Metazoa; phylum Arthropoda; class Insecta; order Orthoptera; family Acrididae; genus Schistocerca; species Schistocerca serialis. The sequence goes on from NC_064642.1 coordinate 134,746,847, forward strand.
ACAGCGACAGGATCATAAGCTATCAAGACTTTTTACACTGAAGGGAAAAAAATCACATCAAGGAGGAGTTGTGCGACGTAAACTAAAGTTGGTAGGACTGTTTCTACATCCTAAAGATGACGTCTATTCCAGTTTAGCGCCGGTCGCGTAAGAGTGGTGCTAGTAGCGCTGTAATGGTTGTGAGCGTTAGTTACCTTTGAGATGGACGAGGTGAGTTGATTTTAGTGAAGAATGCCGTTAAGGGGAAAAGACGCCATTATCAACACCTCACTGAGTTTGAAATAAATCGTGTAATATGGTTACGAGAAATTGGATGCTCCTTCTGTGATATTGCAGAAAGACTTCGCAGGAATGAAGCCAATGTACAGGACTGCTGGCAGAGGTAGCCATGAGAATGTTGAGAATGTACGGTCATGCCACATGTCACTACCGAGAGGAAACACCATAGTGTTCGACGTATCGCTGTGACGCATCGTACTGCATCTGAAGCAACAATCTGAGCAGCAGTTGGCACGACAGTGACACAATTAACTCTTACAAATCGGTTACTTTAAGGACAGCTCCGAGCCAGACGCCCTGCAGCGTGCGTTCCAATGACCCCATGTGCGACTTAGTGGTGTCAAACGAGAGCTCATTGGAGGCCAGCTGAGGGCCTCAAACCTATCTGTCTGCGTGCTAGACGCACTGGCCTTTCATTTAGAGTTATGGTCTGGGGTGCGATTTCATATGATAGCAGGAACACACTCACGGTTATCCCACGTACACTGGCTGCAGATCTGTACGTCAGTCTGGTGTTTCGACTTGCTGTGCTGCCATTCCTGAGCAGCATTCCAGGGGGTGCTTTACAACAAGAAATTTTGGAAATTTGTGGTAAGGTCTTACGGGACGGCCAACGGCCTTGCAGTATTGATTCCCGTCAGCTCACCGAAGTTAAGTGCTGTCGGGCTGGGCTAGCACTTGGATGGGTGACCATCCGGTCTGCCGAGCGCTGTTGGCAAGCGGGTGTGCACTCAGCCCTTGTGAGGCAAACTGAGGAGCTACTTGATTGGGAAGTAGCGTCTCCGGTCTCGGAAACTGACGTACGGCCGGGAGAGCGGTGTGCTGACCACATGCCCCTCCATATCCGCATCCAGTGACGCCTGTGGGCTGAGGATGACACAGTGGCTGGTCGGTACCGTTGGGCTTTCATGGCCTGTTCGGGAGGAGTTTCTTATGGGACGAAACTGCTGAGATCATCGTTTCCTAAGCCTACTTAATTTAACTTAAAAGCTCAGGACGACACACACACGCACACACACATGACCGAGGGAGGTTTCGAACCTCCGACGGGGGAAGCCGCGCGGAGCGTGACAAGGAGCCCTAGACGGCGCGGCTACCCCGCGCGGCTTTCCAACGCCATCACGCTCGTTCGCATAACGCTGCTGTAACCCAAAATGCTCTCCAGAGTGGCGACGTGTTATCTTGGCCTGCTCGAACACCAGATCTGTCTCCAATCGAACACATATGGAACATCATCATACGACAACTCCAGCTTCACCCACAAAGAGCAGTAACAAACCTCTTTATTTAACGACCAAGCGCCACAGGCGTGGAACTACCACGCAGACTGACATCCGGCGCTTATACAACACAACGCATACACTTTTGTATACTTGCATTCATCACTCTGGTAGAGATACTGGTTATTAATGTACCAGCAGGTCACATCTGCAAAGGCTCCTCTCGCACTTACATTAACCTTGCAGTGTTAATCACTTAAATATGTTACCTAGACAAACGTATTATCGAAATTTCGTTACCTTACTGGAGCCGAGAACAAGGATCGTGATTAATTTAAGGAACACAGTGGAAGGGTGGCGAAATAGATGCGTCATTTATCATTCCCAAACAAATATTTTTATTTAATAACAATTCAATTATGAGTCACCTGAGAGTTACCTTGATTAATGAGAATTACATACCAATAGTTAAGATTTTTAAATTAAATTAACAATGCATAGGAACATTTGCATTATATGTAAAATTACAAACAGAACTCAAAAAATTTCAACTGTATAACACAGTAGTGGCCAAACAATTAATTAATTAAACAAACCTGCGGCGGCAGTCTGTCCCCGCAACTAAATCACAAGAGTCGTCTAATCCCACAACACGACTTGAATATAAGTTCAACAAACATTAAATAAAAAACATAAAAATGCGTACATCTGCCCGTTTATTCTGCTCTCTTATAGACAAGATACAGCCAAGCTGTCCAAAGGCTATCCACATGTAAAACCGAGCAGTAGCAGTACTTCACTGATTGGCGACACCCCTGTACCACATAAATCACGCTAAGTACTTCAATAAACTACTAGACCCAAAAACGAAATTGAAATGATAATGACAATAGCCCTTACATTTTTTAAGAAATGAAGACACTCGGTACTCATTTTGCCCAAAGCCTTTCATCACACGCCCACAAGCACCTTACAATAACAGGAATACTGAATCAATTGCTTCCTAATCCAGCGACAACCCCCACGGCACGATACCAAATAATAACAACAAACTGCTCAACTTGAGGCTGGAACGAGAGATCCGCAGAATCGCAAGTGAACTGCCAACACTCAGTCCTCGCGTGATGGCGGGAAAGCAGCCGAAACAGAAGCCCCTGCCCGGACCAACAAAACAGAAAGGCATCAACCGCTACCGGTACAAGGTTCTTAACATACACCAAACAACAAACAGGTTTGATAAAAACTTAGATACACAGTAATATTTAAAAGGGCAATTGAAAATTCAGCTATTAAAACATTAGTATGGGAACGGCCGCTCGAAATATTGCTCGTAATTATTAAAGAATAATTACCTATTAATTCAAACAAGATTTTAAAAATCATGATATACGTTTACTAGGGTCTCTTAGGGACTAATAGACAATGTAATTTGGATATGCGCCAATGGCAGATGACCGGTTAAATCAAAAAATGCCTCTGAGCACTATGGGACTTAACATCTGAGGTCATTAGTCCCCTAGAACTTAGAAGTACTTAAACCTAACTAACCTAAGGACATCACACACATCCATGCCCGCGGCAGGATTCGAAACTGCGACCGTAGAGGTCGCACGGTTCCAGACTGAAGCGCCTAGAACCGCTCGGCCAGCACGGCCGGCTGACCGGTTAAACAGTACACGTGTAACCAGAAGGCCGCGCGGGATTAACTGAGCGGACTGAACCGCTGCAGTCATGGACTGTGCGGCTGGTCCCGGCGGAGGTTCAAGTCCTCCCTCTGGCATGGGTGTGTGTGTTTGTCCTTAGGATAACTTACGTTAAGTAGTGTGTAAGCTTAGGGACTGATGGCCTTATCAGTTAAGTCCCATAAGATTTCATACACATTTGAACATTTTTTTGTAACCAGAAGAGCTCCTTAACACAGTTTAAGAAAGTGTGCAAATACAAGCACGGACACATATATGACCCACACGTGCGTACCTTTCGGCTGAGCGAACACAATTGTAGTTGTGCCCTCGGCAAGAGATTCTGTGGTTGGACGGTCAGGCATTTAGCGAGTGGATGGAGAAGTGTATGGACATGTTTTTTCTTAGTGGAGACTCTGTGTTGGTAGGACATGTATTGTAAAGTGAGACGCAAGGAAATGTAAAATGAGGTTGGATGTTGTTGGTGATGTTTGGGTTGTGGTATTATTGACAACTATATAATTTTTGGAACTGGATGTCAGAGGAAGAAGGCAAAATTTTCTAAATACATTGTTTGATCTTTAACAAAATATTTCTTTTGCTAACCATATGTCTCCTAGTAGCCAGAGTCTATAGCAGTTAGAATCCTTTTATTTAGATGGCTGTAGTTGCTGCTTGGTGTTATTGCTAGAGTTCGTGTTACGAAGACTTTCGGTGAGATAAGTGACTTATAAAAAAGGTAATGGGGTTCGTGATTGAAATGAGTTTAGGCAATTAACAGAGTTGGAGGTAGTTTCATACTCCTTTAATTTCATATTTTTTGTATTTTTATTATTGTTAGGATTTCTTGCTATTGAGACGTAACAGTCCATTGAAATCCATTTAAAACACGTATTTTTCGATCCAGTTTGAAATAATCACTGATGTAAACAAAAGCAATGGTTTAGGTAAACCTATACGTACAAAATTGATACAATGATTAAATTATAATTGTATTGAAGTATGTAAGTCCTGCAATTGGTAGGAATATTTAGGATTAAAGTAATTAGGTGAAATCAGGAACAAATGATGGAGTACGTTGGTCAAAGTCATCTCTTTGAAACTGAGATGGATTTGTGTTAAAAAATAACTAAATTAAAGTCTGTTGTATTTAAAACAAAAACCAACTGAGAGAATCAAAATTGATCAGAAAATTAAAATGTAATTAGCTAAAATGTTAAAAGTGGCGTGTAAACATAGGTAGTTCTTCAGGTATTTTTTCAATAGTAAATAAAAGACCAATTTTGCCACATTCAATGGAATACTTGGAAACATATATATTGCTAGGAACATTTTCCAATCCATGTATCTTTTGCATTTTATAAAAACAGTAAAAGTATTCTTAATATTTCATATTTGAGTTTTCTCAGGCTTCTAAAATGGTAAATGCTTAAAATTCGATAAATTTATTTGCTCTGTAAGTGCCAGTGCAACTGTTGAAACATGTCATTGATTTTAAGGCAACAGTTTTAATAGTAATTTTATTAAAAAACCATTTATAACAATACCGAGGATTGTTCGGATTTATATATCAAGGGGCAGCCATGTTAGCATAGGGGAGCAGTGTCTTTTCACATTCCGTGCAAGAAGCATGTAATGGCTTAAGGAAGATGTACGTCAGTGCTGTAAGCATGTCAGTATAATTTTGAAGTGACTTAGAATAGAGGGTTCCGAAACTTAATGTTTGTATTTATTATACATGCTGTGAAAACCATGTTACAGTCGACAACATGTCCCTGTGGCAGCAGCAGATATAAAGCAAATAGATGAGTACACCCTTCCAAATTATAAATTTTGTCAATAATAATTTCACAAAATTCAGGGCCATTCTTTTGCGTTAATTATTGGAAGTCATGTTGTCTACGTATGGATGTCAGACTGTGTTCGGCTTGTATATTGTGGATCATAAATTAATAGGTTAAGCTTGAGCTGTCTTTGTCTGGGAAAATTCTGTAGGTCAGTGTATAAATGATAAAAATAAATAAAGACATGGGTTCAGTTTACGGATTGAGACCCACAGTCCCAAAGGGGTCATCAAAAGGCATAAGGAAAGTGGATTCCTGGCCAGCTCATACCGGGCAGAATTAACAATTTTTAAGTACAGTACTTATTAAACAGCCTTCATAGGTAATTTCAAACAAATGCCAAGGAGGCCAATAGCTTCACGACTCGAGGTAGGCACCGCTGCTGCTCGTGGCTTCTAACAAGTTGTTCAGTACATGTCTGCATATTTAGTACAACACAGTTGACTGATGTACGTCATAATTAGGTTGCAGGCGACAAAAGCCACTCCTTACCCACTAAACTCAGCGGTAGCAACAGTCAAAGCCGCAGGAAAACGCGGGCCCCACAGCCCAAAGGTCAACAGTGTTAACTCGCTGCAGTAGCCTGAACGTCAAGTACTCAGGCACACCCGACCACCTCCAAGTCCGACACACCTCTCGCCGCCACACAGCCGCAGAGGGAGACCCTAACCCAGCAAAGATGATACGGCGGGGGCCAGAGTCGAAGGAACGTGCGCACAAGTGTTGCGAGTAGGATCATCCGCGGACAGTACGGGATGTGTCGCTGAAGAGAGCTATAATATGACATACATCTTCCTGAGGCATCTGGTTCAGATGCTAGTTAGTCAGTCGGTGAGGTCCTGCAATCTTGCTATTACGCAGTGTTAAGAAACTGGCAGTCCACCTATTCTGGAGTAATGAAGTCGAACCCATCGCCTGTATTTAGGCAGTTTGGTTAGACATATATTTAACTTTAACATTTAAGAGGAAAGAGCACTATCATATGCCACCGTAGAATATAAGCTGCGATTTTATTTTTTTCACGTAATCCCTATGAAAGTTTTGATGGTTTACGATCAGTTCAACGAGCCAAATACAGCGTGACTCTTTATGACATTTGCGTCGTGTGAAACGTGCTTTATGTACAGTCCCCTGCACACATTTCTTGTGACAGTCTTAATACGTCAAATCAATCTGAATTCAGTACAGCTACAAAAAATCTCAAGCGTTACTATTCACCTTTATCACACTTTCAATGCGCCAGATAAATCTTCACTGAGAACCTACAATACGTGAGAATATCTGTACTGAGAAACTTTAATAGACTCAAGATGCTGTATTCAGTTTTATTGCATTTATCTGATAAACATGGTAACATTCATTTTATTGGAGCTGATGGACAGACTCCGTATGCAACAGCAGCGACATCAGGAATTTTCTCAGAGGACCCCCCGGGAACTCGAGAGGCCCCGTCCACGACGAACACGCCTTGTGCCGTCGCAGCCTGTATTCTCGGTAAACCTGGCTGTCCACGACTGACGAAGTTGCAGCGTCTTCCCCCAGAAGTGAAAGTTAGCACGACTTGATGCCACCACCTCAGCTCCAACCAGCGAATACAAAGCAGTGATGTCGATCTGCAAACGGGTCACGAAATGAGATGATGAGTTTCTAACAGAGATGGGAGTTCCTATGTAGCGAAATACCATCAGTATTTACTTACCTGAGGAAGTTCAGCACACTGCTTCAACATTGCCATATGAGAAGCTTTAGTGCTTTTTGCGACTTTTTCACCGTCTCTTCTCTCTTTGTGACTACGTGATGCCCTCTTAGCTTGTTTGTGTATTACTACAAGCCAACGATGCGATTCCTCTTGCGTTCCTTGCACACTACTAGAAGCCAATGATGCGACGTCCTCTTGGTTTCCTTGTACACTACTATCAGTCAATGATGCGACGTCCTCTTGTCTTCCTTGTACACTACTAGATACCAATGATGCGACGTCCTCTTGGCTTCCTTGTACACTACTAGATGCCAACGATGCGATGTCCTCTTGGCTTCCTTGTACACTACTAGATGCCAACGATGCGATGTCCTCTTGGCTTCCTTGTACACTACTAGACACCAATGATGCGACGTCCTCTTGGCTTCGTTGTACACTACTAGACGCCAACGATGCGATGTCCTCTTGGGATCCTTGTACACTACTACAGGCAAATGATGCGATGTCTTCTTGGCTTCCTTGTACACTACAACAAGCCAACGATGCGATGCTCTCTTCTGTTCCTTGTTCACTACCATAAGCTAACGATGCGGTGTCCTCTTTGGCTTGGGTGTACACTACTACAGGCTGTTCTTCCATCTCTGTGCCTGCGAGTCTCTAGTGTAAAATATCCAGCGCTTTCTCTTTTATAGCTGTACGACAATACAGTGAGTGATTCCCCTGGAAACAACTGCTGACGTCATTGCTTCGCCCATTGTCTGTGATCATTTTCGCTACGTACTACATTATTACACTGCATTTCACGGTCTACCAAACGATGAAAGATTTATTACTTCAATCATAGGGCTTTAAAATTTTCCATCCCTGCTGAATACTTTCAGCTTATGTTCGTCAGATCCATTTTCGGTACCTTTAAAACACCTTCCCAGACGTCGAGTATTAATCTTTTAGGACACTCTCCAGAGTAGTGTCAGTACTTCCCTCACTTCCAAAAAGTATTTGAACTGACAAAACCTCACTGTATACATCGTTTTAACGTCAGATGTGCGACAGCAGCTGAACCAGCAGATCCGTAACCGGAAGGAACGAGATGGAAATTCGTATTTTTTTATTTTATGGCTTCCTACGATCATATGAGGTGAATATCGGAATTGTTCCATTAACAGGTCACGATCGAAAAGTCCTAAAGCTCTCTCTCAAGTGCCGGCCGGAGTGGCTGTGCAGTTCTAGGCGCTACAGTCTGGAGCCGACCGACCGCTACGGTCGCAGGTTCGAATCCTGCCTCGGGCATGGATGTGTGTGATGTCCTTAGGTTAGTTAGGTTTAATTAGTTCTACGTTCTAGGCGACTGATGACGTCAGAAGTTAAGTCGCATAGTGCTCAGAGCCATTTGAACCACCCTTCCCAAGTACTCTCTTATTTTCCGTTTTATGCTGTGATCTCGTGACTTGGCTGTGGGCCAGATACTGACGTCTACCCTGAATGGCGCAGCTAACCCATCTCGCTGTCTCAAGAGTAGTTGTGGGACTGCCAGTCCTGGTCCAAGTTTAAATCCCGTTATTGGTTAGCCAAGGTCGCAGCAAAGTTGAGAAGCTTCGTGGAGGAAACAACTTACCATCTTCCCCTCAGTACTACTCTCTATGCACTTCCTAAAAAACGAACGGAGCGGTAGTCCGTAAGTACGCCAATACTGCTATGGTTTCGGCTGACGAATATATCATTTCTCTTGTTTTTCAGCGTCTGTTTTCGCATGACTCAGTAACTACATACTGTGAAAGACAGCCGTACACGAAATGTGCACACACACACACACACATACACACACACACACACACATATATATATATATATATATATATATATATATATATATATATATATATATATATATATATATTCTCGCTTGTCAGAAATATACAGAGTTCTAATACATAGATGAATTGCTTCTTGGTTTCTGTGGCACAGAAAAATCTTCATACGTTTCTGATCCCACCTGAAAAATCATGTTACTGATTTCTGAAGTTTCACAATAATCTTGATGTTTACTTCCTTTTCACTTTATGTTTGTATTCTTTTTCGGCACAGCCCACACACTTCCTGATATCTGTGAAATGATCTTCCTTGAAGTTCCCAAAGGTGGACTCAACTTTGCCCCTGTTTTTTGTGGATGGAGTCAGTCAGCAGGAAGAGAGTCAAGGGCGTGTCTGACATGACGGACAGTGTCATCAAGAAGTGTCATGTTGACTCTCTTTATAAATAAAATGTTGTCTGAATAGTGATTTTCGCTACGGTCGCAGGTTCGAATCCTGCCTCGGGCATGGGTGTCTGTGATGTCCTTAGGTTAGTTAGGTTTAAGTAGTTCTAGGTTCTAGGGGACTGATGACCACAGAAGTTAAGTCCCATAGTGCTCAGAGCTATTTGAACCATTTTTTGAATAGTGATTTTATTTGGACAATCGTTAGAGCAACCTCGAACCAGTGAGGTACAATACACTCTATAGAAAAGAGTCTGTGAGGAGTCCGCTTTTGGAAATACTGATTGTTATGTTTTGCTTTGTGTCAGCAGCCGTAATTGTAAATAATGTCTCACCGCACAAATTGCAAATCGGTCTGTTTATTTTCAGGAAAAAATTACAAATTAAACATTCCGCTTGTAATGGGAACGGAACATCGTTTTCCTTTCAACATTAAGTCGCGTAAAGTTGCAGTTGGCTCTATAAACCACTCAGAGAAGTCGTCTACCATTTGAATACCGTCGAACGAGTGTTGTGTTGAAGGGGAGTGAGGAATAAAAGAATAAGATTTATGTAACTATGACAAAAATAGCTTTACCGTTTACAAACAATATTCAGAATAAAGACAGTCTTTTTCAAAACGAACATCTTTGCACATCTATGAGATCAAAATCCGCTACTGAATAAGCAACGTTGAATACCCTACACGTGTATTGTAAATACTTTGCTCCACCATGACTTGCTGTGGACGTGGTGGTGAGACGTCGACCCTTAAGTACGTCCTATTCTCCGTTTGTAATGACACCCAGAACGTGGTATTCCTTTCACTTTTAATTAGCGCAAGAGTAGAGCTTTTGCGACGACGCACTAAAGGTTTGAACAAGTTCCAAGCATTCTTAACCGATATCATGTTGGTAAATACCATAAGCCATTATTCCCTTCTGTTGACTCCTGCCTTCGGGTGGAACGAGTTCGCAAAGTGAATGTAGTGTGCTCTTGTATTATCATCTTGGAAGATGAACCCATCGCCGAAATTTTGACTGATGGTTAAGCTATTACACTGGAGGGTTGTGTCTCAACACTGGCCCCAAAAATAGTCGACCAGCCTTTCTGCTGACCCACTACATGTGAGACACATTCGTTGGAACTTCTCTGTGTCCATTCCCTTCCACGAATATCGTCAAATGAATCCATTGTTCGTCGCCGGATAGAGCCAGACCCCACTATTCCACCTACCTTTGCAAATAAATTTTCACAAGCCTTCTTCACTCATCACTGAAGGATTTGTACTGCTGTTCGTAATGGAAGCAAGATTTTGAGCGGAATTGTCTTCCTCCGCATTCTTTATGCTTGGATCTACGGCCGCATTACAGTTCTTTTGAGGAATGTTAAATGAATTATCAGTTTTAGGCAGTTTGTTCATTCGAAATAAACACTTTATTTTGTTTCTGGTTTGTTAATATCACCACTTACAGCATTTCCAAACAACCTAATGATACGAATAACGACATAAATTGTGGACAATTTCAGATAAAAAAAGAAATAATAACATACATCCTAGCTACGTCTCGCAGAAATTACGTTGTATTCTTACACGTGTAGGGAACAGTATGGGAAAAGCAACATGTAATATAGTCTCTTCTGCAACAAAAAAGGCTGTAGGTATGCTCACAAGCTGTATGTAGATGCACTAACAATCTGACCACAAGACAAAAAAATACCGTCATACCATATTTTTGTCTGTTTATTAGATTCTTTCTCTGTTTGAAGCTGACACAATGTACGTTTCTTTATTACCGTCACGTCTGTTTGTACCCAAAAGAAAGAAATTACCTAAATGCAAATGAAATAAAGTGTATATTTGGAATAAGCAACTGCCTGTGCCAAGCCTGCATAACGGGTAGTTGTAATGAAAGTGCAGGTGCGGTGCTCACGGAGGTCCAGTGTACGCTGTAACTATCGTATGGCAGCGAAACTTGATAGATATGGTAATGCGTTAATGCGAAAGCAAATTACGCGGAAAAACAAATTGGATCCAATTCTGGCCACTAAATGTAAATCTGGCGCTGTTCATTGTTTATATGACGGTACAGCATCCACACTGCCATTTGACAAACCATAACGAGAGTTGACAGTGTGGCTATCGAGAGGAGAGGCTGTGCGCTGTTAGCGAAACTGTTTTATGTGAACGGCATCAACTACAGTCTTGAACTGAAAAAGTATCGCCGACTGGAACGTCTAAGGAGCGGCCCGATGTCATTAAATGGTTTAAAGAAGATGATAATGAAACTCGAAACACGGGTGAGCTTGCTGTGGCACCTAAAAGTGAAAATCGTCCTATCCCGATACAAGTTATTGACTAGGTTGCTGTTGCTGTAACTGACCATGGAACACGTGCCCCAATTAGTGGCAGTGCTCGCGCAGTCTCACCAGAATTGTCCATTCCATGGTCAACGGTACAGATAGCTTTGCAGTCTATTTTACACTCTTACCCGTACAAAGCCCAGACGGTGCAGCAAGTGAAACCTGGCGATCCGCAGCACCATTCTGAATACGATTTTCGGTTTTTGGCACGGGTCGAAGCTGACATAAGGCCGGGCAATATTCTGTGAAGTGAAGTCTCTCGTTTTACATTTTATACCACAGGGTGCATTGATACACGGAACTCTAAATTTAAGGTACTTTTAAATCGCGTTTTGCACACGAAGTGTCGTTGAACTTGCGATATGTGTCTGTGTGGTGTTGATCCAAAAGCACCTTTATTCTCGGTCCGTTCCTATTTGAGGAGAACACACTCAGAGGGCCTGTCAGGTGTACCGCAATGTCTGCACGTTATCGAGACCTCCTTGTGCAGCAAGTCATTCCTGATCTGGAAGAGCGCAACTGTGTGGAAAGCACTGTTTTCCAGAAGCATGGCCTACAAGACCACATGATCTGAATCCATGCGACTTGTGACTCTGGGGATACCTGAAGAACGCGGGACACGTCCGGTCTCTACCTGATCTGAAGGCCAGTATACAGGAACTCGTTACTCAGATTCCATCCGCACTGCTGCGAGCAACTGTTGATCTCGTCGTTTTAAGGATGCAGCAGGTCTTCGACGTTTTCGGTGTAAGCAGCGGTTAATGATAAAATCAGTCTTATGTCTTTCTATTTGCCCTTTTTGCACACTTCCGTTTCATAAACGATGAAAGACATATGAAGACATTTCTATACGCTTTTCTTGCATTGACAGCGCCAGATTTTCACCTCGTGGCCAAAATTGTAATTAATTTTCTTTACAGCGTAGATGGATTCCTCACTGAAGCGTTAAATTAGTGTCCTAGTAAAGGCAGGACACATGAGGAAGACAAGGCTTACATTGAAAATGTTGCTACATGGACCTTTTTTCTGAAGATTCCTGTTGGAGGGATAAGGGCTAGAGAGAAAAATACTGCAAAGTTTCCCCACCAGGGTACTTCCTCGGAAGGGTGATGGGACGAGATCCGCAAGAAAACGCAAACACAGGCTTGTAGTTCACAAACATTTATTACACATATCCTCAAATATAGTTTTACAAAATGTTTTAAAAAACCGGGTTTTCAATAGCCACCAATAACAACTATAATTAAAAACTTTATACAATCTTTACACGAGTGTATGGAATGAAGCAAGACAGTAAAGATCCTTCCTTTTAACTAAATAACAAATAGCCCCAGATAAAAATAGCTGACAAACATAATTGCCCACAAATTTAACAGGAATTTACCGGGACTACTTCCCCATTGGTAAAATAAGCAACAGCACGGAATATCAAATAACAAATTTTAAGTAAAAAGGCAAATGCTCAACGGGAACCTTAGACTAATAAACAGATCATAGAACAAATGGTTCAAGTGGCTCTGAGAACTATGGGACTTAACTTCTCAGGTCATCAGTCCCCTAGAACGTAGAACTACTTAAACCTAACTAAGCTAAGGACATCACACACATCCATGCCCGAGGCAGGATTCGAACCTGTGACCGTAGCGGTCGCGCGGTTCCAGACTGTAACGCCTATAACCGCTCGTCCGCTGCGGCCGGCGATCATAGAACAACGGAATTGCACGAATTATACAGTGATTTATTCCACTGAACTCACTCGTGATATCCCTTTCAAGTATAACAATATTTAGGCAGAAAAGACATCGTAGTAATCAGTTTAAGTGCCACGCACCAGCGCTGACGCAGATCCCATTCTGGTCACTATTGTCAGATGTGCTTCCCTGCATCTATACCCAGAGAAGAATGACATATGGCACACCAACCTCACACGCAGTGTAGAGTTCGGTGTACTTGTTGGAAGATGGCCTCGAAGACTTCCCAGAGTTACCGTTGCTGCCATTGGATCCTCCACCAGGCACAAAGTATACGAGCAGTGGCGGCTTCATTTCATCTTTTTTTTCCCCTTCATTTTCTGGGGCCCTGGAAGGTGGGAGGAATTACCCTTAGCTTCCTGTGTATCATCGCTGGCGCGGAGCCGGGAAAACACACGGGAGCGTGCCGAGAGAGGTGTGTCTGGGCACGTGACGAGGGGGCCACACGGACTGTGGTCGGCCAGCCGGCTGTGCGGGCCGTTGGCTCTATGTGAGAGGCGACCGTTAGTGGCTGCATCGGAGTTTTCACCGCGCCCTTCAGTGTGGTTCAGCTTGTAATAGTACTGAATTTTTATCTCACTGAACTAATCAACCATGAGAAAAAGGAACAAAGGGCGATATTTGGACACTAACGGTATAAAGTGCACAGAAAGTCTTTTTAGTAAAACGCCAAGTAAGTATCTAGATGAGGTAGTTATAATGTTCTAATTATCATCTCAAAAAAATATTTTGTTTGTTTACTGTTACATGTCTGCAGTGCCGTTAGACACTGAAATCCCTGTGCCACAAACTCATGGCTACAGGAGCCAAAAAGGAAATGATGCAACCCGTTGGTAAAGTGTAGAAGTGTGCAGTAATTCGTTTTCTGTGGTTACATTGGAAAAAACGCGCAACAGTTCATACTGAGGTGGTAGAAGATTACAACAACAGTTCATCATCATTATGACACAGTGGTCAGGTGGAACAGACACTTTGAGTGTGACCAGTCAATGCTGAATGAGGAAAGGTGAAGTGGCACATTGCCTGTCTGTTAAAAACTGGGAATTACGAGAGATGCTATTGGAAGACTGGCTTCTCACAATCGAATCTGTAATGCATAAATTGAGAATTCCGTCACTGAACAGCTTGTCTCGCAGTGGGATAGGTACATTAACAGATTTGGTGATTACTTTCGAAATAATAAACAGTTTGCTTGCGTTTTTCCAAGTCCTTCGTCTTCATCTGACTAACATTTTACGGAAGGACCACTAAGATAAGATAGGATACATTAATAATCATACAGAGGCGTGTCGATAGATGTTTTTCCTTCGCTCTACTTGCGAGTCGAACAGGAAACGAAATGGCTAGTAGTAATGATACCGGAGTGCGGAGTGGTGGTTCAATGTCATCGGTAACATAACAGGAGAGTGAGGCAAAATTTGATAGTCCAAAGAAGCAGCACGTGTCACTGTCTCCCGGGCGGAATGAGTAAGTGTGTGGCAGTCGTGGAACTCAGTGGGACGCGACCTTCACTGTCATGTAAAACGTTCAAATCTGATCCACGACATTTTCCTTTATCGCTTCAATTGCGATACTCCTGCCTTCGAGTACTCGCGCTCCCCTTCCGTTGCGATCCCAAGTTCTTCACAGAGACATAGTGTGCCACTTCGCTCTTCGTCATTCGCACTTGACTGATCTTACTGACTCAGTCTACCTGACCACTGTGTCATAACGACAGTGAACTGGTGCCGTACACTTCCACCAATTCAGCATCAACTGCTCCGGATTTTTACCCCTTCAACTGCAGACGGAGAATTACCGCACGATAATCCACTGAATGGGTTGTGCAATTTTCTTTTTGGCTCCTGTAGCTACGGGATTGGTATGTGGGGACTTCATTGTGTAGCAGGACTACAGACCTGTAACAGCAAACAAACGAACCAAGAAAGTACTTTATTTTTTCGCGATTATTACACTACTGGCTATTACAATTGCTACACCACGAAGATGACGTGTTACAGACGCGAAATTTAACCGACAGGAAGAAGATGCTGCATCACAGATAGGAGCGCCTGCGATGGTGTACTCCACGACGAACCTGGCTGCACGAATGGCAAAACGTCATTTTTTCGTATGAATCTAGGTTCTGTTTACAGCATCGTGATGGTCGCATCCATATCTGGCGACATCGCGGTGAACGCACATTGGAATCGTGTATTCGTCATCGCCATACTGGCGTATCACCCGGCGTATTGGTATGGTGTGCCATTGGTTACACGTCTCGGTCACCTCTTGTTCGCATTGACGGCACTTTGAACAGTGGACGCTACGTTTCAGATGTGTTACGACCCGTGGCTCTACCCTTCATTCGATCCCTGCGAAACCCTACATTTCAGCAAGATAATGCACGACCCTGGATACAGAAAATGTTCGACTGCTGCATTGGCCAGCACATTATCCAGATCTCTCACCAATTCAAAACGTCTGGTCAATGGTGGCCAAGCAACTGGCTCGTCACAATACGCCAGTCACTACTCTTGATGAATTGTGGTATCGTGTTGAAGCTGCATGAGCAGCTGTACCTGTACATGCCATCCAAGCTCTGTTTGACTCAATGCCTAGGAGTATCAAGGTCGTTATTACGGCCAGAGGTGGTCGAACTGGGTACTGATTTCTCAGGATCTGTGCACCCAAATTGCGTGAAAATGTAATCACATGTCAGTTGTAGTATAAAATATTTGTCCAATGAATACCCGTTTATCATCTGCATTTCTTCTTGGTGTAGCAATTTTAATGGCCAGTAGTGTATTAAGGGGTTATAAATACCCCTCCTACGGACTTGTGTGACGTTTCAACAAAATTCCCTTTTACAATTTGACAGCTATATTTATATAAGGCTTTGCATAACAGTGATACACTGTCGACAGCAAAACATGCAGCACATTGAATTTTTGTAAGGTTTTTAATTCGTTAACACATATTTTCTTTCGCAAAGAACAGCTTTTGATTTATAACAGTGATTACCCAACGTAATCGGCATAATGTCGTGCGCTGCGAGCGCAGAGGAAACAGAGCAGCTTGAGTCTTGAAAGAGTGCGGAAATGTTTGATGGGAGTTCCCGCAGACGCGGTGCGCTTCTATGATCGCGCAACTGTAGGCGCACCCTCTTTGTTAACCCGTGATTGCTGACAGCACTGTGGGAGTGGACAGGCAGAGGAAGCTGCAATTCTAACTTTTGCCTGTCCCACAACTATCCGTGGCTCTGGAGACGACTCGTGGTTCTCAACCAGCAGCAGCAACATTGTCGACAGCTACATTCTCCGTCGCCTGCACAGCTACAACATCCTAAGACTTAACTGCCAAAGTATAGCTAATATGGTAGAGGCATTAGCCTGTGGCATTTCTTTCACAAATTTTGAATAAGTTTATTGAATAATACTCTGAAATAGTTAAAACTTGTGGGGCACCTTTGTTGTCATTGACCTCAGACGTTATTACTAAGCAGAGTCCCTTTCCTTTCGATACAGTTACCTAGTGTCCTAAAAATATGAAAAATTGATTAACTATTTACTACTAGTTTTGTTTGTTTACTAATGGCCAGTTTCAGTCTAAGTTTTGCTGCCTCCGTAAGTGTTCATTCTTCTATTGCATAACAGAGGCTTAACGAATTTGCAATTTTGAATATTAACTTCACTCACTTAAAGTAATGTAAAATTTCGCTGGCAAAATTAATAATTGAAGGTATAGCTAAGATCAAGAGTGCGCAATTTCATTTATTCTGTATTTAGCGAGTGACTTCTGCTGGTACGTACTTTACTTTATTGTTCTTATGTTAAAAGAAAAATCAGTCGCTCATTTGATTAAATTCAATTCAATCTTTCAATAATTATAAGTAAATTGCTTGCCTGTTTCCAAATTTTCCATTAATTTTTGCTGAGATTACTAAAATTCATTTTTCATACCTAACGATGTTTCATTTATAATTAGTCATTTATTTAACCAGCAACTTTATTTGATTTTGCTTTCAAAATTTAGTATTTCAGATTAAGTAACTGCGAACTCAGGGCTTTCTGATTGTTTTATTTTCTCATGAACTGTTGCGTTATGGAAAAGCGTTACATTCTTCTGTGGCCACACCAGTCATTATTTTGCTTAATTTTTTTCTCCATTGCCTTTCTTAGGATTCTGGATATTTATTGCCCAAGTGGGTTGGCGACCATTTAATTATCCTTTTCTATTAGGAATTATGTCTTACCCTTTTTCCCACCGTGTGGTTTGCGAGCGATTGCACTGAATTCGACACATTTCAAAATTATTATCAGTATTTAGATTAGGTTTGGAATAGATTCTTCCTTCAGAAGGGTCTGTTGTACGCTTTCCTCCTACTAACCGGTTTTATTTTCTTTCCGTAACGATTGCCTTACTCACCGTAGAATTTCATTAGTCATATGTCATCACGATCATTTATGTCGCAATCCAATAGGCCGATTAGGACGGGGGAGGTCGCATTCGGAACCTAAAAATACAATCGTCGAAGGTAGCTAAGCGGTTAAACTCTTTATTGCAGATAAAGCCTAACGATACCATAACGACCTATGAGGCTGCTCTCTCGTTGACGCTTCGTAGACACTGTAAGTACTTCGCAGAAATCAAATTCAAATTAAGACAGGTGTAGTAACAAGAAATCACTGTCTCTGCGCTTGCAATTGACACGTTTAATATGCTAATTGAGACGTAGTTGATGGTGGGTTGATAACAAAATAGTGAAAAATGCTGCAGTTGACTTCTTATTGTTTCATAATAGACTTCGTCCCTTTCTGAGCTGCTTTAAATGCGTACTACAACAAAACGCTAAAGGCAAAATGTGGCACGCCACGGCTACTGTGAGGGCAGTGCAGCATAAGGCGCCTGTGATTAGGCAACACACCCGTCTGAGTAGCTACACGCTGTGCATAATCTGCAGGGAATGCCTTTTTTTTCCCCTGAAGTACTGTGTTCTTTGAACTCTGAACTCCTTGCCATTAGGTCTCACGGTCATTTTAACATTTCTCAGTTGTTAACAGCCCTATTGACATGTTCAGGTGCCGGTTTCTCTTTATACGAGGGCTGTCCAGAAAGTAAGTTACGATTGATCGCGAAATGAAAATCACAGTGAAAATCAAAAATGTTTCATTTGTAACAGTTAGCTACGCCTTTCAGCTACTTCTCTACATAGTCGCCGTTCTGACTCAGACATTCGTCGTAGCGTTGTACCAACTTTCCAATACCCTCATCATAGAAGGCAGCCGCCAGTGCTTTCCGCCAATTCTCTACGCTGGCCTAAAGCTCGTTGTCTGTGCCAAAATCTTGTCTTCATAGCCAGCCGTTCGTTTGAGCAGAGATGAAACTCAGTGGGAGACGATTACGGGCTGTATTGTGGGTAACCAAACATTTCCAATTGAAACGATGCAGGAACATCTTCATTGCCCCTGCAGAATGAGGCAGAGAATTGGCTTGAAGAAGAAACCGAACGGCCGTTATGTAATGTTGGTTGCATAGCTTCAGGGGAAAATTCTCACCAGGCCCTCGCACTTGGCAGGAGACACTATTTTCTATAACATCTTTACGCGCTCTCTAAGAGCTCAGGAATGAAAAGAGCGACATAATTCTACCTAGAGTCATACTAGAGACACTGCCCAACACATGTTTGCAAAGCTGTATCGGATTTTCATAGTCGTTTCCATTTCGCGACCGATCGTAACTTACTTTCTGGACAGCCCTCGTACCTATATGGGGTCCTCCATGACCGTGCGTGGATCTCCCAGACAGTGCCATTGTTCCGAGTTTCCGTATACTCTCTGTGACGTGATGTTCATTTTAGGTTTCCGACTTTCTAAGGAAAATTCCTGGTATGTTGCTTGATCCTGTCGCTGATTGTGGCTGTATCCAGTTTTTCGTGTAAGTGCAAGGTTCTGATCCGTCAGAGCACTCTCAATATTAATCTCAAACATTTGATTTCAATTACCTGCAGAATTTTTATGTTTGCTAGGCTCTACCCCAGCGAGAACTTCCGAATATCAAAGCTGGTAGGATGAATGCCTTAGAAATTGGAAGCTCTGTGTTGACGTTCATTTTTACACTTTACTGTAAGGGAAACAGAGCGTAAATTGGTCGGATCATCTTGTCCTTCTTCGTCTGAATATGTGTCTTGAATATCAGGTACTTATCGGATATTAGTGCTAGGTATCTAACCCGGTAGATCCACTGGACATCTGTGTTGGTAATTAACAGCCTGTCTATCAAGTTGTCTTCTGCGGGTAAACATGAGTAGTTGTGTTTCGTCTGCGTTTAACCTTATGTTGCTCTTTGCCCATTGTTCCGTGACCGTCTGCTATCGCCGTCTGTTGAATAAAGCAGTGTCGTTCGCGAATTACGCTGCTACAATTTGTGGTAATTCAGGGAAATTATTAAGAAACAAAACGATAAGGGCTCTCTACTTGTTCTTATCATTGCTTTAGTTCGTACATTAGACAGTGATCACAGTGTCCACAGACTCGGCTGGCACTACGGTTGATTTTATATCAAACTGCACCGATACGTCACTTCTGGAACTGTGTCTTGCGATAAAGGAATCGTACAGTCTTCTGAAATGGTCCATTACTGAGGAGTTGTAGCTGCGGTTTGGGGAAGTTACTTGGAAGATGGTGTGCAGTTCGCAAACCTCTATTCTGAATCTGCAAATCAGCCACGCTTCACCACAGTGCGGTGGCGAACTCAATGACCGACAGGTGCAGCGACTTGTACTGGGTGAAGCCGAGGGGCTCTGCTAACCTTGATACGACGTCCGACAGCAAGTCGAGTCGGCTGACACGATCTCGCGACGTCCCCCACAAGTCCTAATGGAGCCACGTACCTGAGTATATAACGTGACGTTGAGGTAATGCGCAGTTTATCCTGTGGCAGTGGACTTCCACAAATGTGGACGGGCTGTAGATTTGCCGACATCTACCACTGGCTGATAGTGGGGCTTTTGTCTACGTAGTAACCTGGCGTCACTTCAGAACTCATGAATTTGGGCGATCAGTCATGGCTTGGTATTGATGACGATGATGAAGATGATGATGATGATGACGAAGACGTTTATAACGCTCAGTGACTTTGTTATGTACTGACCGAAGAGGGTTTTCGTCAAAAATAACGTTACTTTGGTGGAGTAGTATGGGAATAAGAAATTTTTGTGACTGTGGGTGGTAGCATCACACGCTCACCATAACAGATACTGGATGTGTTAATACAATCTCCCATTAAAACTATGTTGAACAATTGAGCCTAAAACGCATAAAAAGGTTTTTAAATAGGTAAATTATTTGCCCTGCATGAAGTCTGACTCTACTAAGAGAGAGTTTAGTGAGATAGGAGGAGATGGAGCACTTGATCGGGGAAGGCAGAGGTCTTTGGTTAGAGTCCAGATCAGATACAGTGTTTTAACCTCCCAGAAATGTTCAGAATTAT
Organism: Schistocerca serialis cubense; assembly: GCF_023864345.2. Taxonomy (NCBI): domain Eukaryota; kingdom Metazoa; phylum Arthropoda; class Insecta; order Orthoptera; family Acrididae; genus Schistocerca; species Schistocerca serialis. The sequence goes on from NC_064642.1 coordinate 134,767,389, forward strand.
TTGTAATGCGTTTCTTTTGATCAAAATTGAAAGTCTGGAGCATTGCTTCCATGACACCACAAAAAGGGAGCAGGTATTCTCACACTCAAAATTGTGGCAGTCTTAACATAAAAAACTACCCACAGAAATACAGAGTAAATCTTTATGCAGTAGTCTCACCACGAATATAAGATTCGGAAAGGAACAAACCACTCTATCACTAAAAACTTGTTCTCCCAAGAACTTGGCGATGCATCCTGATACCTCACGAAATTTTAAATCCACCCTACACTCGTCCATTCACAACTTAAATAGAGGAAAAATATCCAGCTAAAGCATTTAATACCCTCAGCTAAGTATACAAACCACGCAGGAAACACGCACTTTCCCGTCAGACTGTGAGAAGAAGTTTTGACGATATTTTCATTGTAGGGCTGTGTACATTCTCTAACAGATTCTGTCACTCACAAGACTGTGCGCAACATATGAGCAGCAGTTGGGTCCACCAGCAAGAAATAAAGCGACTTCAAGAGCAGAAAGAAGTGGACCGCTCTTCAGTTCATACTAGCCCCATTCCAATAACTGCGACTAGTACACCTCGCGGTGAAAACAGTGTAGTTGTCGGCCCCAGCACCGATCCTTGAAGTAAACCAGCACCGACACAGATCGCATTCTGGACTATCGTGACATGCTCTTTCTTCCAGGCATACGCAGAGGAAAAACTATGTTTGGCCCAAGAACCTCACACTCAACGGGATTCGTGCTGGAAGAAGGCCTCGAAGACTTCCCACAGTACCGTTGCGTCCATTGCATCTTCCATCAACCGCAAAGTTTATGCGTCGTGGACTGTTCATGCGGCAACCCGAAATAGTACTCATGATATGGTGTTACGTTTGCATATGCTCGTTTTTATGAAAATCGCGGCGTCTCTAAATCACACAGCCAGACGCTTTATTACCATAGTACCAATACCGCATTAACTGCTGACATGGTAATCAGAACCTGAAGAATGAAAGGAAAACAGAAGAAAACCAAATGCAGTGCATTTGTCACTACTTAAACTAAATGAAAAAGGAACTGGAAGGTTCCGAACTTCTACACAACCGGGGTGTACTGAATAACTCTCTACAAGGCCTGCGAATGACTAAACATAACAGTTTAGCCCCTCGAAACCCATTTTATTTTGGCTTCTCTATCGGCGTACTACGGTAGTGGCGCTCGGTTATTTACATGTCAGGACTATACACCAACAAACGGTCAAAAATTTATCACGTATCTTGACGTTTTCGAGATGGTAATTAATACATTATGTCTGTCCCTCTTGCACTGCTGCTCGCTTGCTTGCACCCACAGCAGTCTCTTCAAGTACACTCTGTCACACTGAAAAGAGAGCACCAACAGGAGGCTGATTGGTCGATAACTCTTTGGGAGCCTCAATTACTTGTCATTAGAATAAACAGTCTTATCATGTGTCTTTGTCTTTGGACAGTTCCTAGCATAGAGTACGTCACTGAAGAAAGCTACGATGCGGCCAGCTTTGTGGGTCAGCTGCAGTCTTGCTGGTAGACAGGCTTACAAAACAGGCAGCCTGCCTATGAGGCCGATCCCATCGCGTGTATTTAGACTATACATTCGGAAAAGCGTGTGACTAACTTAACATTTAAGAGGAGATCAAGTTTTTCACTTAATCGCTATGAATGTTTTCCAAGGCTTTCCTTGGGCGTAGCAAAAGTAGAGAATCTACCTGAAGGAAACACCTGACCATTTTCCCCTCAGTATTACTCTCTACGAAGTCTACAAACAAAAGACGAATTAGTAGCTGGTTAGTACACCAATACCTCTTTCGTTGCAGCTGATGACGATATCAGTTCTAGTCTGTGAAAGACGACCCTACGCGAAATGTGCACGCATGTATTTTCGCTTAATGGAAATATAATGAGTTGTCGGTTCTGGGTCTTACAAAAACATCCACGTGCTATCGCCTGCAATAAAAATATAATTTTTTGTATGTGTCAGTATTTTTCTCCACTGCTCTGTTAAATGTGTACATCACCTTATGCATTGATCACCTTCTCTGTCCACACGCAACATTTCAGCAATACTGCTTGCATTCAAACACAGGACTTTCCATATTGCTCCCGGAAGTTCGACAAATTTTTGGTCGATTATTGATGTGCATGGACAGCATCGTTCGTTATGATCTTTTGCAGAGCCCCTGCCTACAAAAAAATCTTTTATGCTATTCGAAGACAGGATTAGTATGCAACACACACTCATCTCCATACGGTCTTAAAAGTCTATGTTGCTGATTTATGAAGTTTCAAGACAATCTTTACGTTTACTAGCTATTCACTTCAAGTATGTAACGTTTTTCGGCGCACCGCAAAACCGTTTTGATATCTGTTAAATGACGTGTCTCTGAAGTTTCTAAAGATGTATCCAATTTTTCCCCTGTTTTGTGCAGACGGAGTCAGTCAGCAAGTAGCGAGCCAGGGGCGTGTCTCACATGACGACCAGTAGCAACATTAAACGGCCTTTTAGTTGTCATTGTAAGCAAGATGTTCCCTGATTAATGATTTTCTTTGCTCAGTCTATAAAGGTACCTCAGATCAGTGAGCTTCGATACACTGTAATAAGAATGGGCATTGAAGACGCCGCTTATGGGAATATCATTGGAAATAACATCTCTTGGCATAGGTTTCCATTTTCTATGTATACTTTTAGGATAAAAATCGTAATTTATACATTCGTTCATAATAAAAACCAGCTGACACTATAAACAGCCTAGCCTAGTCTTCCATCACCTGGATGTCCGCGAGCGAGTGAAGGGTTGAAGGGGAGCAGGGAATAAAAGAATAAGACTTAGGATATTGTAAAAAAAGTAACTTTACCATTTAATAAAAACAAAACAATATTCAGGAAAAGGTAGTCTTTTCGAAAGTGTAGACCTCTGCATGTTTGTGAAATCAAAATCAGTTGCTGAATAGCGATTAACAGTAAACACCCTTCCTTTCGGGAAGGAGCGCCTGGTCCCCGTCACGAATCCATCCGGCGGTCTTGTGTCGAGGTCCGGTGAGCCGGCCAGTCTCTGGATGGTTTTTAGGTGGCTTTCCATCTGCCACGGCGAATGCGGGCTGGTTGCCCTTATTCCGCCTCAGCTACACTATGTTGGCGATTGCTGCGCAAACACGTTCTCCACGTACGCATCCACCACCATTACTCTACCACGCATATATAGGGGACGTTCCCTGCGGGGGAGGGGGGGGGGGTCCACCGGGGGCCGAACCACACAATAATCGTGAAAGAGTGGTTCGGTGTGGGGCGGCGGAGGGCTGAAGTGGACTGCGGTAGTCGTCGTGGGGTTGCGGACCACTGCGGCTGCGGCGGGGACGGAGCCTCTACGTCGTTTCCAGGCCCCTGGTTCACATAAAATACAATACAATACAAATACCCTACACGTGTATTGTAACAAGCTTTGCTGCTCCTCGGCACGCTGCAGACCTGGTGGTCCAGACGTCGGCGTTTAATTTTGTCCCAGTCTTCGATGGCGCTCCCTCCCCTCCCTCTGCCCCCCCCCCCCCCCTGTATCATCTGCTGTATGAGGAGAGTTTTTGTGACAACGCATTAAAAATTTGAACTGGTCCCAAACATTCTTAACCGGGCTCATGTTAGTAGATACCATAGATCATCCCCTTCGGTTGTTCCCATCTCTTGCAGAAAGGTATTCTCATGGTCGCACCTTGATAGGCGAACCCTTCGCCGAAATTTTGACTTTTGGTCGAGACATTATACTGTACGGTGGTGTCCCGACACTGCGGTCCTCACAATCGAGTCGGTAGTGATGGGAGGAGACCGACAACCGTGCTTACCGCTGGCTTCGGAAATGGCCGACCAGCCTCCCAGTTCGATCCGCCATTAGATTTTTGTTTGTTGGGTCGGAAAAGGCTAACTTGTACAAACGAAAATGAACTGCTTGGCGTCATAACGCACTTGCTGCACTCATTAGCGAACGTGCAGAGAGCCTCATACAAGCAATACAACATTTTCTCCGAAGCTAAATACGATATTACAGTGCCTGTGTTGTTCATAAGTGCGATGCATTGTTCCTTCAGATATGCAGGCGTTTCCAAAGAAGCAGACGCTGCCGCGACTACAACCGTTATAAAGTACAGGGCTATTACAAATGATTTAAGCGATTTCATAAATTCACTGTAGCTCCATTCATTGACGTATGATCACGACACACTACAGATACGTAGAAAAACTCATAAAGTTTTGTTCGGCTGAAGCCGCACTTCAGGTTTCTGCCGCCAGAGCGCTCGAGAGCGCAGTGAGACAAAATGGCGACAGGAGCCGAGAAAGCGTATGTCCTGCTTGAAATGCACTCACATCAGTCAGTCATAACAGTGCAACGACACTTCAGGACGAAGTTCAACAAAGATCCACCAACTGCTAACTCCATTCGGCGATGGTATGCGCAGTTTAAAGCTTCTGGATGCCTCTGTAAGGGGAAATCAACGGGTCGGCCTGCAGTGAGCGAAGAAACGGTTGAACGCGTGCGGGCAAGCTTCACGCGTAGCCCGCGGAAGTCGACGAATAAAGCAAGCAGGGAGCTAAACGTACCACAGCCGACGGTTTGGAAAATCTTACGGAAAAGGCTAAAGCAGAAGCCTTACCGTTTACAATTGCTACAAGCCCTGACACCCGATGACAAACTCAAACGCTTTGAATTTTCGGCGCGGTTGCAACAGCTCATGGAAGAGGATGCGTTCAGTACAAAACTCGTTTTCAGTGATGAAGCAACATTTTTTCTTAATGGTGAAGTGAACAGACACAATGTGCGAATCTGGGCGGTAGAGAATCCTCACGCATTCGTGCAGCAAATCCGCAATTCACCAAAAGTTAACGTGTTTTGTGCAATCTCACGGTTTAAAGTTTACGGCCCCTTTTTCTTCTGCGAAAACAACGTTACAGGACACGTGTATCTGGACATGCTGGAAAATTGGCTCATGCCGCAACTGGAGACCAACAGCGCCGACTTCATCTTTCAACAGGATGGTGCTCCACTGCACTTCCATCATGATGTTCGGCATCTCTTAAACAGGAGATTGGAAAACCGATGGATCGGTCGTGGTGGAGATCATGATCAGCAATTCATGTCATGGCCTCCACGCTCTCCCGACTCAACCCCATGCGATTTCTTTCTGTGGGGTTATGTGAAAGATTCAGTGTTTAAACCTCCTCAACCAAGAAACGTGCCAGAACTGCGAGCTCGCATCAACGATGCTTTCGAACTCATTGATGGGGACATGCTGCGCCGAGTGTGGGAGGAACTTGATTATCGGCTTGATGTCTGCCGAATCACTAAACGGGCACAAATAAAACATTTGTGAGTGCCTAAAAAAACTTTTTGAGTTTTTGTATGTGTGTGCAAAGCATTGTGAAAATATCTCAAATAATAAAGTTATTGGAGAGCTGTGAAATCGCTTCAATCATTTGTAATAACCCTGTATATGACACGTATTCGCAGTTGCGAATATGGACAACCTTCATCAGCTATATAATTAAATGACAACAGTGAAACTTCTTGCCGGACGGGTACTCACACAGATTTCCCGCTTATTACGAGCGCTGCCCATACCATTTGGCTATCCGAACACGCCTCACAGCCAGACCCAAACTTCCATATATCGTCAGCTATGTGTCTACAACCCGCACTCGTACATTCACTAAGTATATTCCCGTACGGGGGAGACATTTTAATTGGTTCAAATGGCTCTGAGCACTATGGGACTTAACTTCTGTGGTCATCTGTCCCCCAGAACTTAGAACTACTTAAACCTAACTAACCTAACAACATCACAAACATCCATGCCCGAGGCAGGATTCGAACCTACGACCGTAGGGGTCGTGCGGCTCCAGACTGTAGCGCCTAGAACCGCTCGGCCACTCCGGCTGGCAGACATTTTAATTGAAAGTACATTGGGGTGCCACTATGTTTGAGAGAGCAGGTTTCAAGTGTACAGGGCATAACTGCGAAGAACCATTTCATTTGTAATTTATAACTTGTTAAATATAAGTATAACATAAAAAAGAAGGGAAGAGGGAAATTTAGCGCTAGGACAAAAAGGATGAACAGTGTAGATGAATTAAAGCCCCTGAATGGCAGCCACCGTAAAATGCGTTTTAAGGCCTCGGTCGTTAAGACATGGCGGAGGAACCTCCCTCCCCCACACACAGTTATAAATAGGAACTGCATACTTCCACAACTCTGCCCCTTTCCGGTAAATATCTGAAGATCAATATTTTCCTCGTGATGTCTCCTGTACCTATATAAAAAGGAACTGAATGTCTTCTATACACTCTGAATAAAAGTAGCCTGATAATAACGTGAAAGTTGGGTGGGGTAGAAGATCTACCCCTGTTAACATGAAATACTATAACTTACGGTCCACGCACACCAGAAAAGGAAATGAAATGTGTGACAGATCCCACAAAAGCAATTTAAACCACGGAGTAAAGATCGGATACGTGAACACAGTTTTAATGGGTTTAGTACGAACTGCAAAATAATAATAGCTGTGTTTTATACCCTTTCTCTCTTCATTGTTCTCAAAGACGCAACAGTGTTTGAATATGCAGCGATAACTATTTACTAACATCTTTAAAGTTTTACAACTCAAGCTGCCTTTGTCAGAGCATGACAACCCGTACAAAACGATTCTCCTGGGACGGGAAATCAAAGGTGCCATTCGACGATGCACAGTGCCTATAGGCAGCTACACACTGTCCTGACCGAAGCCGTAGGATACCTCCTATTATTGTGTCGGACGTCCTTTTTCCCGGAGTAATGCAGAAACTCGACTTGGCATGGACTCATAAAGACGTTGGAAGTCCCGTGCAGAAATATTGAGCCATGCTGCCTCAATAGCTGTCCATAATTGTGAAAGTGTTACCAGTGCATTACATTGTGGACGAACTGACCACTCGATTATGTCCCAAAAATGTTCGATGGGATTCATGTCGGGTGATACGTGTGGCCAAATCATTGGCTCGAATTGTTCAGAATGTTCTTCAAACGAATTGCAAACCATTTTGGCCCGATGACATGACGTCGTTGTCCATGAATGCGTGCAGATGGTCTCCAGGTAGCTGAACATTTCCAATCACTGATAGGTTCAGCTGGGCTCAGTCCATTTCATGTAAACACAGCGCACACCCTTGTGGATTTGTATTGCCTTGTTGACAACTTGGATGCATGGTTTCGTGTCGTCTGTGTCACATTCGAATCCTACCATCAGCTCCTACCAACTGAAATCCGGACTCACTCGAAGAGACGACGGTTTTCCAATTGTCTAGAGTCCAACCAATACAGTCACGAGCCCTGGAGACACGCTGCAGGCGACGATGTCGTGCTGTTAGCAAAGGCACTCACTTATGTCTTCTGCTGCCACAGCCTATTAACGATAGATCTCGCCGCATTGTACTAACGGACAGTTCGTCTCACATTGATTTCTGTTGTCATTCACGCAGTGTTGCTTGTCTGTTAGCATTGACAACTTTACGCAAAAGCTGCTGCACTCGATAGTTAACTTAAGGCCTCCAGACACAACGTTGTCCATGGTAGGAGATAATACCTGAAATCTGGTATTCTCGGTACACTCTTGACTCTGTGGATCTCGGAATATTGCATTGTGTAAAGATTTACGAAATAGAATGTCTCTTGCGTCTAGCTCCAACTACCTTTCCGCTTTCAAAATCTGTTAATTCCCGTCGAGCAGCCATAATCACGTCGCTCACTTGAATCACCTGAGCACAAATGACAGATTCGCCAGCACACTGTCCATTTATACCTTGTGTGTGCAGTCTCCCGTCATCTGAATACGTACATATCACTACCCTATGACATTTGTCACCTCAGTGTACGCTGTTGATCAGGTGAACCCTCGTGTAAGAAAACGTTTGCTGTCACTGATCATCGGTTGCATTGCTCAAGCATCTACTGTTGTAATACCAATTATGTATCGGGCATGTTCTTGTTATACTACCTAAACTGAATTTTTTATACGTACTGCAACATCGAAAGCATGTAATTTCTTTACTTCTCTTGTCTTAAACGCTTAACTCATGTAATTTTCGCATCGAAACTCAATGGACAGGCTCCTTAGCGGTGCTTTATTTTTATTAGATTACTTACAAAACTAGAAAATTTGCTAAATCTGCTAATAGAAAAACTGTTGGAAAGTAATTTCACTAGTAATGAGGGGGAGAGAGCAGATCCACCACCTACAGCTGAAGAAATTGAAAAGGCAATAAGTACCCTGAAAAACAACAAAGCCAGTGGAGAAGACTCAATTACAGCTGAACTTATTAAATGGTCTAAACCAAAAATTACAACTAACCTTCAGCTCATGTTTGAAGAAATATGGAAGACTGAAAATATACCAGAAAACTGGAAAGTGGCTCTCATCCATCCTTTGCACAAGAAAGGTGATAAGCAAAATGTAAATAACTACAGAGGTATATCTTTGTTGCCAGTGGGTTATAAAATATTTTCAACAATAATACTAAACAAGGTACAAGCAACACTTGATAGCCAATTGGGAGAGTATCAGAGTGGATTCAGAAAGGGCAGATCTTGCTCAGAACAGATTTTCAAGCTAAAGTGCATAATTCGTCACAGACTTACAAACTCCAAAGATATAGTTGTAACATCTACAGATTTTAGAAAGGCATTTGACTCAGTTGATAGGGAAACACTAGATAAAGTGATCAGAGAATTTGGCATCATATGTAAATTAGCAAACCTTATTCGTGAAACGCTCACGGACACCAAATCAAAAGTAAAGTTTCAGGGTGGAATATCGAAGGCATTCAACATGGAAACAGGTGTAAGGCAACGTGATGGCCTGTCTCCACTCCTCTTTAACTGCGTACCAGAGAACATAGTAAGAGAATGGAAACAAAAACTAAAAGAAGAGAAGCTATCACCAATCAGACTAAGAACTAAAAACAAAGATATTGAAATTCACTGTTTAGCATTTGCGGATGATTTTGCCATTCTTTCTGAAAAGCTAACAAATGCTGGAATACAGATCAATCTCTTAGAAGAAATAGCCAACAAAGCACGTTTAAGAATATCTATAAAAAAACAAAATTTATGACAAATATAAAAAATGCTCTGGAATCCCTAGCAACAGATATTGGCCACATAAAAAGGGTAAATAAATTTAAATATTTGGGAGAAATTATCCAAGATAATTGCTTAGAAAAATTCGCTGTAGAAGAAAGAGTACATAAAATGGAGAGAGCGTATGTATTAACAAGGAATATCTACAACAAAAGGTGTCTGTCTAAATATTTGAAGATACAGCATTACAACACAGTAGTGAAACCAGAATGTCTGAATGCAAGTGAATATTTACTACTGAACTACAAGTTACACAGACTTGAAGTCCTAGAAAGAAAAATCATTCGAAAAATACTTGCACCACCAAAAAATACAGAGGTACGGAAATTAAGAAGGAATGAAGATGTTTATAGCAACACAGAAAACATAAATGAAACACTACGAAAGAGGCGACTGCTATTGTTTGAACACTTATACAAAACGAACAGCAACAGATTAACCTAACAGATTTTTAAATATCTTTGGGAAAAGAAGTCAACAATAGCCTGGATACTAGAAGTTAGGAAAGATTTGGAAAGAAACAACAGAAGTGAAAAAGATGCAACAGAAAGAGAGAGATTCAAGAGGAAAGTGTTAAAAATGGAAGGATTCCAAGGCAAGAGGGAGAAGAAGACAGCGTCAAAATGGTCAGAGGAGAGAAAAAGGATACATAGTGAAAAGATGAAAGAATACTGGTCGAAAAAGAAAGAACAACAAAGAAGGAAGCTTGAAATTGGTGCGTGGTCCTTAAATGACCCATACGAAGAAAGAAGAAGAAGAAGAGGGGGAGAGAGATAGGCGCATCTCTGACAGTTCAGAATCAGAATGGTACGAGTCTGTTCGAGACTCAATATGGCACAGATCTTCAGTTCTCACTTCATATTAATCTAATTGTAGATTCAGCACATCTCAACGGTTTGCACTGATATCATTGCATCTTCATTGATTTCATACCCATCAATTCATTGTTTCAATTCTGTTCATTTAATTTACTTAACAAAGATTACACACATCTATAGTCACTCTGATATCTCATCAGTTCTGCGAAATATCAACGCTTCAGTGTTTCAAATTGATATTGTTAGACTCCTTCACTCATGAAAGCCTTTCATAAATTTAGTACGCAATAGGCTACTATCTGACTCTGATACCAACCGAGTAAATCACAAGAAGTACATTCAACGTTTCTATAGCGAAACACCTAGCAAATGGTATGCACTAACGGGTTCAAGAAACCTTATACCTCAATGAAGCGATATCGAAAGAACTTAAGACCGCATAACATAAAAACACCTCTAATCTCACATAATAAAGAAAAAATATTCGGATTCTCTTAAGTAGGCCTTATTACCCGGAATCTTTTCTCAAAGGACATTGGCACTGATGACAATACCAGTGCTTTATCATCGTTGTTCTTACAGTGCGCACGGTCTGCTGCTTTCCGTTCATACTTGTCCTTCTAATGAAACTACGAAATAAGAACGCCTGCGAATTATTACTCTCCAGAGACAATTGTAGAACGTGTCATTTCCCTTTGATATTCACATTTTCGTAACGTATTCAACTTGGCGGCGCCTATGTCAGTGTGTTGTTCATATGTAACGTAGAGTAACTTCTAACTTATCTCATCGATATCCTCACTCCAAGTTAGCAGGGGGTAAGGTCCTTCCTCCTTTGAAGTGCCTAATCCATTACAGTTGGAAATTGCATCCGCTGTAGTAATAGCCGCATAGCTCTGGTATTACGTCATCCATGTTGTTACCTTAATCAGACGCGAGCCGTCTGTTCCGTCCCATGGCTAAGTTCAGGGGTCGTATTATCTTTCCATTATAAACTTAGTGGCGTCGGATGCTCTAGCCAACTGTATTAATTTTTCTATAGTTTGCAAATAATTCCATTTTTAAATAATCGCTAAGGACAGACTAACAAAATGTGAAAACCGTCGCCTTTTTCCTTTTCTCGATCACAAAATGGGTAACACTGTCATTGCCATTTCGAACTAATCTGCAAATCAACAGCAGGCTTTAAATTTACGGACGATGCAGACATTCATCCTGTATCGGGAGTTAGTTAATTTGCTGAAGTTAGCTTATGGTTATTCCTATTCTTTTATCTATTTATTAATTTCTTTATTCCAATCAGCTGCACTGGTCTTTAACGTTGTAAAAGGACTTTGGTGCAAGGATAATAGTTTTTAATTAACAACTACTTTTCACCTGTGGGAAAATCGTCAAGTCGAAATAACACTGTCGATATATTCATTGCTTGAATAGAAATTTCTTTCATCTCAGATACAGCACTGGAAGTTTGCATCACATTGGTGAAGCTGTTACCATATGGATACTCAACATGAACAGTAGAAGGTTTCTTACAACATAAAAGCAACTGGTTCTACATTAGTACTTACTGATGACGTCTGTCAACTGAGGCCAGATTGGGTACAGCAGACATAATCGATTCAGGAGATGCTACGCACGTTTCTTTTTAATACTAGCAGTTTGCAGCCTATTATTTAGATCCCCCCTTCCTTTCCGTCTTGCACCAGTTTAATTATTTCTTCGTCTCCCGTACAATAAATCTTTTCAATCAGAAGATGTGTTTTTTTCTGGATACACAACCACATTAGTTAAACATGATTAGTTGTCCAAGTTATGATACTATTATGAGTGTTAACAGTTTTCACTGTCAAAGTAGATTACCTCAACAACATAGCACAACATCGACGTGCTATCACCACCTTATCTGTGAATACGAAAAGAGGTGGGTTGTTAGACTGTACGTTAATATTTGAGATATTCTTGGATAATTATAGAAAGATGAACTGCAAAACACGTAGCCGTTTTAAATAACGTGATCTATATTTTGAAGATACGATGCACCATAGAAAGAGAGATGAAAATAAATAAAGACATTAATTCATAGCGCCGTGTTGTAGCAGAAACAGAGTACTCATATTCAGAGTGAAATCCCTGTGCCCATAACAGTTGTATCTGATTTACCAAAAGAGTGGTCTGTTGTTTCAGGGAGAAGCTTTTTTAGCTTGAAGCTTACTGCGAAGTACCGACAAAATGACGTGAAAAACACGTAACATGTCCAGCACATTTGTCGACTGCTATCGAATATCGTGGTCGCATCGAGGTTTACGGAAGTAACGTGTGTGAACAGACCCGTTATAAATCACTAAATATTCGGAAAAGAAACAACTAAATGTTTACGAGGAGCAAGAATATAATTCTCGTTGCTGCTCGATTAACTCTCATCAATTTAAGGTGTGCTCTTACATTCCTACCTAACTACACCTTCGGAAGTTGCGACATATTCGTAAAAAACAGACAAATATTTGTAACAAGAAAATTAAAAATGTCTTTCCTGCTCGTTTCACTCACAGCAATTTAAGCTTTCGTTTTTTGATTAGAGTGAAGCCAAAAAATCTAATGAACTCACGAGAGAGAGCGCTGTCACATGTAAATAACACCGAATATTGCAGAATATAATGCTAGTACATTCATAAAAAAGTTCTAGAATCTTTTACAATATTGCAGAACATACTTCTAGTACATTAATAAGGAAGTCCTAGAATAATTCACAAACGCGAATATGTACAAAAAACATTTGAACAGAAGAGAATGTCAACCTACTTCGTGCGACTCCATAGCTCCGTATCTCTAACCATTACACCACAGAATACAACAATCAGCAAATGTGTCTTTCATCTTAGGATTTCATGAAGGTTTTCACCAACATTTAATTACAACAAATCATACAGTCAATAATGACGCGTATGTAATAAATAAGTAGTGTGTACGCTGAGGGACTGATGACCTTAGCAGTTAACTCCCATAAGATTTGACACACATTTGAACACACAATCTTCAGTGCGCCACTGCCTCGAATCGGTACTCTGTTGTGTCATCCACGTTATACTACGGAACCAACTAAATACGACGAATTACAACACGTAGTGCCCAAAGATCTTCATTTGTCGACTGTTGTCGAATTTCACGTTCGCATCGAGTTTTGTGGCTGACACCTCTTATAATGCAACTTCACAGTAAGCATCGAAAGACACTAGCTTCTCTGATTGTTTCCACGCGTCATAGTCTCTTAGTAAACATTATGTGCCTATCAGGACAGCCTTCATGAACATAGTTTGTACAGTTAATAAAATTTCAGTGAGATCGTATTGTTGACTTGTAGAAGGCCAGATTTTGTAACAGAGAACGATCCAGTATCTACTGCATCTACAACTACATCGATACGTACATATCCGTAAATATTCTGCTGGCCACTACATAGTGGTGGAAAATGTACTTCGTACCAATGTTATCGATTTTCTACCCTATTCGAGTAGCGTACTGAGCGAGGAGAAAATGACTGCCTATATCCCGGAATATACCTACAATCTCGAGCGTGTGTCTCGAGAATAATTTCTGATAACAAAATATAACACAAATTCTACGAATCTTTTTTATACACAATTGCTCATAAAACTAAAACACATAAAAACTTTTTAATAACTGGCCACAGATTTAATATCAGTTATGACTGACGCAATACATGTATTTTTCAAACATGTTTACAAACACAACAGTGAAACAATCTCGCGAATGAGAGTAATAAAAAACACGAATTACAAAATTCACGTTACTTTTTTAAACATCTCGTATTCCTCAATATTTACATTATCCCTCTAATGAGTTCAAGAGGTATTAAACTAACATTTTTATGATAATTATATTTTATTCTTCCACATGAAAGAGCACTGTCAGTCATTGCATAAAGCGAAAATTTTGTTCAAGGCTCTCCGCATTTCCTCAGCCGATGTCACTTTCTTTTCTGCTAAACAGTGGCTGCCAAGTGTGACATGCAGGGCTCAGCCAAAAGGTGGCTCACGAAAAACAAGCTGCGATCTATAATCACAATGGCCTGACCCAAATTATTTGACCTATCAGATCCACTGCCATTACCTGCTTGTCTAACAACTAATTAGCACAATAAAGACAAGGGCTTTCGTAAATCTCGCCACTTATTAGGACTATTAATGCAGGATGAATCGTCAGTATTCACAGGTACGAGAGGAATGATCACTCAGACCAAAAAAGTCCAATAAACACGGGCTCTAAAATGTATCCTGTAGGAGCGATGAGTAGGTTGGTTGGTTGGTCTGGGGAAGGAGACCAGACAGCGAGGTCATCGGTCTCATCGGATTAGGGAAGGACGGGGAAGGAAGTCGGCCGTGCCCTGAAAGGAACCATCCCGGCATTTGCCTGGAGCGATTTAGGGAAATCACGGAAAATCTAAATCAGGATGGCCGGACGCGGGATTGAACCGTCGTCCTCCCGATGAGTAGGGAAGAGTAGCGAGTGTTCGTAGCTATTGAGTTATGCACTTCAGACCCTATGTTTACTGGATGTTTTTTCTTCTTTTGGTCCAAATTACCATCCTCAAAATACGCAAAACAAATAGATAGCAGTAGAAAAGATTTGTTTCACAGTATCTAATATGTAGACATGCTCATAGCTCATAATGTATGCCATTTAGAGCTCATGTTTACTAGTCTTTTTGCTTCGAATGATCGTTCCTGTCATATCCCTCAATGTTAACCGTTCCTCCTGTATATTATTGAACTAAGATACTACTTGTTAGGAGGACAATACATAAACGTAAAGTATCCCCTCCTCCCCAAAAACTGTTAAACAGAGACTATGAATCTTTGACCACAATAGTGCAATGTGGTTCTGAGGAAAATATTCATAAATCCGCTTTATGCAGTGTAGCACAAAACCGTTTACAGATTTTAAATAAGAACTATAGGTTCATTAATACTGATTATAACAATATCCCAGAGTCGAAATCAATCTCTCAAACTTTAACAAATGATTGACAGTAACAATCAGCAGAGGGGAACATAACCAAACATCCATAAAATAGATCAAACGTAGAGAAACATGAATAAAACCACAGACAAACATTGGTAAAAATCGTATATATGATTTATTTGAGGCAGTTAAATGTGCGTGCAGTCTCTTTTTTTTTAATTTTGAAGTGAATTTACGCAAGTGAAACAGATTCTGTCGTTCAGAAGAAGCCATAGACATGGTAGCAACAAAGTCGACTCGTTACCATACGTGTTGATGCAGCCGTAATGGGCGTCCCTCGTTCTCTTGCAAGAAGAAAGCTACACTCCCATAACTTGCACTGTTCTCCGTTCTTGCTCAAGCATCACTCAGCATCTTCTTCTGCGAATTCATTTTTCCATCAGTAGTCGGTATTCAGCATGCCATGACGTGTGTTTCCCGTTTTAAATAAGCATGAGGACTGTCCTGTGCACTAATTGCTTTTAAGACTCAGACAATGGTTCGTTTTCACAATGATAATGTCTACATGTCCTCTCAGTTTGACTACAGATAGCTCTACTGTAATTGCAACAGTTATGTTCACGTTCCTATGTGAAGCTCGAATAGAATGTATAGATCGAAGTAGCAATCGTCGTTCTGCGCATGACGTCACTGTGGCAGCACATGGCTAAAAGCAGCACGGAAGCCACAGTTATTATAGAAGCATAGATCATGGAAAAGTACTGTTTCGTTTATTCGTGTGTTTTACGTCACGAATGCCTCGGTGTGCCATCGATAGTTGCTTGTCTTACAACACAAAGTCGAAGGGAACTGGAATTACTTACAGCTTCAAAACGTGTGCCCTGTGAATTGTTACCAAAAGACTAAGTTACTATATCGAATGCTACATGTATTAACGGCATTTTAAATTAGGCAATTACGTTCGGGGTTTGCGAACAGAGTTGTTACATACACCTGCCAGAAACAATCAGAAACCAGATGCTGTGTCCTGTTTGAATATTACAGTTGCTACAATATTTGTATGGGTGCTGAAGGAAAACAGGGAAAAAAGGTTTAGGTGACAGCAAGAGTGAGAAATGCACTGGTAACATCTGAGATCCTGATATCAAACAAACTCAAGACCGATGAGTCCACGTTACCTGATTTACCGAGCTTAGAAACTGAAGAATGCATCATACCATGGATAGTGTGAAAGAACTGGAGCATGGGAAAGAAAAACTCTAAACTATGTGCAGGGTGTTGAAAGCAAGAGACACACTTGCGAAAGAGAAACTGATGGCCTCTCGTCACGGACAGAGCGAGAGTCAGTTGGCTGCAAATCATCTACTACGCAATAAAGTGAACGTTATCTTGAAGAAGATTTTCTCTGAGAGTCAGATCAGCTACCAGCCATAAGGAAAGAAACAAGCCAAGTGGAAAAGAGAGAACACGTGCAGTCACAATTTGCGCTACTTGTAGGAAATGGTATTAATTTTTAAGAAACAAACTCGAGTTTTCTCTATCTGGAATTTCAGTTTTAAAGTGATGCTCCTCTCGTCCTTCCCATTGTCATCCTGGAGTGTGTTAAATTTGATAAAAGCTAAGGAACATGCATTTTCTAACATTCGGCGCTTGGGTGTGTTTGCTATTTTTTGATGAAATGAACATCGACGAAAGTGTGATATTTGACGTAGTGGAGCATCGTGTTATAGGCCCACATAGTAACGCGGTTATTGTTACGGTTTGTGAAACTTGTTCCCATAATCGGGGTTTCAGTGTGGTCACAGTAGTTTCTGACCGTGCGGAGAACAATCGATGTGCCTGGAACGAACTGCAAACTCGTCACGGTCACGTCAGTTCTTGTTTCCATCTGTGCAAACTGCTTCGCGACCACTTTATTGACGACGGCACAAAACTCTCCGATAGAAAGTACTTATAAAATCGGCAGTCAAGAATCCGGAATCATTACATAACACATATAATAGAATGTTCCTCAAACTACCACAGTTTCACCTCAGTGTTGAAGGTAGAGAGCGCCAGCATGTATTTCTAAACTTGCAACTTTTTTTTTCGTATACCACTGTTCAGGAAATTCCCTAGCTGTTGCCAGACGAAGAATAAACGGCACATTTCTTTCGGCCTGCGAATAATTAAGGTGGCATTCTGAATTCTCGTAGAATGGTTGACAAAAAGAAATTAGCGAGCACTTGCGGAACTAACGAACGGCTCCAGTTAACGTCCCTCGATGAACTATTTTTTTCCTGTGAAAAAATGCTGGTTAGCAACAAAAATCAGTTATCGGCATTCCGAAAAGGACTGTTAACATCGATTAATTCTTTATTTGTTCATTCTTGTCTCCTGTCACTCGACATTACGTATACTTTAACAGGACTGCTGAACCGGAATTGCCTCGAAAATTCGTTTTTGGCAATTTTGAGGCAGGGTTCGTTTTTATCAAAATGCTCCCCATAAGGAGGTGAGACATCAACTATGTTTGTTGCTTCTGGGAAGGAGTGTCCATGAAATTTCATTGTCGATCTCTTTCATCTACGGAGACTGGGCGACGACAAACAACAATTCGTGTTATCGACTGCGTTTCCTGGATTTTTGCCTGATATACCTGTTGCGAGGCTACTGCAGTCTGCTGCTACAAAAGTTATTGAATGTTCGGTCTCATATATTTGACAGGTTATATTACATGTCGTTCTACGTAGTGTGGTGGTGCACTGGCAATATCGTCGAAAGAATTACTTCGGTCTCCCACAACGCTCTTCTCAGAATATAGATGTACAGAATTTCTGTTACGAGGAAGTTTGTTGGAGCGTCTGACAAATGGATGCGACAGACGTAATTGGAGCTCCTGTTCAACGAGGCTAAAGCAACTGAACATTTATCAGAGAATAATATATTTCTAAGATATCAACGGGTATGATTTCGCGAAAAAATCCTCACGTGGGTCTAGAGGTAAATAAAATATTCTTCCGTACCCGAATTTTTGTTACAATGCTCCATCTCAAAATGAAACTGAAGACAGAGAGAGCAGCAGCATCATAGAAGCGGAAATCTTGTCTGTGACATTCTTCAATAGTCGGTGGATGTAACGAGGTAAGTCATTGCTATAAACTATGCGTTAATAGTAAACATTGTGCGTTAAATATCCGTGTTTGTGATGGGCTGTAGAGTTCCGCACATCTCGATCGCATTTATGCTTCGCCACTGAATAACCTTGCTGCATCCCACAATGTACGTAGTTTTCTGTTGTTTCTGAAAAGACTAAAGAACATCATCCAGTTCATCCCGATGGTGCTGATACAACGTAACATGATGTACTATTACAGTGGGAGCAGTGCCTGTGCACACGTTTCTCGTGTAATTAACGAGGTCTTCAGTTTTTTGGTAAACTCCCATAGCGTGGTCGACATACCTGTTCCCTGTTGTGTCAGATTGGGAGAAGATGGGCATTCCACCCTCTGCTGTCTGCCGAGATGGCATCCAATAGGTGCACCATTGTCACTAGGCGCGTCAGCAAAAACGAAATTTTTGTGCAAGCGAATCTACATTGTTGCGCTCATCACTAATTGGGTCCAACACGCATGCTATGTAAAGCAGCACATTAATATTTGAGAACTTCTTTAATGTTGGACCATTGCTTCAGAATACTCCTATTTCATTTTACACTGTCAAAACCTCTCATTCTGGTGCAGAATTTACGGGTTTTATTCCGTGTCATGTATTCTGCAAATCTGATACGTTTCACCACATTTCACCAAAAATTTACATTTTATCGTTATTGTTCCGTCTTTCCAGAGTACTTTTTTTTAAACTAGTGCCTCAGTATGCATATAGTATGAAGTGCTTTTTACGGCTCATATGGAGAAACATTTCATATAGTAATGTTCAGTGACTTATTCAATGAAATAGTCTCCTTCAGTAACACTCAATCACATGCATCGTCCTATACAAGAATTGTGAATGCGCCTAAGGAAAAGGTTTAATGATAGTAAATTGCAGAAAGTATTTAATAAAATCAAAATTATTTCATTTGGAAATTTCTGACGAAATGAATTCCGCATATGGACTATATTCAATGAAACTAATCTTGTCGCAGAAATGTTCACTCGCAGAGGCTATATATTACGTGTCAAGAATGTGCTCACGTTTAATTTATTTCACGGCACGCAACAAGGAAATCTCTTTCCAACTCTGTAATTAGACCCTGCTAATGTCTTGCCTGCAACGGAAGGCTCGCATCTTCTCTGCATCGACGTAGTTGCCAACGACAGTGCTGTCGAGGAGTAGTACGCTAACGGAGAAAAGCGCTGCGTTGCGTGTTATAATTGATCGCTTGTCAAGGAAGACAACAACCCATCCACTCGTCGTTCTGTTCATTTGCTAACAATATTCTTACATTTTTTTTGCATTCAAAATTTATTTCATTTTGAGAAAAGGGAGAGGATGTTTATAAATGAAAAATAAAATTCAACCAGAATTAGTTTAATTTTCTTAAATTTTCAAATGTAACATTTAAACTCCTTTTAATGAAATTACTCATTCTTTTTAACGCTATTATAGACACCAAACATTACTGAAGTATAAATCTGGTATCAGTTTTACTTCTAAATTATTATATCATAATTTCCTTTTGACTAACAGAAGTGGACGGAAATTGCTAATTCGTCTCCCTTGGCTAACACTCGAAATCACTGAACAATGAAAATTAAACAACTACAATAATCGCTAAATGCACGAAAAGCCGCATCGCAATCAAATTTCAAAGATCTTTTCCCCGATGATATTCAATTTGTAGCCATTTACCACGTCTCAAAATTTCTCATCTTCACAAGGGAACCACTTGTTCTGACCCGGAGCTCTCACCTTTGCCAGCTCGTCACCGTCACGCGTCGCCCAAGATTCGACTACGACTCCCTCACCCCACAACCGCTGTTTTGCCTATCGTGCGCTATTTTACTCAACAATGGTTTTCTTAATATTCAAAGACAATGTATCCTTTCATGTGTCCAAACTTCATAACTACATCTATGGAAGTTAACTCTTTCCAATCGATCTGTTTCTCAAATAACTGATAAACTCGCACGATAGATATGTTATTATAGAGGTAAAAAAAAAAGGGAGTTGTCATTACGTCACAAACTGGAAGCCGATGTCCGCCATCTTATGTAGCCCAAAACATTCTGTTCACCTCAATGCTTCACAACCATCGATGGTACTTCCCCGTGAAGTAACTCTAAAATGCCTGTGCCCAGTTTTGACCTTTCGGGATATCGACTGACTTTCGTGGTCGTATCTCCAATAGCATCTACTGTTTTGACTGTTTGCGACGTTTAAGGATGTGCTAATGGACCCGATCGTAATAGAAAGTTTAAATGAATTACGTTTCATTCGAAAGCGGAGCTATTCAAGTATATTTTCTTTTGTTCATGAATTACGCTTGCAGTGTTTATTTTTGTTGTTGTGGTTTTATTTCTGTTACTTGACGATGGATTGCCAATCAACCCCTATGCAGTTCTGTTTCGTTGACACTTCAGTAATCGTTCACATCGTTAACATGGACAAGATATGATAGTACGCCTTGCTTCTTTCATTGTTGCACACGTTTATGGGGTAACAAAGAACGCTTAGGTAAGTTTCTTGCAAACGTAAACATTAAAAATGCTGTGCATACGAGATGAAAGCTGAACATGTGAGGAACAAGAAGCATTACTAGTAAGCAAAAGCATTGGTTTCGGAGTGCACCTTCATTTGATATCGATACAAACACAGTAGAAGCGGAACTAAATGGATTACGAAAGCATCTTTTTGATTTCACATTCTTCTCTTCTTAGTTATTCGAAATATATCAACGAAAAAAAAGTTGCACTAATGTGTCGTATTAATAGGGCAAATACACATTAGAGAACAGAAAAACTTTCGAAATTGCGTTCCTGACTCTATTTAAATTACATAAGCACTGCTATTTTTAGCATTTAAAACAACTGTATCGTGCACACGACAGAAACAATGAACAAGAAACAATTGTAAACAGTAGTCTGGGCTATTTAAAATGGCGCAGACTCTGCCCACTCTGACTTCAAAACAACGTACAGCGTAATTCTATAGCTCCATCTCCCTTCTTTTTTTAGCTCCATGTCTGTTACACAAATGACTCGCTGTAGGGAAAATTATGTTTCAGTAAATCGATACATTACAATAAATCGATAATTCCTAATGTAGTCGACGAAGTATTTTTATAAATAAAATTTGTTCGTGATATAAGTGTCTCTCTAACATTCTTCCGTAATACAAGTTAGACTGGTCTATAAAACGTTCCTATATCATACACAGTAGGTGGCTTTCTCTTTACAAGAACCTTGCATCTGCTATCATTGCACTAAACGCTATATTTTTTAACCCAAAAGCAGGGGCAAGAAAGTTAGTTTAAGTGTATACCAAACAGATCAATATCACACAGCTAAAACTCTTTTCATCAAATGAATTTGCAATTGCGAATAAGAATATGATCAGCTGTAGAATACAATGACGACAATGAAAGCTCTTATGGCGATAAACGGGAAATCCGCGTTCGAGTCCCGCTCCGGCAAAAATTTTCATTCTCGTCATCCCATTCTACAGCTGATGGTAGTCCCTATCCGCAATTGCGAATTCATTTGATGGGTTTCATAACGGCTGTGGTCGCCGCAGTTCCTGTTCCTTTGGACATGCAGGCATGTCCAAATGAACTTCACATTGTAATCAGAATAACTCTGGCACTTCAAAATCGTATGAAACTCTTTTGTTTGTAGCAGTCGGGTTTCGACTTTTCAATGAATAAGACATTTTGTTCACAACCATCTTTCTTTCCGATACCTGCCCACAATCGCATAACCCAAAGTAACAAGGCCTGCCTGAGAAACATCTACCGAATCAAACCTTACCACTAAAAAATATTGATTATTCCTCCGTGACACAATGTAAGCTTTTATCGTAAACAAATACCTGAGTACAACGAATATGATCGGTTCTTCAGTTACTACGAAGCACACAGCGGCACTGACAATCGTGAAAATCATTCAAGGAAAAGCTGAAATAAAATCGCTCCAAACATCCACACTTGCAGCGATAGTTTAATACCAAATTTATGGTAAGGAAAATATTTCTCAAATAAAACTCCATAATGCAATGAATAGTAGCGTCCTCTCTTTCTAGTATCTTACTGCCTATGTTACAGATTTATTACCATTGTCTAATTCGACAACCGCAAAGATTAAAATAAAGCTTTGTTAGCGACTGGTACCTGACTCTATAAAACGTGGCATATTTTCATCGTGTGATCACGGTTTCTCAGTCAATAAGAAACTCAGCGCTTGTACAATGTTGGATATCAGCTGTCAAATAATATTACGAGGGCGTGTTGAAAAGTAATGCTTCCGTATTTTCTATGCGAAAACGCCTAAAGCTTTTTAAATAAAACAAACAGTATCAACTTTCTACAATTTTTTCCTCATGTCTGTAGGTTTGTTTCTCAATATAGTCACCTTGGGGACGAACTCATTTCTCCCAAAGGGAGACCAGTTTGCTGATACCGTCACTATAGAACGTTTGACTTTGTTGACAGAGCCAGAACCTCTTCTCTGCTTGGAAATTAATACATACAAGGGCAGGCTGAAAAGTAATGTCTCCAAAATATTTTTGTGAAAACTCTTAAACTTATTAAAGAAAACAAATGTTATTAACGTTGTTATTAGTCCTCTAAGGTGTTCTTTAAGTTTTGTAAAAATGTGAAAATCGGATGCGGCTAAGTCGGGACTGTATGGAGGGTGACCGATGAAAGTGAAGCCAAGGTGTCGGATTGTTACGATGTCGCAGCGCTCCTGTGTGGTCTGACCTTTTCTTGGTGAAGGAGCGGGTGCGCCATTTCTGGACGAACTCTTCGAATACGAAGCTCAATTGCAGTACGCTGTTTCTCTCGCTCCGACGTAGTTACGTTACACACCGCCATGTTACACGCTACAATTCGGAGCGCTCTAGCGGCATAGGGCTGCAAATATGTAGGCGTGAAGAATGAACACATATAATGTGAATAACGTTTATTTTATTTAAAAAGCTTTAAGAGCTACACACAAAAATTGGGAGTCATTACTTTTGAGGTTGACCTCGTATATGGTCAACTTTTGCTGCCACATGATAAACAGTTTTAATAATGTGTAACTATTGATTACGAAGAAACAATTAAAAGGACTGTAGTATAGTTAATTAGTCGACAACAATGTTTAGTAAGATTGTGTGGTCTTGAATATGTTATTTTCAGAAGACAAGACTGTAGACTGTTATAATTCTAACGCAAATCAATTTAATCGTCAATGTTACAACTCTTTTGCGACGTGTTGATAATCACCAAATCAGACTTTCATTTCGGACGAAATTAAACTATTTATTCGTTCTTCAAGTGCCCACATTAATTAATGCGACCACAGTGAGCTGTGACAGCAGACATCCAAAATTTTCTGCCAAGTACCTCAACATCTGCTTCCCGAATCGGTCGGGTAAAGGAGAAAAATCTGAATCATCTGAGGGCTATACTGGCCTCCCTCCGTTACGTTTATTTTCAAAAGTTTGTCGATTGTTAACAGCATGGGCGTGCACATTTGAACAGAACCTATGCCTCATTCCATCCAACATAGTTAACGCAACATTTGCTTACAAAAGACCAAAATGTCATCTGTAACAAATCTGTTAACGAGCATTGCAGTGCAATACAGAATTTATGATTTAGCACCATCACGCCGAAGAGCTCTTCTGCCTTTGTATTTCAGTATGGTTCTGGGATTCTTTTGTTAGGGTTTGGGTTTGGGTTGTTTGGGGAAGACCAGACAGCGAGGTCATCGGTCTCATCAGATTAGGGAAGGACGGGGAAGGAAGTCGGCCGTGCCCTTTCAAATGAACCATCCCGGCATTTGCCTGGAGCGATTTAGGGAAATCACGGAAAATCTAAAGCAGGATGGCCGGACGCGGGATTGAACCGTCGTCCTTCCGAATGCGAGTCCAGTGTGCTAGCCACTGCGCCACCTCGCTCAGTTCTTTTGTTGGGTATCTGGTTTTCATATTCTAACAATTTTACTTGCTACTGAAATATTGGTACGTATTATAATACTGAATGCAGTTCACATTCATGTAGGGTCTCTTTATTTCTTGTTCCTTCCCATTTTGTGGAGTCTTCTGTTTGATGCATGAACCTCATCTCTTTACTTTTTATTCAGATCTCACCCTTTCTATATTAAGTTCATGCATCACTACCATAACAAAGAATTTTTTTTTTGTCTACGTTTTGTATAGGCGACTGTGAGTTTAGTTTCATTACCTTGCTTATTATTTCTGCATACAATCTCATATCTTGTCTAAAACGTCTGCATCTGCAAGAAATAATAGTGTAAAATCAATACGTTTAAATTATTTCACTGTTTCATATTGAGCCGTGATTTCCTGCGATGCTTTTGCCAAGGTAGTTTCTCTGTCCAAGTTACGCGCTTTCCGGCGTCCTGGTTGGCTAGCGCCCTCTATTTAGGACGGCCGCGGCTCGCGAGATGAGACTCGGTCGGCGGCAGTGACAGAGGGAAGACAGCGCACGGAGCATAGAGAGTAGTCAGTCGTCGCTTGGTGTACCGTGGGACGCACAGTGTTGAGTTCCGGCGCCTGGGATTAGCGGCGAACGGAAATGGAGTGCGGGAGCAGTCACCGGTCAACATAGGCTCTGTGTAAGAGTCGTGTCTGTCTCGAATACTGTGGAGAGCGTCAATGTTAATGGCGAACTCCTGGACTCACTTTTGATGGTGAGCCATTTTGTAGTGAAAGTTTCCGATGCGATTGCTCCGTGTAGTCACTTTGATTTTCTCTAGTCATTCCTTAAACCACCTGGACGTGGGTCCAGGATACTTGGTATCGCTAGTCCATGTAACTGAGCTATGCCCTGGTTCCGTTGCAATTATCTTGAATTAAAAGTGTTGCCGATACTCGGCGATTCCTTTTTCTTTTATTATTGTTAGTATGTTAAGTGGTCAATTTTATGAATCAAAGTTTATTCTCTGTTTAAAACTTGAGCCGCTAATTTAAATTGGAATTGCAATCTTCTTCCTTGTTGACAACTATAATAGTAACAATTTTGGGCCGTAAAACGATTCCTTGCTATTTAAGGTTGTGAGCGGGTTGCCTGGTCATTATCACCTTGACCTACTTGTGGTTCGTAAAGTTATCAAGTGAAATTACGTCACTGGTGATTGTTTAATGAACTATTGCTTTAATAGTAACTGCAGTTGTCACACTATAATATTTAACATCTCTTCCTGCATTTAACGCTACGCTTGGCTGTTGGTTTTAGTTCAAAATGGCTCTAACCACTATGGGACTTAACATCTGAGGTCATCAGTTCGCTAGACTTAGAACTATTTACACCTAATTAACCTCAGGGCATCACAAACATCCATGCCCGAGACAGGATTCGAACCTGCGACCGTAGCAGCAGCGCGGCTCCGGACTGAAGCGCCTAGAACCGCTCGGCCACAACGGTCGGCTTTGGTTGTAGTATTTTACCGAACTGTTTATTAATACTGGGTTTGTGTGTTCTAGAAGCCGTTATTGGTGTGCGCAGGCCCACCTGCCTGTTGTTGTCACTTGAGATCCCGACCACGGAATTCAGACGCGCGGCACTACTCTGTTTCAATTAACGTGGTGAAAATAAATTTTTGTATCCTCAAATGGGGTCAGCATTCCACTCCAGCAGCCCATGTGCTCTGCTTACCAATCCTATAACTTACCACATATATTTTCTCATTTGAACAGTATGTGTTCGGTGCGGATCCTTTTCCACAAAAATCCGTTATTTCACCTATCGATACTTCCATATGTTAGATGGCAGTTCATGTCCAAACTCTCACATAGTCTTTTTTTATAATCTAATACACACACCCCAATGGTCAGTATAGTAGAGTCTTTCACATTGCATGAAAACTGCAGACAATATTCGTTACTGCCAATGATTGCACTTCTCATTACTTCTTTTCCTTTCCCTTTTATTAATGGTGAGGGAAACCTATTATTTGTTGCAGGCTTGAGGCTTTCTTTAGTTAGCTCACAACATGAAGTTAAGTTAGGACTGTAGTACCACGAGCTTGTTTAGCGCTGAAAGCCGCTCCCGAGCAAGTATACAAGAGGGAAGTTGTAGTGACCAATGTCCGCACAACAGGCGCATAGCAGGCTGGCCTGCGATCCATAAAAACTGCACTGTGCAACGTTCTAGAAGGAATCCTTTTGACGAGATAAAATCTGAAAGCCAGGTGAAAATCTCAGAGCTTGATATCAAGCGGTCAGCTGCTTGTCGTGCCGGCATTATGTAGGAATGTTAGTTTCAATCTCAGTAAGCGAGTGTCTGGTTAGTTCACAGTAATGATCTCGGTAGAAAGCCCATTTTCCTGACGTCTTTATGTGCAAGACTTTTGGTTGGTCTGTGCTGAAAATGTGTCGTATAGTGGGAGACATTGACTGCCTTCCACACAATATCGTATTATAAATTTGTTACACTGCTTTATAAAATTATTATTAATTGGAACTCGCGTGCTGTGCTGCCATTAGCCAGCGAGATTTCTACGCTGGCAGCATCGTCTTAGATTCAGAGCGAAAAGTCAGAACACTTGCTGCTGGGACGTCAAAGAGTACACTTGCGGTAGAGAGGTCGGAAAGAACACTTGCTCCAGGTCGTTGCAGAGAATGTCTCCGACTTAAAGCAGAATACAGAGATCAACCTGGACACAGAATTTCCAGCCACTACTGCAGCCATCTTCCGCAGTCACATCATTTGGGAGTGGTAAGCATGACCTGTCATTTTAGTCACAGAGGCAAGAGGGACACAAAGCTAGTTAAATTGCATGAGGGTTTAATTGTGCAGTTCTAATATTCGTGGGCAGCTAGTCGCATTCATCATGTACTTTGGCGAATCTGTTAGTGTTAGTTTTTGCTTGACGGTGCTTCTTTCTTTAAATCACTAAACATTTATAGTCATTGGCTGTATCCATGACATACATTCAGATTATGCTTTCATGTGTCCACCCACCTGTACCAAGGTTACAGTTCATAATTACAACTTTTTTCCCTTTATTAAATGTTTCCTTCTGTAGATAGATTTGTCCCTTTACTTAAAATATCTATGTGAGACGTGGTACCCAAATTTTCACGCTTGTCACACTGCTACTACACTACTGGCCATTAAAATTCCTACACCACGAAGATGACGTGTTACAGACGCCAAATTTAACCGACAGGAAGAAGATGCTGTGATATGCAAATGATTAGCTTTTCAGAGCATTCACATAAGGATGGCGCCGGTTGCGACACCTACAACGTGCTGACATGAAGAAAGTTTCCAACCGATTTCTCATACACAAACAGCACTTGACCAGCGTTGCCTGGTGAAACGTTGTTGTAATGCCTCGTGTAAGGAGGAGAAATGCGTACCATCACGTTTCCGACTTTGATAAAGGTCGGATTGTAGCCTGTCGCGATTGCTGTTTATCGTATCGCGACACTGCTGTTCGCGTTGGTCGATATCCAATGACTGTTAGCAGAATATAGAATCGGTGGGTTCAGGAGGGTAATACGGAACGCCGTACTGGATCCCAACGGCCTCGTATTACTAGCAGTCGAGATGACAGGCATCTTATCCGCATGGCTGTAACGGCTCGTGCAGCCACACCTCGATCCCTGAATCAGCAGCTGGGGACGCTTGCAAGACAACAACCATCTGCACGGACAGTTCGACGACGTTTGCAGCAGCATGGACTATCAACTCGGAGACCGTGGCTGCAGTTACCCTTGACGCTGCATCACAGACAGGAGCGCCTGCGATGGTGTACTCAACGACGAACCTGGATGCACGAATGGCAAAACGTCATTCTTTCGGATGAGTCCAGGTTTTGTTTACAGCATCATGACCGTCGCATCCGTGTTCGGCGACATCGCGGTGAACGCACATTGGAAGCGTGTATTGGTCATCACCATAATGGCGAATCACCCAGCGTGATGGTATGGGGTGCCATTTGTTACACGTCTCGGTCACCTCTTGTTCGCATTGACGGCACTTTGAACAGTGGACGTTACATTTCAGATGTGTTACGACCCGTGGCTCTACCCTTCATTCGATCCCTGCGAAACCCTACATTTCGGCTGGATAATGCACGACCGCATGTTGCAGGTCCCGTACGGGTCTTTCTGGATACAGAAAATGTTCGACTGCTGCCCTGGCCAGCACATTCTCCAGATCTCTCGCCAATTGAAAACGTCTGGTCAATTGTGGCAGAGCAACTGGCTCGTCACAATACGCCAGTCACTACTCTTGATGAACTGTGGTATAGTGTTGAAGCTGCATGGGCAGCTGTACCTGTACACGCTATCCAACCTCTGTTTGACTCATTGCCCAGTGGTATCAAGGCCGTTATTACGGCCAGAGGTGGTTGTTCTGGGTACTGATTTCTCAGGATCTATGCACCCAAATTGCGTGAAAATGTAATCACATGTCAGTTCTAGTATAATATATTTGTGCAATGAATACCCATTTATCATCTGCATTTCTTCTTGGTGTTGCAATTTTTATAGCCAGTAGTGTAATTCTCATTCAAAAGACGTCATCCATTGACACTTCCTCTTAAATTTCCATGGTCTTACGGGGAGCATCTCTTCGCTATAGGTCACAGGGGAACAGACTTTTAGCATCTTAAGGGATATACTAAACAGCTCAGCTGACAACTCACTGACAGAGTGCTTAGCTCAAATATTGTAAGGTTACCTACAGCTCTCGTAAATTGTCTTTTGTAATCGCTTTTAAGGCTACACCGTATTAAAGGGTGATTGAGTCTAATTGAAGAATTAGACTGATAGAGATATACACGTATTTTGTTGACTCTTACATTATTACATTGAAATACAGGGTGTGCGTAAGAGAACGAAGCTGCCAAATTTATGCTAGCTGTCGAAAGTGTATTGAGAAAAAAATGAGGACAGGTATCTTACAACTATAGAAGACATCCAACTACGCTACGGAGCGTCGGAATAGAAGCCAAAGTCTGCCCGCAGTCTGCCCGTTCGGCAGCAAACATCAGGTCCTAAGCTGACGGGTCGCTAGCGAAACTCCTGCAACGCGCCCAACTGCATTTCTACATCTACATCTACATCTATACTCCGCGAGCCACCTTACGGTGTGTGGCGGAGGGTACTTATTGTACCACTATCTGATCCCCCCTTCCCTGTTCCATTCACGAATTGTGCGTGGGAAGAACGACTGCTTGTAAGTCTCCGTATTTGCTCTAATTTCTCGGATCTTTTCGTTGTGATCATTACGCGAGATATATGTGGGCGGTAGTAATATGTTGCCCATTTCTTCCCGGAATGTGCTCTCTCGTAATTTCGATAATAAACCTCTCCGTATTGCGTAACGCCTTTCTTGAAGTGTCCGCCACTGGAGCTTGTTCAGCATCTCCGTAACGCTCTCGCGCTGACTAAATGTCCCCATGACGAATCGCGCTGCTTTTCGCTGGATCATGTCTATCTCTTCTATTAATCCAACCTGGTAAGGGTCCCATACTGATGCGCAATACTCAAGAATCGGACGAACAAGCGTTTTGTAAGCTACTTCTTTCGTCGATGAGTCACATTTTCTTAGAATTCTTCCTATGAATCTCAACCTGGCGCCTGCTTTTCCCACTATTTGTTTTATGTGATCATTCCACTTCAGATCGCTCCGGATAGTAACTCCTAAGTATTTTACGGTCGTTACCGCTTCCAATGATTTACCACCTATGGCATAATCGTACTGGAATGGATTTCTGCCCCTATGTATGCGCATTATATTACATTTATCTACGTTTAGGGAAAGCTGCCAGCTGTCGCACCATGCATTAATCCTCTGCAGGTCCTCCTGGAGTACGTACGAGTCTTCTGATGTTGCTACTTTCTTGTAGACAACCGTGTCATCTGCAAATAGCCTCACGGAGCTACCGATGTTGTCAACTAAGTCATTTATGTATATTGTAAACAATAAAGGTCCTATCACGCTTCCCTGCGGTACTCCCGAAATTACCTCTACATCTGCAGATTTTGAACCGTTAAGAATGACATGTTCTGTTCTTTCTTCTAGGAAATCCTGAATCCAATCACAAACCTGGTCCGATATTCCGTAAGCTCGTATTTTTTTCACTAAACGTAAGTGCGGAACCGTATCAAATGCCTTCCTGAAGTCCAGGAATACGGCATCAATCTGCTCGCCAGTGTCTACGGCACTGTGAATTTCTTGGGCAAATAGGGCGAGCTGAGTTTCACATGATCTCTGTTTGCGGAATCCATGTTGGTTATGATGAAGGAGATTTGTATTATCTAAGAACGTCATAATACGAGAACACAAAACATGTTCCATTATTCTACAACAGATTGACGTAAGCGAAATAGGCCTATAATTATTCGCATCTGATTTATGACCCTTCTTGAAAATGGGAACGACCTGCGCTTTCTTCCAGTCGCTAGGTACTTTACGTTCTTCCAGCGATCTACGATAAATTGCTGATAGAAAGGGGGCAAGTTCTTTAGCATAATCACTGTAGAATCTTAAGGGTATCTCGTCTGGTCCGGATGCTTTTCCGCTACTAAGTGATAGCAGTTGTTTTTCAATTCCGATATCGTTTATTTCAATATTTTCCATTTTGGCGTCCGTGCGACGGCTGAAGTCAGGGACCGTGTTACGATTTTCCGCAGTGAAACAGTTTCGGGACACTGAATTCAGTATTTCTGCCTTTCTTCGGTCGTCCTCTGTTTCGGTGCCATGTACTGGCGAACATGATCTAGAAACCTAAACGGCCAAAATTCTGCAACTGAACTTGGCTGCTGTCTGATTTACAAACGTACCGGGAGCGAGAGAGACGGGCAGCGACTTTTACACACCCGGAACAATCACGCTCGCTTGTGGAAGTTGTTTAGGACATTACAGATCTATAAGGCCCTCCCATGTTGTAAAAACACGGCGTCAGCGTAGGAGCTCATGTTTGCTGCCAAACGAAAGGCTTAGCGGCAGACGGTGATTCCTACAACCGGGACTATCTGTAGTGTCACTGGAAGAAGTATTCGGACATGTATTCCTACCCTCAATTTGAGTCTCAAGAGACACTCTACTGCTACTCGAGGTTTGGGGCTCTCTCCTAAGAAGAATAGGGATAGTCCACGTCCTTGTGTGATGCTTGCAAAATTAGTTTCCAACTTGGGGCTCCGGCCTCGGTTCTAACAGCGAATAGATTTTTCTGGTATATACTGTAACAGTTGAAAATGGTATATTGTATCACAAGTAGCAGTGATGTGAACACGATTACCTTTGATACACAAATCCCAACATCACATTTATGTCGTGCAACAACTAGTTACAACCGAATTTCTGCCGATTACCTTTGACACACAAATCCCAACGTCACATTTATGTCGTGCAACAGCTAGTTACAACTGAATTTCTGGGTTTTGCGTCTGAAAAACTG
The DNA here is from genome assembly GCF_023864345.2 of Schistocerca serialis cubense. Classification (NCBI taxonomy): domain Eukaryota; kingdom Metazoa; phylum Arthropoda; class Insecta; order Orthoptera; family Acrididae; genus Schistocerca; species Schistocerca serialis. Next base: position 134,798,924 of record NC_064642.1, read on the forward strand.
CGGAGTACAACATCTGGTCTGGAAATTACAAGGTGGAAGCTTCGCTACTAGACTCACCTCCTCCTGAAGATCAAGTAGTTGGAGTAAATTGCGGTTTTCAAGTTTAAAAATGAAAACAATCAGATGTTATTATCCATGTTTATTTATGTAAGCATTCGGATAATCCTTCAGGAGGGTACGATAAATCATCTTCGATTTCGCTTGTTTGTGTTTAATTTTCGTTGCTTCCAGACTTCCTTCATCCTTCTAGAGTGTCGTCCGTGCCTTGGTCCACTTCCTTCCATTTGCAGAATTCTGAGCCGCGTCGGCCCCCTTTCCTTTTACAAAGTGCCCACCTCGTCTGCACGAGTTCGCAATCACGGTATAGTGTGTGATGTTAATCTAAGGAGGCGTGCGTGGTAGTGGTGTCGCGATTGGGCAAGCGAGGCGTTGCCGCGGGAAGTAACGAACTGGGAAGAGTGGTGGTTGAGAGGCGATGCTCTCTCTCGGTGTCAAGTGTGACACGGCTAGAATTTGTGGCGAGGCTTACTTCATTGTGAAGTTTGTGTGTGTACATCGTCTTTCTTAGTGTAGAGCTCACTCAGTTCCTCCAGAAACCTAGCTGCTCGTGGTACCCAATTCGTGGCCTCGTAATTGAGTACCTTTTTACTTGTTCGCATAATGTGAATTTTGCCTCAGAGAAACCCACTTCTTGTCTGAAACGGTAGATAGAACTTCCACAAGCGAGCGTGATTTTTCCGGGTGTGTAAAAGTCGCTGCCCGTCTCTCTCGCTCCCGGTACGTTTGTAAATCAGACAGCAGCCAAGTTCAGTTGCAGAATTTTGGCCGTTTAGGTTTCTAGATCATGTTCGCCAGTACTTCTGGAGTTATTTTTCTTTTCTACCATCTTTTGTGATCCCCACAGTCCGTGTGTACTGTAACGTTGAGACAGCTTCAGCCATCTCACAGTGCGGTGTATCTGCGGCAGTATTGAGTGGGCAATGGTGGTCCCGATTTAGACATGCCTTTAGTCGGTTCTAGCGTTAAGGACAATGTGGTATGCCGCCTTATGGGACTCTTGGACCATAGTGACCTAGCAGCTGTGCTTCTGCACGCCACAGTATTCGTTGAGGAGGTAGCCGATCGCCAACTTACGTAATTGTAATCGATTTACTCTTTCATGTAACTGCTGTTTGCCTCATTCTGAAGGCCTGAACGGTGAGTGGAGGTCGCCACTCGCTAACATACGTAATTATAATGTAGTAGCTCTTTTATGTAACAGCTGTTTTTCTCATTGTAAGGGCCTAAGCGGCCAGCTAGTCTGTCAGTTTGGTCCCCCTTGTTTTAACAGTGTAAAATGTCTTTAAACTTGGCCAAGTATTTTTTAATTACAATGGGAAGTTACACCTGCTTTAAACTGCTGTTCTTTTGGTTTAGTAGTTCATTTAATGTGGCAACACCTACCCCATCCTCCCTGTCTTTTAGTGTCGGGGATGTAATGGCGTGGGTTTTGGGGACCTAGAGTGTGGTTTGGTCACTCTTGACTGTACTTCGTAGGGGCGGTGCCAGGATGCAAACAGATTGTTTTTAGTTAGTCCTCTTCTTGACGGGTCATCGTCCAGTTGGGTTCTGTTTATTGCGTTTGATGTTACCAGTCAAATCTTACAAGACAGAAAGGATATAATATGCACATCGTTGCCTCTGCCGAGCAACCCGCGCCCCACTCCCCCCGCCCCCCCCCCTTCCCCCGCTGGTCCGAGCGTAGAATAGGCCCGAGGTATTCCTGCCTGTCGTAAGAGGCGACTAAAAGGAGTCTCAAACGTTTCGGCCTTTGTGATGGTTCCCTGTAGGGTTTGACCTCCATTCTTCAAAATTTTTCCGAAGAGCGAGCCAATTGGGGAAGGGCGCCTTACATGGTGCATCATGTCCATCGTGTCTTGAGATTTGTAGCCAGCTTTCTCACCATCTACATCTATCTACATCTACATCCATACTCCGCAAGCCACCTGACGGTGTGTGTCGCTTTGCAGTCCCGCTCATTCTCCATCTCTTGGGCGAGGACACCTTCCTGGGTGCGTTTTCCACCATGCACTATGCGGTGTCGCTGTCGGCGCGTACGATGACTGTGGACTTGTTTGCACTTGATATCCAGCACAGTAGCCAGTCCGTTGTGATGGGGCCACCATGCACCCTGTTGGGTGCAGCCCCCTGACAACACAGGGATTTCTCTGCTGATGCCTGCACCATTAACTCCTCACGTATGCCAAGGAGTGGATTCCTGTTAACCTGGGGCATCGAGACTCCCAGCAATGACCATCCTGCCAGGTGGCCTTTGCTGCGGCTGGATGGTGCCTGTGGGGAGGGTCCCTGGGTGGAGTGGGTTGCATGAGGGCAGATGACATGTCATCATCGTGATCAAACCCCAGCAGTCTCTAAGCGTTCTAAGTCTCAGTACAATGCAAGGAAGTACAACCCTATACCATTCCCCTCCCTGGCCACACTATGGTAGGAACGCCAGACTAGGGATGGCAGCGAACCTTATTCACACCCGTACCTCGTATGTACAAGAACTGATCGGGACTCGTTTGTTTCAATGAAGCCACAGTTCTTTGTAGACCATTTAGAGAACATGTTTGGAGAGGTGGAGGACTCGTCCAAAATGCGGTCAGTGTCAGTCTTGATTAAAAAAACCATCCACTGCCCAGTCACGGGCATTACTTGCTTGCTACAAGCTGGGGGGGGGGGGTGTTCCATTACCCACAAGAGCTTAAATATGGTCCAGGGTACTATATTCCAGAGGGACCTTCTTTCGCAGTCTGACAACGAGCTGCTCGCCAACTTAGAGCAACGAGGCGTTCATTTTGTCTGGTGCATCCATCGAGGTCAGAGGGCTAATCAGGTTGCCACTGGTGCCTTCATCTTTGCTTTTGATGGTGACACAATTCCCGAGAAGGACAAGGTGATGGCCTATTGCTGTGATGCAAAGCCATATATCCCTCCCTCTATGCAGTGCTTTAAGTGCTGGAAGTTGGGCCATGTGTCTTCCCACTGTACTTCCAGCATCACATGCCGAAATTGTGGATATCCGTCACATCCCAATACTCCATGTGCCCCGCCTCCTATCTGTGTCAACTGCGAAGAGCATCATTCTCCTTTCTCATCAGACTGCCTCCCCCCCCCCCCCCCCCAACCTTCAGGGACACAAGTCCCCACTTCTCTGCTGCAGAAGCGTACATCTTGTTTGGCACCTCTCACTATGAAGGGTCCCTGGGTTACTCCCTTCCCAGGTTTCTGATAGTGGGAAAGATAACTCCAGCCAGTGGCTGAAGTGCCCAAAAGCAGCTGGCTGTAGGGCATCACGATCATCCTCAGTCCCAGAGACTGAATCAGTCAAGCCCTTCCAGCCAGGGAAAACCAAGAAGCAACGAGAGAAATCCAAAAAGAAGACCTCCAAGACAAAGGAACTTGCAGTGGCACCCACACCACCGCTACCTACAACTTCTGCTTCTGGGGATGAGGTGGAATCTGGCATCCACTGAGGACCTAGATCTCGCCAGACCCTCAGACACCATGGATACAGATTGCTCAGGAAATGAATTGGTGGCAGTAGATGACCCTGAGGCGTAAACTGCCTCATTGAATGTTCCATGCCTTCTCAGCCTCATGATCACGTCATCCTCCAGTGGAAATGCGGCGGATTTTTCCACCGCCTGGCTGAGCTACTGCAACAGTTAAGCTTTACTCATGCTTTCTGCATTGCTCTCCAGGAAACCTGGTTCCTGGCAATGTGGAACCCTGCCCTCCATGGCTATAAGGGATATTACAGAAACCGCATTGACTGTAATAGTGTCAGGTGGAGTTTGCGACTGTGTCCTGAACTCAGTATGCAGTGAACCTGTGCCCCTTCAAACCCCTCTTGAAGCTGTGGCTGTCAGGATAAGGACAATGCAGGAAATAAATGTCTGCAACGTATATCTTCCTCCAGATAGTGCAGGACCTCTGAACGCCTTGGCTGCACAGATTGATAAACTCCCTAAACCTTTCCTACTTTCGGGAGATCTTAACGCCATGTGGGGTGGAACCATGCTTACTGGCCGAGGCAGAGATGTCGAAAATTTACTGCCACAACTCGACCTCTACATCTTAAATACAGGTGCCCCCACACATTTCAGTGTGGCACATGGCACATATTCGGCCATTGATCCCATGGTTTGCGGTCCTAGCTTTCTCCCATCTATCCACTGGAGAGCACATGACGACCTGTGTGGTAGTGACCACATCCCCATCTTCCTGTCACTACCCCGGCTTCAGGCCCATGCCCCCCCCCCCCCCCCCCGCCCTGCGGGTCTAGAAGTTAGAATAGGCCTCAGGTATTCCTGCCTGTTGTACAAGGCGACTAAAAGGAGTTTCACAAATTTCGGCCTTTATGTGATGGTCCCCTGTAGGGTTTCACCTCCATTCTTCAAAATTTTCCCAAAGAGCGAGCCAATTGGGGAAGGGCATCGTGTCTATCGTGCATTGAGATGTTTAGCCCACTTTCTCGTCGTTGCATTGCATTCCTGCCCATTCTCCATCTCTTGGGCGAGGACACCTTCCTGGACAAGTTTTCCACCATCCACTATGCAGTGTCGATTTCTGCATCGATGATGACCATGGACTTCTTTGCACCTGATATCCTGCATGGTAGCCAATCTGTTGTGGTGGAGCCGACATGTACCATGTTGGTTGTAGCCCCCTGACCACAACTGATGACTGCGCCATTAACTCCCCACATATGCCAAGGGGTAGATGCTCATCCCCCTAGGGCATCAGGACTCCCAGCAATGGGCATCCTGCCTGGTGGCCATTGCTACAGCTGGGTGGCGCCCATCGGGAGGGCGGCTGGTCAGAGTAGGTGGCATCAGGGTGGATGACACGTGATGAAGTGTAGTCCATCATCTCTTGCTGGTGGTGTAACACCAGAAGACTCTAAGCGATCATGACCTCAATTCAACACACAGAAGTATGACCCCAAATCCTTCCCCTCCCCGTCAACACCATGGGAGGAACGTCAAGCTGAGGATGGCAGCCGATCTTATTCGCCCCAGTACTTTGTATGTTCTAGACCTAATGGCGATTCTTTCATGATGATGAAGCCTCAGTTTTTTGTTGAGCATTTAGAGGACAAGTTCGGGGGGGGGGGGGGTGGAGGGCTTATCAAAATGACATCTGGGTCAGTCTTGATCAAAAGAGTATCCTCTGCCAGTCACAGGAGTTACTCACTTGTCACAAGCTGGAGGATGTTTCTGTAACCATCACGTCCCATAAGAGCTTAAATATGGTCCAGGGTATCATAATTCACAGAGGCCTCCTTTTGCAGTCCAACGATGAGCTGTGCGGCAATTTAAAACAGCAAGGTGTACAATTCGTTTGGCGTGTCCGCTGGGGTTCAAAGGACAATCAGGTTGCCACCGGTGCCTTCATCTTGGCCTTCGGGGGTGATACATTGCCCGAGAAGGTCAAGGTGATGGTCTACCAGTGTGATGTAAGGCACTATATCCCTCCCCCAATGTGGTGCATTAAGTGCTGGAAGTTCGGCCATATGTCTTTCCGCTGTACTTCCAGCGTCACATACTGAGATTGCAGACGCCCATCACATCCCAATACTCCATGTGCCCCGCTTCCCATCTGTGTCAACTGTGGAGAGCACCATTCGCCTTGCTCGCCTGACTGCAGGATTCTCCAGAAAAAAAGAAAAATCATGGAGTTCAAGACCCTGGACAGACTGACCTACACTGAGGCTAAGAGAAAGTTTGAATGCCTGCATCATGTGTGCATGACATCGTCTTACGCCGCCACTACAACATTTCTGGCACCATCAGCTCCACCAACCCAGGTCACCTCTCAGGGCCGGAAGCCTACACCTGCCCCCATGATGATGGGGGCATTTCCCTCCCTGTTGCTCCTGTACCACCTACTTCAGGAGCAACACCCCCCCCCCCCCCCCGCCGATTGGGGACATCCGTCAACACTTCTAAGCTGGAGGAGTGTAAGTCTCCGTTGGCACCTCTCGCTAGGAAGGGGTCCCTTGGGTCACTCCCTTCCTAGGTTTCTTCTAGTGGGAAAGACAACGCCCACCAGTGGCTGCAGAGCCCAAAAGCAGCTGGTTGTAGGGCTTCATGCTCATCCTCAGTACTGGAGACTGAGCCAGTGAAGTTCTCCCAGCCAGGGAAACCCAAGGAGTAGTGAGGGAAATTCAAAAATTAAACACCTAAGACAAAAGAAATTGCGGTGGCACCCACACCACCACAACCTACAAGCTCTGTGGCTGAGGATGGGGTGGAGATTTTGACGTCTGCTGAGGTCCTAGATTTCGCCAGACCTTCAGACACAATGGATATAGACTGCTCAGGCAATAAATCGGTGGCAGCAGGTGACTCTGAGGCATAAACTAGCTCATTGAATGTTCCATGCCTTCCCGGTCTCACGATGTCATCGTCCAGTGGAATTGCGGCGGTTTTTTCCACCACCTGGCTGAGCTACTGCAACTGTTAAGCTTTACACCTGCTTTCTGCTTTGCCCTCCAGAAACCTGGTTCCCAGCAATGCAGACCCCTGCCCTCTGTGGCTGTAAGGGATATTTCAGGAACCGTAGCGACTATAATCGAGTGTCAGGTGAAGTTTTCGTTTATGTCCTAAACTCGGTCTGTAGTGAACATGTGCCCCTCCAAAACTCTCTTCAAGCTGTAGCTGCCAGAATAAGGACAACGCAGGAAATAACTGTCTGCAACGTATATCTTCCTCCAGATGGTGGAGTACTGCTAAATGTATTAGCTGCACTGATTGATACACTCCTTAAACCTTTACTACTTGTGGGAGATTATAATGCCCATAAACCCTTGTGGAGTGGTACCATACTTACTGGCCGAGGCAGAGATGTCGAAACATACTGTCGCAATTTGAACTCTGTCTCTTAAATACTGGGGCCGCCACACATTTCAGTGTGGATCATGGTAGTTACTCGGCCATTGATTTATCAATTTGCAACCCAGGACTTTTCCCATCTATCCATTGGAGAGCACGTGACGACCTGTATAGTAGTGACCATTTCCTCGTCTTTCTGTCACTGCCCCAGCGGCTGGCACAAGGACGCCTCCCCAGATGGGCTCTGAACAAGGCAGTCTGGGAAAGTTTCCTCTCTGCTGTTACCGCTGAATTTCCCTGAGCTGTGCCTGGCTCGTGTTCCCCCTATCACGTATTTTACACCCTGTTTTTAACGTTAATTTAAATTACTACTGTCACTGAGTTGTGCCTTGCCTGACCGTGAGCGGCGTTAGCAGCGTATATCGATATATCCCCCCTCGTATTTTTTTTTATTTTTTATTTACACGTCAAGTTCCGTAGGACCAAATTGAGGAGCAAATCTCCAACGTCATGGAACGTGTCAGTACCTGAAATTACAACACAAAAGTAATAACAGATAAAAATAAATGTTCATGAACCTGAAAAAAGTCAGTCCATAAAATTAAGTAAACGCTATCAGCAATACAATAAGAATCAGCTTTCCCATGAGGAAACTCCTCAATTTCGATTTAAAAGCACGTGGATTACTGCTAACATTTTTGAAATCAGGTGGCAGCTTATTGAATATGGATCCAGCAGCACACTGCACAAGAGTTAAGGAAGCCCGATCCAAATGCAGGTTTGATTTCTGCCGAGTATTAACCGAGTGAAAGCTGCTTATTCTTGGAAATAAACTAATATTGGTAACAAGAAACGACAATAAGGAATATACATATTGAGAGGCCAATGTCAAAATACTCAAATTCGTGAACAGAGGTCGACAAGAGGTTCATGAACTCACACCACTTATTGCCCCAACAACCTGTTTCTGAGCCAAAAATATCCTTGTAGAATGGGAAGAGTTACCCCAGAATATAATACCATACGACATAAGCAAATGAAAATAAGCCAAGTAGCCTAATTTTGGTGTCGAAGTATCATTCACTTCTGATACCGTTTGAATAGTAAAAACGGCAGTATTAACTCTTTGAACAAGATCTTGAATGTGGCTTTTCCACGACAGCTTACTATTTATCTGAACGCCTAGAAATTTGAACTGTTCAGTTTCATTAATCATATGCCGGTTCTGTGAAATTAAAATTATCCTTACATACACAGCCTTTTCAATAACTTTAGCAAACACTGATGGCATAGAAATAGGTCTAAAATTATCTACATTATCCCTTTCTCCCTTGTTATAAAGCGGCTTTACTACTGAGTACTTTAATCACTCAGTAAACTGACCATTGGTAAAGGAAAAGTTACAAATATGGCTAAATACAAGGCTAACATGTGCAGCACAGTACTTTAAAATTCTGCTAGACACTCACTCATAGCCATGAGAGTCCTTAGTCTTCTGTGATTTAATTATTGACTCAATCTCCCTCTTGTCTGTATCTTAGAGGAGTAATTCAGACATCAATCTCGGAAAGGAATTTGCCAAGAAAGTTATATGATTTCCTGTAGAAACTAAATTTTTATTTAATTCACCAGCAACGTACAGAAAATGATTGTTAAATACAGTACACATATCTGATTTATCAGTAACAGAAATATTTTTACTGCGAACTGACTCTATATTGTTGCCCTTGTGCTACTGACCAGACACTTTCTTCACAACTGGCCATATGGTTTTAATTTTATCCTGGGAATTAGTTATTCTATTTGCATACCACATACTCTTTGCCTTCCTAATAACATTTTTAAGCACCTTACCATACGAGAATGAGATTGTTCACTCTGTAGCGGAGTGCGCGCTGATATGAAACTTCCTGGCAGATTAAAACTGTGTGCCGGATCGAGACTCGAACTCGGGACCTTTGCCTTTCGCGGGCAAGTGCTCTACCAACTGAGCTACCCAAGCACGACTCACGCCCCGTCCTCACACCTTTACTTCTGCCAGTACCTCGTCTCCCACTTTCCAAACTTTATAGAAGCTCTCCTGCGAAACTTGCAGAACTAGCACTCCTGAAAGAAAGGATATTGTGGAGACATGGCTTAGCCACAAAGGTCCCGAGTTCGAGTCTCGGTCCAGCACACAGTTTTAATCTGCCAGGAAGTTACACCTTACCATACTGTTTGTAGTGGGCTACTGTAGCTTGATTGTGACTGCTTCTAACTTTTTGATATAATTCCCGCTTTGTTCTACATAATATCCTTATCGCACTAGTCAGCCACCCAGGCTGCCCACTACTGCTAGTACCCCGTTTAGAATGTTCTAATGGAAAGAAACTCTCAAAGAGCATGAGAAATGTGTTAAGGAAAGCATTGTATTTAGAAACTATGTTATCGGCACTATAAACATCCTACCATTCTTGTTCCTTGACAAGTTTTAAAAAACTCTCTATTGCTGTTGGATTAACTTTCCTACATAGTTTGTAATTAAATATGACATTGGTTTGAGTACAAAAGCCTTTTAGTGTTAAAATTTGTGCATCATGGTCTGAAAGGCCATTCAAACTTTCACTAACAGAATGCCTGTCTAGTAATGAAGAATGAATAAAAATATTGTCTGTGGCTGTGCTACTGTTCCCCTGCACCCTAGTTGGAAAAAACACAGTTTGCATCAGACCATATGGATTTAGGGGATCTACCAACATCCTTTTCCTTGTACAATCATGTACAAAATTAATATTGAAGTCACCACATATAATAAGTTTCTGGTACTTCCTACAAAGTGAATCAAGAACCCTCTCTAGCTTGAGCAGAAATGCTCTGAAGTCGGAGTTAGGGGACCTATAAACAACAACAATTAAAAGTTTAGTTTCACTAAAGTCAACTAACACTGCACAACATTCAAATATCTGTTCAGTGCAGTGTCGTGATACGTCTATGGACTCAAATGGAATACTATTTTTTACATGCAGAGCCACTCCCCCACCCCGCAAGGAATTCCATGAGAAACAACCGGCTAATCTGTAGCTGGTAAAGGAAGCCTCTGAATTGTCAAATTATTTAAGTTGTGCTCTGATATACCAATAATTTTAGAGTCAAAATCTATTAGCAGTTCACTAAGTTTATCTCTAATACCTCTTATATTCTGATGAAATATGCTAATTCCTTCGCTACTTTGAAACATTACATCCTCTGTAGGTGAGCCCTTAGTTAGAGGGACTTCCTTTAAGAAGGTATACCTATCAGCTGACTTCAATTTTAAAAAAGGTGCAGCTCTAACACCAACTACTACACGAATTTTTGCATGAGTGACACCACCACCACCACCATCCACTACACTATCACCAATAAGCTTAGCCAGCCTTTCCTTCCCATACGCATTGAGGTGCAGGCCATGCCTAGTCAAACCTAATCTACTGATAGACCCAACTGGCACCGCTGAGATGTGACCCATGCCCTCTGCCATCAGTGCCCTCCCCAGCCCCACGTTAATACGCCTAACAGCTGCATTAAGGTGAGGCCAATCATTACGTTGAAACTGTTGCACGAAATACGCATTAGTGCCACCAGTTTGAGTAGCTATCTTAACCAAGTCACCACTGACATCATATTCCCCATCCCTATCGGGACAGTTCCCTGCTCCACCCACTATCACTACCTGACCCTCCTTCATAAAATTCTTACATAACTCCCCTATGCTTTCAGTCACCTGAGCCAAACCTACACTAGGTTTCACAATGCTGGTGACCTGGTACTCACTCCCCAACACTTCCTGCAACTGCTGGCCCACACCTCTACCGTGGGAACTACCTAGCAGCAGAACCTTCTTTCTGCTGGACTTTGCAACTAATCTAGGCCTCCTAAGTGCTGAGAACTGCTGCAAGTTCCCTATATCTACAGCTACACAAGGCTCCTCTTCACTCACCTCTGACAGTTGGTCATATCTATTGCGTGTATGCAAAGTAAAACTGTCTGAATACCTCCTCTCCCTAGCTGCCTTCTTGCCAACTGCCAGTTCCCATTCCCCACCACCCTTCACCCTCCTCAACCTACCTAGTTCCTCCTTTGCGCATTGTAACTGCACCTGAAGGGCACAGATCTTACGCTCCTGCTCCTCTATCAACTTATTTCTACTACAGATTCTGCATTCCCAGGAGAGGATCTCACTAAAATGACCACTGGCTTCCCAATTGCATTGCCCCCAATGAAAATACTTTGAACAAATCCCACACCGTAGTATCTTTGCTTGACTGCTATGACTTCCGGTCGTCGTCTGTCGGAAGCCAGTTCAGATTGGGAGTTTGGTTTCGGAGTTTGGGTTGCGAGTTCGTCTACTAGTCGGTTTGAACGTCTCTGGAGTGCAGTCCAGACCTGCCAGTCAGGGAATTGCAGTGTAGCACTAGTCCAGTCTGGTTGGAGCAGTGAGGTCTGCTCGCCCGACCATTGCCGCCATGCGTCACTTGAGCCGGACCACGGTCTTGGTGGATCGTCGGTCGGTCGTCCTACTGGACGACGCTTTCTGGCTCGCCGATCGTTCATGAGTCGGCTGTGTGTGTGTGTGTGTGTGTGTGTGTGTGTGTGTGTGTGTGTGTGTGTGTGTGTGTGTGTGCATCGACTCCCGATTTGTCTTTGTGCTTGCTTAGTTACTATTGGGTATCATTCAGGTCTTCGTGCAAGTGTTTGTCAGGTTGTGTGTGTAGTTGGCATTAGTTTCACTGACGATTATTTTAAATGTTGTCGGCGTACTGGCTCTGAGAAGTCGATCGTCTCATCGGGTGGCGTGTAACCGGTTCTCTGGACGGTTCTGGGCCCCTTCAATTAACATCTTGTGGAACTTGGGTCGGTCCTTCTTGGTACAGGGATGTCGTTTAGCCAGTGGGCGTGTTTCCTCTGCATGGTTGGGTCCGAACCAGTATTGCCGCCGTCGTGTGTGTCTGCAAGTGAGTCGGAGGCGCACCAGCAGTGTAGTCGCGACAGAGCAGCAGTCGCGGACGGACCAGCAGGCAGTCGGTCGGTTGGTGCGGACCAGGGAAGACATCTCTGAGCGGTGCAGTCGCCTGGATCTGCTGCCGGGCCCTGCGCAGTGTTGCAGTGTGTGTCGAGCTGTCCGATCGCTACGAGCTTCGTGGTTCACCGACCCAGGACGTCAAGGTTGAGTAGCCACGTTCATTCATGTTGTGGTAGTTCGTTTCGGTGGTTCGCTGTTGGGGAGATTTAGTGTTCGAATTCTCATGTACCGATTGGTGGTAAGCTATTAGTTGTGTCAGTCTGTCCGTGGCTGCGCCCCGGTTGGGTTCTGACGGATCAAGTAATGTTGGGCTCACCACCTGTCTCACCTAAGTGAACGAGGGCAGACCGACCTCCCTGGAGGCCTTCTGAGTGCCACCGGTGTATAATTATCTGTTGTCAGCTATTTTAAATTTTAGGCTTATGGTTATTGTTTGTTTCTTAAAATTTTGCAGAATTAATTTTTAAATTTATATTTCAAGCTTAAGCACTGCGGCCTTCTGCCTTTAAAGATTATGGTAATATATTTTGAAAATTTGAAGTTTAATTGTGGCCCTCAGCCATTGGCATTGCACCTTGCATATGTTTCTTTTTTAAAATTATTTTATTGCTATCTTAATTGAATTTTTATCTTGTTAACTTTAAGATATTTTGTTGTTAAACATGCTGGCCTTCTGCCTTTAAAGGTCTATGGTAATATATTCTGAAGTTTTGAAATTTAATTGTGGCCCTCAGCCATTTGTGTTGCGCCTTGCGTATGTTGCCTTTTGGCTTTTAAATTATTTTATTGCTATCTTAATTGAATTCTTGATTTTTTTAAGATTTCTTGTTGGCCTTCTCCCTTTAAGGGTCTGTGGTAATATATTCTAAAATTTTGGAATTTGTGGCCCTTAGCTATTTGTATTGCACTTAGCGTATGTTCTTTTTTGAATTATTTTATTGCTGTCTTAATTGGATTTCTATCTTGTTGGCATTTATTGTTGGAGCCCTTCAGCCATGAGAGTTGCTAATTTACAATAAATGACAATTAGACTCAGAAATTGACCTCAACCTTTGGCCCTTTCCAAAATCCTATTACCTGGTCAGCCCAGCGGGTTTAGCGGGCGTCTCATTCCCCCACACGGTGACATCGATGTGATAGTTGAGCAGGTGACTAGCACAATTGTTTCTGCAGCAGAAAACGCGATCCCTCGCTCTTTAGGATGCCCGAGGCGTAAGGCAGTCCCTTGGTGGTCGCCGGAAGTCGCTGAAGCAATTAAGGAGCGTCGGCGAGCTCTACAGCGGCATAAGCGGCACCGTCCCTTGGGCACTTCATAGCCTTTAAACGGCTCCGTGCCCGTGTTCGCTACCTTATCAAACAACGGAAGAAGGAGTGTTGGGAGAAATACGTCTCCACCATTGGGTGCCACACGTCACCTTCCCAAGTCTGGGCAAAGATCAAACGTCTTTTCGGGTACCAGGCCCCAACAGCTGTCCCCGGTGTTACCGTAAATGGCTAGTTATGTACCGACGCAAACGCGATTGCCGAGCACTTTGCTCGAGCCTTTGCCCCCCAGCCTTTTTCACACTCAAACAGCGGCTGGAAGGGAACTTCCTCTCATTCACTACGCTTCAGTAAATCCTATAACGTCCCATTTACAGAGTGGGAGCTCCACAGTGCCCTTGCACATTGCCCCGACACAGCTCCTGGGTCTGATCCTATCCACAGCCACATAATTAAACTTATCCCATCTGAATATAAGCGACATCTTCTCGTAATCTTCAACCGGATCTGGTGCGATGGCATCTTTCCATCACAGTGGCGGGAGAGCACCATCATTCCGGTGCTCAAACCCGGTAAAAACACGCTAGATGAGGAATCTATCGACCCATCAGCCTCACCAACGTTCTTTGTAAGCTGCTGGAACGTATGGTAAGTCGGCGGTTGGGTTGGGTCCTGGAGTCACGTGGCTTGCTGGCTCCATGTCAGGGCGGCTTCCGCCAGGGTCGCTCTACCACTGATAATCTTGTGTCCATCGAGTCCTCCATCAGAACAGCCTTTTCCAGACGGCAACAGCTGATTGCCATCTTTTTTTACTTATGTAAAGCATACGACACTACTTGGCGACATCATATCCTTGACACATTGTATGAGTGGGGTCTCCAGGGAACACTCCCGATTTTTGTCCAAATCTTCCTGTCGCTCCGTACTTTCCGTGTCCAGCACACCGGCCCTCGTCGTTAATCCTCCAGGCAGATTCGATCTGGGGCCGGTGCACCAACCAGTCCAGGAAGCAGTGCATTAACACTCCCGGCTAACCTGGCGGGTCGGATTGATCACATTATTATTTTTCCCTAAATGCATAGTTTTACGAAAAAACAAGTGACGCTAAACAATAAAGCTATGATCTCAAAAATGGGTCATGATGTGCAGATGTATGTCAAAATTAACTGGTACAAGTCACAACGTGGTTAAAGCAATATTTTGGTCAGAATCGAAATTTTTAAGAAAAATTGAAGGTGATAAATATTAGACTTAGAAATATAAAAAATTGTATGAACCTTCAGTTTAGTATAAAAACATTAATTATGTAGGCCTATTGAGCTACCTCTAATAGTTTTCGAGTAATTTGCAGAAAACTAAATTTGTAACTAAAATGTCCTTATTTGTAGTACATAAAGTATCTGTTTTATTAATGCTACAAAGTTTTGGTTACAGCACGTGATGAAACCTATTAAATAGAGTAGTAACAGGTTTCAAAGCCTGGATGTAAATAACAAATTCAAGGTTTCTTAAAGCTGTAGTTCAGAGATCATGTTGTGCTGTCAATTCTGTTCTAAAAATTCAAGACGGTAAAGTTCAAACGCAGGCGAGCTAAAACTTTCTTTGATTTTTATCCAACTTAGGTACATTCATATAAAAATTAAGAAAATTAAAAATTAATATACAACAGTGTTATAACATATTATAGTTCTGAGATAGCGGCCGTTTAGAGGCTGCAACCATTGGCATAGAGCTGATAACAACAGATGTTCTCTTGGCCGTCCGCTGCGCCAGTATATAAATACGGCCCGAGAGGCAAGACTGTTCTTCACTTTGCAGCCAGCCACCCTACGATCCGCGTCAGTCAAACGCCGGAGTACGCAATACTTCGGATGACGTCACAGTCAGACCGCAACTAACCTCATATTTTCATTGCAAAATAGGAAGTGAAATCTCGAGGACTGTACACCGTCCTGGATCGCTTAGATTTCGCAGAAGTAACTGTTAGTGTGCCGCCCATAACATTAACAAATCTGCATGGCAAGTGGTGACAATTATTTTCCACTTCTGTGGGCAGCAATTATTTTGCCAGAAGACAATTTAAGACAATTTAATAGGAACTTACCGTAGAGGTCGCCTCTGAACTGCTCATAGTGCTGTTTAGGATAGATAGAGTTATTATTAGTATTAACATAATGAATGAAACAATGTTTGTGTGAAACTTTATGAAATATATCTATCAATTAGAACTCAAAATCATTTCTAAATGTAGTCTTGATCCCGCTGAGCAGATAGAGAATAGAAACATTTCCTTTAGTAGGCTGGACAAGAATGTGGACTTGCAGAATGGAAACTATGGTCATTATGTTCTCTATCGCTTTCTGGCTGACCACAGAAATAGTTTTCCAGGCTCTAGTAAAAGATAGCGAACAATATCCTAATATTTCCTCATATTACTTATGACTGATGAGCATCATTATTATTAACTCTCCACCCCACACGCCGAACATAAAACAACAAAATTAAAGTAGCTACAGGAGTTAGTACTCAAGAAAATCATTAACATTACAATAAGAAAGCAATAAAAGTGACTAAAGTAACTGAATAAGGCTGCTCTTAAAGTTGCGCCTACAAGCGTTCATTCAACGGCCAACCAGTGTAGACGAGGGCTGCACTGTCCGGTATAGCCACAGGACCACAATCACATGACGGACCTGCCAGCTTGGGACAATGGACAGCCCAACTAGGACCCCCACAAAGGCGCCGAACCAGAACAGTCACAAACCAAATCAGTTGAACTCTACACATACACACACCACCAGTTTCTATGTGGATGATAACGATGATTTACAGCACAGGTGAATCCACAAACAACTGACATACCATAACCTGCATATACATAAAGGATACCCTACAAGAAATTGCTACCAATAAAGCAGCCTGCAAATATATTCATACAGTATGTGTATGTATAGATCTCTGCAACTAAGACTGCTTTGTACTGCGTGCTTATAAATAAATAAATCAATACTATTTCTGAGAATAACGATAAATATGCACAAGTATCATTCAGACAGTAAAAAAACTAAAACTCGTGAGGGAAAACAACCATATGGCTCAGTGATTAAAACAAATTCCTGATCACAGCTCAACTAAAACTAGGCTAGCCTATAATATAAAATACTCACCATAAGTAAGACATGGTACAGACCAGGGGTTGATAATCGATAAGAACTTGGAACTCAAACTTTACAAAAGTGACTTAGCATTAACACTGGGAGATTGAGCCAGTACCGGATCACCAAAGAGACAACCTAATGCGAAACAGGTAACTGGCATGCTTAATTGCTAATTGACATCAAACGGTCAGGACTGCCGAAGATGGCCGCGAGCAGCAATATAATACAGCGAGCTGTTGTGGCCGGAAACACTCAG
Source organism: Schistocerca serialis cubense (assembly GCF_023864345.2). Taxonomy (NCBI): domain Eukaryota; kingdom Metazoa; phylum Arthropoda; class Insecta; order Orthoptera; family Acrididae; genus Schistocerca; species Schistocerca serialis. Next base: position 134,815,523 of record NC_064642.1, read on the forward strand.
TCAATATCCCGCGTTACGGCTTTACGTTTGCGGCTGAGTTAGCAATCCCCGCCAAGTCGTGCAGAAGTGCCCGTCCTCGAGCATAAGGCGACCAACTAACACCACACAGCCGCGACTCGGTCTGGAAGGCCAGCAAGTTTCCACGTGCGGCACTGAACGGCCGCCAACTCGGTACACTCTTCTCACGCTCGCTGCCCACCATCCTAGCGCTCTCTCCTCACTGGCACACTCGTAGATTTTGAAACAAAACCGACCAAGGAGGCAAGACCATGAACATAAGACCACGTCAAAGATATTGGAATAAGAATCGACAACAATATGCGAGCCACACCACCTTAACTCAGTTTCAAACACAACAAAATTAACTGGCTTTATTCAGTGTTATACACCACAACTTGACAACGTTATCCACCTTATCACTGCAGTCCTGCGTTATTAAAATGAGAATTTTAAATACACTGAAGTGACAAAGATCATAGGATAGCGATATGCACATCAAAAGAAGGCGGTAATATCAGTATATAAGGTATGAAATGCAAGTGCTTTGGTGCGCTGCCATTTGTACTCAGATAATTCATGTGAAAAGGTGTCCGACGTGATTATGGCCGCGCGACGGGAACTGACGGAATTTGAACGCGGAATGATGGTTGGAGCTAGACGTATGGGACGTTCTAATCGGAAATAGTTAAGGAATTCAGTATTCTGAGATCCATATGTTAAGAGTATGCCGAGAATATAAAATTTCAGACATTCACTTTCATCAAGGACAACGTACTAGCCGACGACCTTCAATTAACGACGAAAGCAGCGGAGTTTGCGTAGAGTCAGTGCTAACAGCGTGGGACATACGACGATCGTACCCGTTAAGACAGTACATCGAAATTTGCCACTGACGTAGCAGACGACCGACGCGAGTGCCTTTGCTAATGGCACTACATCTCCTGCAGCGCCTCTCCTGGGGTCGTCACCAAATCGGTTGGGGCCCAGGAAAACCGTGGCCTGGTTAGATGAGTGCCGATTTCAGCCAGTAAGAGCTAATTGTACAGTATGAGTGTTGTGCAGACTCCACGAAGCCATGGACCCAAGCTGAAAACAACGCACTGTGGAAGCTGGTCGTGGCTCCATAATGGTGTGGTCTGTGTTTACATGGAATGGACTGGGTTCTCTGGTCCAACTAATCCGATCTTTGGAAATGTTTGGCTACCTGCAGACCATTTATAGCAAACAACGATGGAATTCTTATGGACGACAATGGGCCATGTCACTGGGCCACAACTATTTGCGATTGGTTTGAAGAACATTCTGAACAATTCGAGCGAATGGTTTGGCCATCCAGATCGCCTGACATGTATCCTATCGAACATTTAAGTGGTATAATGCAGGGGTCTGTTCGTTCACAAAAACCTGCGCCGCCAATGCTTTCGCAACTATCGATGGCTACAGAGGCAGCAGCTGGCGACAGAGCCATACCAGCAACAGAAAAGTAACCGATTTTGTGACATTCTACGAGTTCTTTACCAGAGTACACAGGTTAGACAAGATAATTCGCTCCTGGTTGTTTTTGAATCTGTGCATGTGAATCTAATTCACGAGACACAGTTATTGTGTTTTCGTCAGTGTCTACAGTAGAGATCTGCAGCGCATGTCGATAGTCGTTTGTTTGTCTAGGAAGCGTCGTTTTCCACTGTGTTTATTATGGATAGGGACTGTGACTGCTGTGTGCAAATGGGAGCTGTAATTGATGGCACTTTGCTCTCAGCTCCAGGCTGTGTTGGCTTTGCTTACACACCTCGAGACTGCTGTTGTGAATGGGGATCCAATAGGTGTCAAGACAACCCACGAGTCCGCCAAGCGATTCGCACTAGTGGTCAGCCCAGTTACTGCTCACATTGAGATCGACCCCTCACACATGATCGAGTCGAAGGTCACCTTGGGGTGTAGTAGGTTGCTAAAGACTTCCTAGGGGACTGAATGTAAGGCCTCCCTGGTTAGTCTGATAAACAGGTTCCAGGTGTTATCTATGGCTGACTACATCCCTCAGCCACATGCAGTCGCATGTCCTGTTTCAGAGGAAAGGTCTCAGCCTGCAAGATCCAGACAGTCAGAGGAGGTGGATTATTGGTAGTTGAGAGCTGCATATTAGGCGCCAAGGAGGGGAAGAAAGCCAGTGTGCACTCCGTGCACTTACTGGGTGATTCCAGATGTGTAATAAGTCCTTCTGGATGCCATGAAGAGCACAGGGTGCAGCCAACTGCAAGTGGCGCCAGACGTCGATACCAAAGAGTATGTCGCTTTGGATCAGAAGACATTCTCTCTGGTTGCGAGCGGCTATCTTAATTGGTAAAGGCTGCCAGACGAAAGCAAATCTGACCATTTCCAGCGTAGTTGACAGGACCGATTGCGGACCTGTGGTACAAAGCCGAGTCGAGAGTCTCAATGAGAGGCTCAGACGTTTCTGCGACCGCGTAGGCGGCAGATTCCTCGACTTGCGCCATAGAGACGTAAGGATTCAGATTCCTCAAAGTACGTCAGGAGTCTACCACAAGCAGGAGGCTACTAACGGAGGCTGTGTGGCGTGGACTAGTCGCCTTTTTATGTTAGGTCTCGGGAAAACACAAAAAGGACTTCAGTGTGAAGGAGTACAGGTCAAACACAGGAAGAAAGTAGAGCTAGGAGTCATCAGCATAACACATTTAAATTGTCATAGCTGTGTTGGGGAAATACCAGAGCTCCCAGCCCTAATAGAAAACACTGATGCTCAGATCGTTATAGGCACCGAAAGCTGGCTAAAGCCTGAGATAAGTTCAACCGAAATTTTACGAAGGACCTAAAAGTGTTCAGAAAGGACAGGCTAAATGCAGTTGACGGTGTTGTTGAAGTAGTTTATCTTCTAGCGAAATTGAAGTAGATAGTTCCTGTGAGTTAGCTTGAATAGAGATCATTCTTGGCAACCAAAATGAAATAACTGGATCCTTTTACCGACCTCCCAACTCAGATGATACACCTTCTGGAAGGTTCAAAGAAAACTTGAGTCTGTTTCTATGAGGCGGGTAGGTCTTTGAAATTATAGTTGGTGGTGACTTCAATTTATCTTCGCTAAGTTGGCGAAAATGCATGTTTAAATCCGGAATTACACATGAAACATCCCAAATTGTGCTAAACGTATTCTCTGAAAATTGTTTCGAGCTGTTAGTTCATGATCCCATTCGAATAGTAAACTGTTGAGAAAACACACTTGATCTCTTAGCAGCTAATAATTCTGAGCTAGTAACGAACATCAAAACGGATGCGGGGATTAGTGAACACAAGGTTGTCGTAGGAAGACTGAATACCGTAACTCCCAAGTCGTCCAAAAATAAACGACAAATATGCCTCTTCACTTGACTCCTTCCAGAGACAATGTCCACTCCTTCAAAATGAACAGTATAAGTATAGACCAGATGTGGCTTGAATTCAAAGAAATAATATCGACAGCAGTTATATTTATACCAAATAAATTAACAAACGGCGGAGCTGATCCACCATGGTACACGAAACAGGTTAGAATACTGTTTCAGAAACAACGAAAAAAGCATGCCAAATTCTAACGGACGCAAAATCCCCAAGTTGGCGACTTTTACATAAGTTCGGAATGTAATGCGGACTTCAATACGAGAGGCTGTAATAGTTTCCACGACCAAACTTTGTCTCGAAACCTGGTAGCAATTTCAAAGAGATGCTGGTCGTATGTAAAGTGTGCTAGTGGCAAGACACAATCAAATCCTTCTCTGCGCGATAGCAATGGAAATACTATCAAGGACAGTGCTGCTAAAGAAAAACTATTAAACACAACCTTCCGGAATTCCTTCATCAAGGAAGACGAAGTAAATATTCCCGAGTTAGACTCAACACCAGCTGCTGACATGACTAACTTAGAAATAAATATTCTCGGAGTAGTGAAGCAACTTAAATCACTTAATAAAAGCAAGACTTTCGATCCACTTGGTACACCTGTTAGGTTCCTTTCAGGGCATGCTGATGCAATAGCTCCATACTTATCATAGGCATACAACCGCTCGCTCGACGAACGACCCGTACCCAAAGGCTAGAAAGCTGCACAGGTTGCACCAATATTGAAGAAAGGGAGTAGGTACAATCAGCTAAGTCGATGTACAGCAAGATTTTGGAACATATATTGTGTTCGAGCATTATGAATTACCTCTAAGAGAACTGCCTCTTGACACGTAGTCAACCCGGATTTAGAAAACATCGTTCTTGTGAAACACAACCTGCTCTTTACTGACACGATGTGTTGAGTGCTGTGGCCAAGGAATTTCAAATTGATTCCTTATTTATAGATTTCCAGAATGCTTTTGACGCAGTACCTCTCAAGCGACTTGTAATCAGATTGCATGCTTATGGAATATTGCCTCAGTTGTTAGACTGGATTCGTGATTTCCTGTCAGGAAAATAGTTATTGACGGTAAGTTACCGAGTAAAACTGAAGTGATTTCTTGTGGTCCCAGAGGTAGTTATAGGATCTTTGCTATTCCTTATCTATATAAACGATTTAGGAGACATTCAGAGAAGCCGTCTTAGGTTGCCTGCAGATGTTGCTGGCGTTCTTCGTCTAGTAAAGTCTTCAGGAGTTCCAAATGAATTTCAAAACAGATTTAAATAAGGTATCTGAATGGTTCGAAAATTGGCAGTCGAGCGATCATTTTCACACACATATTCAGTTCTGCACCTCTAGGGGGCACTGCACCAGTGATCATTGTAACATATGGTGATGAAATAATGCATTGGGTGGAAACTTCAAAATCCTTAGGTGCCCATTTTGACGAGAATTTAAATTGGAAGAAAGACTTTTTGGAACTCCTAAAACGACTTAGTTCAGCCGCATTTGCACTTAGCATCATAGCAAATTTTGGACGGAGAGAAATCAGTACGTTGACACATTTTGCTTATTTTCATTCCATAATGTCATATGGAATAATCTTATGGGGTAAATCATATTTAAGAAAGAAGGTCTTCATTGTCCAAAAAAGTGCTGTAAAAAATTTGTGGTGCTCACCCGTGATCATCTTGTAGACATCTGTAGAGTTGGACATTCTGACTACTGCTTCATAGTACATTTATTCCCTCATGAAGTTTGTTGTAAGTAATCCACTACAGTTGAAAAGGTACTATGAGGTACATAATTACAATACTAGAAGAAAAAATGATATTCATTACTCAACGTCAATGTTGTCTTTAGCACAGAAAGGGGTGCACAACGCTACAACAAAAAATTTTGACCACTTACCTAGTGATATAAAAAGACAACAAGGTAAAATTTCAAAATAAATTGGAAACTTTTCCGCTTGAGACCTCTTATTCCGTAAAAGAATTTCTATGTTTGTAATGTGTAAAATTTGGTGGGTAGGAATTTATAACTCAATCTGTATATCATGTTTTCATTTGGAGACAAAAAATAATTATAGTGACGTTTAGAATACAAACAGATGTACAAATTAATTTGCATATGAATGTAAAATGACTCTTTCCCCATAATGACGGTTTATCGTGGATAATGATCCATGGAACATGAAACTAACTAATTAATGAAAAGTGTGAGGTCATCTACATGAGCGCTAAAAGGAATCCGTTAAACTTCGGTTACACGCTGAATCAATTAAATCTAAAGGCCGTAAATTCAACTAAATGCCTAGGATTTACAATAACAGACTAAACTGAAAAGAACACATAGATAATGTCGTGGGGAAGGCGAACCAAAGACTGCGTTTTATTGGCAGAATACTTAGAAGATGCAACAGATCTACTAAAGAGGCTGCCTACACTACGCTTGTCCGTCCTCTTTTGGAGTACTGCTGCGCGGTGTGGGATCCTTACCAGATAGTATTCAGTAGATCAAGAAAGCTCAAAGAAGCGCAGTGCATTTTCTACTATCGAGAAATAGGAGAGAGAGTATCACGGACACGATAAAGGATTTGGGGTGGATTTCATTAAAACAAAGGCTTTTCCGTTTCGGCAGGATCTTCTCACGAATTTTCAATCACCAGCATTCTCCCCCGAATATGGAAATATTTTGTTGGCGCCGGAAGAAATCATTGTTTTGTCATTATACGAATAATTCAATAAATAATTTGTAACTATTCGTGTTTGTTTATTATTATTATTTATTTTATGGCCATCATTTGATCACTCTAGTCTAAAATACAAAGTTGTAAACAAGTTGTTACACAGCGATACAATTTGGCTCAACAATAACT